>NW_024374034.1:1973256-2421754 GCF_014805655.1 Passer montanus
CCCTCCCCTCCCCTCCCCTCCCCGTCCCACTTCTTTGCTGCCTTATCCCAAAGGGAATGCCTTACAGCTATGACTACATCCAAGCACAGATTGCTCAGTACCTCTCAGCTGCTGCTGGAGGTGCATCCAAAGCTAACAGCAGATGCTGTAGCTAGTCTTCTCTCAGAGATACCTGGGGAGCTTAGAGGCACACAAAGAAATACTCCAGAAATGGGAATACTCCAGAAATACTCAGAAATGGGAATCCTCCTACTAAATGGCAGAAGAGGTCACAGATCTCTAGAGAGAACTCAGTAGGGAGAGAGCAGAAGAAGATGCTGTTCTGTTTTTGGATGATGCCCAAGAGAATACCAGGCTCCAGATATCCCTGCGTCAAAGAACAAAAGCAGGATTGCACTATTACCTTCAAAGAGAATTAAAGAAAATCCTTTTGACTAAGGTTTAGCCTTGAAGCAGCTGCTCAATGTATTTATTTGTTTAGAAATTAATAGCACATATGCATCAATAAGAAAAATAAATAAGAAGTCAACAGAATACAGTGGAGTCCTTATTTATTAACAAGCAAGACATATTTCTTACCACAAAATTCAATGAAATTCAATGAAAAGGATGCCCAAGCAAATAACATGTACTGTGCTCACAGCCAGGCAAATGGAATCTCTGTTAAGCTGTCAGGATATAGGTCAGGCACTGAGCAAGGACTTGCTCCATGACTAGATTTCACAAAAGCACTAGGCAGATCAACCACAGTGCACTGTTTATATGTTGTGGTGGTGATGGAGGAAAAAAAATAATACATATATATATATATATAGTCTAGGGCCCTTCCTTTAACTACCTAGACTGAGTAGTGTTTAGGAAGGCATTTTTCCTAGGTTTGTAATTTCTGCTGTGCATACATGCCTTAGTTTAAGTTCTTCACGAGCATTATTCTAGGAGCAATGTATAAGAGAAATCTAACTGTGAATAGCACTTTAAAAAGGAGGAACAGCTGCATTTTACCATTTTGAATAGACAAGAGGTATGATGATGAAGCTGTGACAAAAACTTCATTACATAGCTGAATCCAATAAAACTGCCTTCATGTTTATACCAATCTCCTATGTGCACCTAATGAGAGCCAGGTTCTTTGCTCTGTTGATGCAACAGTATCTCAAGATGAAGTTCAAATAGCCTTAACAGACTAGAGAATTTCCTGAGGAAAAATGAAAAAATAATTTTAATTCAGTATACCTCCTGATATCTTCCCAGCCATAGAAAAGGAAGAAAGGAGTTCAGAAGAGAACGACACCAAGGGATGATATATTTGGATGGAGCATCACTTCACTGTCTACAGATTTTGTGCTGGATTTTGTGCAAAAGACTTAAAAATATCACAACTTCCTTGGCCTTTGTCCCTTTCCTCACCACACTGCTCTGACAATGCTGGCAATGTGGAATGGTATATCACATGTATGGTATATCCATGCAGCTGCTCATGTACTCCCGTTCCAGCTCCAAGTGCTGCTGTCAGGAGACAGGGAGGTACTGTAGCTGCTGAATATGCTAAAGTGATCCTCCAACGCTATAAACACTTCCAGGGGGCTGTGACTGTCAGATTCAGACAAAATAAGGCTGGAGTTCAGCTGTGATGACTGGTAGTTCTAGTCAAATTACATTATTGAGAAATGGGAGAGCAATAATAGCTATGGCTGGCAGTCCTAATTTCAATTACCCATGATTAGACTACGTATGGAATATTTACGAACTTGAAATTCACATCTGTGCATTGAATGCTAATATCATCTGTAAGGGTCTGAGAATCTGTCTTCTTGAAAGCACTTGCTTCCCAGTTAGCAAGCTGCTGAGCCTGCATACTCCTTCCAGAACTCAGGTTATTCCTGTGGTAAGAAGCCATTAAATTTTGGATCTCAAGGCAGCTCAATACCATTTTCCAGAGAGTAGGGAAAAGAGTTTCTGGGTTTTCATTCTCCCTTATTTATGCAGCAGACTCTAGTCATGTCTCATATCCAATATGATAATTTGTGGGCTTGATGCACATGAAAGAAAGAAACAGTCTTAGCTATTGTCAAAAGCTTTAATATATTTATATGTTGCTACCTCTTCACAGTATTTTACCATCCCTGCAAGGACTTCTGATTTTAGGATTAGTTGCATTAAAGGAAAGAAAAATTTCCTAATGGCAGAGGCTCAGACTGTCATTACTACACTAGTTTGATGAGAAATCACTTGTATAATTATTATTTCAGGTCAAGAAGTCTTATTTGGTATTGACCATTAGAAGAAGCATATGCAGAAGCAGCAGTGGACATGCCTCTTGGCCAATGTTTAAGCTCAGAGTAAGAGAATATCTACAAAATGAAAATGATTTCTTAATTGTAATGTTAATTTCTTAGTGCCTTTCATCTTCAAGAGTTGAGAAATATGAATTACCAGAGTACCTTGAACACTGCAATAGAATTATTGCAGCACAGGGAAGTGGGTAAAACATACAAAGTAACTAATGCTCATGACTGAAAATTGCATTGTCACTAAGACCATCATGACTTTTGTGTACAATCTTCTTCCCTTTACAAACAAAACAACCGCACATCATTATGTATTTTAACTGTATTTTAAACCTTGGTGCATTTTATGCATATATCATCTCAGGTTTGTATAATCATAGTGTCATTCACAGAGATTCAATAATTAATTATATACTTGGGCAACAAATGGAGTGTACACATATCATCTCTAAAAATTTGATTGAGTTTTTTGAATGCAAAAGGTTTTTCTGACATTTTTATGGTCAGTTCTAAAAGGTTTTTGCATAACAAAGTAACACCAAGGATTTCAGTCATGCACATGGAATTGTAATTCACTTATATTCACTCTGGGAAAATAATATGACTAATATTTTGGGTACAGAACTTTTGACTGTGTAACTGAAATGTCAACGTTATTGCTATTCCTCTGGGATAAAATGTCTGTTTGCTGCTATTGCTGAAATTCTTGAAGTTATCTTTGTGTGTGCAAGGGCTACATGCTCGGCCTGTAAAATCTTTATTTAAACACATTGTACAGTATTGCATGATCTCATTTTATTTTAATTGCTGGCTACTCTCCTAGGAACAAAACTCTTAGAGCACCTGATTCAAATTATACTCAGAATGCACTTCAATCTCAAGCAAGACCTTTCCTTTATTTAAAAGCTAACTCTTAACGAGATAATGGACTAGACTGAGAAAATAGAGACAAGGCTGTCTAAATGCAAAGCATGTAAGTGTTTAATCAGCAATATTAGATACGATTCAGACAGATTAATTTTTTTCAGAACATATTTTGCTGAACCTTTTCAGGCACTGAATTCACAGGACCAAGCTGCTCTGTAGCACCATTCAATGTAAGTGCCATCACCATGAGATGATCTCTGTATCTTGGAGGACACAAGGGAAGCACAGAGTATGGAAGGGTAGGAACAGCACCTTTTCAGAGATAAATGTGCAGCTTTTGCCTCTCCACACTGCTGCATCTGGTGGTGTGTCTGTACAGGCAAACTGGCAGCAGTGGGTGGCAAATAATTTGCAGGACACACTGGCAAATCTCCAGCCCATTAATAGGGGTGGGCCTCAGGAGCTGATGTAGTTTTTAAATTTGAACTGTACCTGGTGAACAAAAAGGAAAAAAACAAACAAATAAAGTGTTATAAATAAATCATGTAGGGTTTAATTCTGCTCTCCATAGCTTGCTTCTGTATCAATGCACGTGTGTCTATCAGTATGGTTAAATCAGTAAAACCTCATATAAACTTTACCTCATGACCATATGGTAATAATTCACATTGCTGTCCTTTTGGATGCTGCTTCATAATTTAGAGCACTGCTTCTAAGCCAAGATACTAAATGTTAACTTTCTTTAATCTTAAAAGGTCCTGGCAAGGTGCTCTAAGTGCTTTGTGTTTAATATGGGTATTTGAGGACTTTAAAGATCACATGCTGGTTGCTAGTGGTGAGTGTAGGTAGTTTGGCTTCACTAGACAGGGGACTACAAAAACAGGAGGTTTTGTGCATAAGTAGATAAAACAGACCTTTTGAGTATATGATTGGTCCATTAGGTGATCACAAACAGAACTGGTAGGGCTGAATTTATATATGCAAATGACATGTAAACATTCATAACACATGCAATATGACCTATCTCCAAAGGACTGAAATCGCTCCTCATTTCAGGAGCATAGCAGCTTCTCAAAGAAATAAAAATAACAAATTCCCTCTCAGAGAGAGAAAGGAAGACAAAGAGGAAGGATCTTTTCACTTCCCATTTATTTAAGTGTACTTTTTCATAACAAAAATGCAAGCCCTCTAGCATCATGTTTCCCTTCTTGTTCATCTCAAGTTGGTGAGGATGTCCTTGCCTATTTTTTAATTACATTTCTCCTCTAAGTTAAAATATCAAGTGAGATGCCCACAAGGCATATTTTTCTTGGCCATAATTTGGATATAGTAATTGAAGCTCTTAGCTTCAAAATGTCATGTAATGTTATAATCAGTCACTTTTTCTGTACACAACATAATTGCTCTTTCTTGAAAGTAAATAGGATGTCATATCCTGTCAATTTTACTTTCAAATAGCAGTGACAAACTATTTTCTGAATATTGTAAATCTTTATGCAGCCCTTTTTCTAGTCAGCCAGAATTAATTTTATTTACCTATCAATCCTTGAAATGATAAATGACAAACTATTTTCTGAATATTATAAATCTTTATGCAGCCCTTTACTAGTCAGCCAGAATTAATTTTATTTACCTATCAATCCTTGAAATGATAAGCAGATGGAAGAAATCATGCTGCTGTGTGTTTGCACGTCAATCATTCTTAACAACATCCAAACCTGTTTCTTTTTATTATGTGTTTATTAATATTGTTTTGCATGTACATCAACTCAATTAAGTTAATGAGTGTACAACCTATTGCTACAATTTTCTTCAGGTTCTCAACATTTTAGTCTCTTTCAGAAAAACTTTCCTCTAGCATCATTGTATCATTACAGCAGCATCAGGACTTCTGTAATAAACCCTATTTTTCCAGCATTTTATCAGCTGTAGATAATTACTTCTGTGATTCTTCAACTTCAACTTCTGTTGAGAATTTGCATTTAAGTTCTCATCTGTTATTTCTCATCAAAAGAGGGAGAGAGAGAGAGAGAGAAAGAAAGGGAAAGAGAGAGAGAGAGAGAATGAGTGGGTGTGAGTGAGTATGTGTGTGTGTGCTCACCACTTTCTGTAAGCAGTAGAGATGGGAAGTATAGTTAAATTATTACTTCTCTGTTTTTAGTAGAAAATAACTTTCTTAGATTTCACAAGAAAGGAACTTTCACATTTGACAAATCAAACACACAGGAGCTTACTCCCTGCAGTTACTGGGAAATGTGTTATTACCATAGCTGCCCACCCTTTTCTTTACTCTTTGGTTGTTTTGCTGAGACATTTGCAGAGAACATGAGATAGATTTATGAAAGCCTTTACACAACTAATGCAGAAATTAACAATATCATGATTACTGATAGAAGACGTGGGATTTGCTGCCTTCTGGTTGAAAAGTGTGAAAAACTTGTTGCTCTCTTATTCCAGCTGACTGCTGCAGGCATGAAGTCATGAAATCAAAGGTGGGTGGCACCTCCAGCTTCCATGGCAGGCACATAAAGTGGCATCAGCTTATACGCACAGAGAAACTCCACCTCAGAGAGGTGCAGCCCTGGGTCAAATTTCTAAAATGTGGAAAGAAGTAGGTTTGCACACATATCATTCATGTTAGACTCAAACAAGGAAAATAATGAAAGATTCATTTGCAGTATACAGATTTTCTTTTCTTTTCTTTTTTTTTTAACTCTATGGATTGCTCTTTATCCACTGTGTTGGATTCTGGAAGCCCAACTGTGAATTTTGGATTCTGATATTGGGGCTGGATGTCTGAAAATAGCAGCTTAAGACTTTGGCACTGAATCATATAAGTCCTATGCTGCAACTAAACATAGAGCTAAATGTCATATTGGCCTCTTTGAGAATAAATACTGCATTTCCACAAAGATGATTTCTGTAGGCAAAATGGTTCATCTTGAAATGTTCTGCATGCCAACAACTTCCCACATGGTTGGCTTAGAGTTACCATACTGAGCTTCTTCTCCTTGCCTGAGATGATTGTCTTTCTTTGAGAAAATTTCCATGACACTCTCTTTTTGAGGTGGGAACCCTAGACAGGTCTTCTCAAAGCATATTAATTCATCATAATATGATGGTTAAAGGAGAATTAAATTAGGTTAGAAGGAAATCTGGTAGCAGCCCTACTCTGTTTTTTGCGGTTTTTTTTATCATTACCTCAGATTGGAACTTAGAAGTTCTTACATTAGAACAGTATGAAATTTTGCTTATCCACCAACTTTCATCCCATATTCTGTTAGAAATCTGGGAACTGCCCAGAATAGAATTAATTTCCATCATCCTGACTTAATGGATGGGCCATTTTAAACGGAGATAGCAAGGACCAGCTGTGGGATCCTGTGAATCAAATACTGGATTCAAGAATCCATTTTAGACCACAAAAGCAACCAGACAGGCAGAGGTGGGAAGTGTCTGTTTCCAGAGCTTGAGGGGGGAGATAGGCAGACAAAAAAAAACTGAACTGATTGATAAATCCAATTCATATCAATAAAAAAATAATTACAGTCCTTAGACTGCACAAGTGTGAATGTGAGCATATAAACTAAAGAACTGGTAAGTAGACTCAATCAGAAATCCTTTCATCCTTTAACCACAGGAAACTATAAACCTTATTTTTTTAATGTATCTGTGTATGGACATGGATTACTGTGTATCAATGCATCCATTTATGTATTTTTCTCTGTAAGAGGCTCACAGTACAGAGCTCCACAAAAGCATTAAGAACACAGCATTTAGCTTCGTGGGTCAAAAGAGACAGGGCTGAAATCAGAGCTACATACATAAAGGCACTGGGGTAAATTGAGAGAAATCTTTCAATATTTCCATTTTCCTAGCAGATGGTAGCAAGTACTTAGACATGATGACTCTTCCTGGATGTGCTAGCATATGCTGTGGAATTGCCCATACAGAAAAGTCTTGCTCATTACAAATCTCACAGGAGCTATCACAAACAAAGCACATCAATTAACATTTGCTTATTATGTGACTGTGTGCATGTGGCAATTTTCTATTTTTCTCTCATACATTAGGCCCATAATTTAGTCTGGATGAGAGCTACACCAGATGAAAGTCACGGCGCTTAGAGTACTGCTCTTTTCCTTTTATTTTCAAATAGGAATACTTACTGCTTATCTGTCTCACTTTCTCTCTCTCTCTTTTTTTCTTTATATTTCATAGCAATCCAAATGTTTTGAGGCTTTTTGCTAAACCCTCTGTCTATAACAGTTATTTTGGCATGATCTCAGGGTTTGAGGGAGGCAGTACAAGCCGTGCAGCAGCTGTCTGGCCCAGCATTATAGCTCAGTGAACTTTGGCACAGGTCAGACTTTCAAGTAGCTTCTACCAGTATATCAACAACTCACAGGAATGTAAATTATGCTTACCTGAGATTTGCACCTACAGGAAGGCACACGTCTTTGGAAAGGCATAGTCCAGATCAAAGGCAATTAATGTATTCCCAAGGACTAGAGCTTGCTTGTATACAGTGCAACAGAAACTACACAAGGGTTTGTACAACCAGCCTCTTATGAGCAGAGGAACAGGAGGGACAACTGAGGTAATGTAATTCCCACAGTCCCAAACAAATATGCAAAAGATTGAAATCTATCCACAGGACATATGGTCTATGGACCTTGTGACAGTGTCAGAGCAAACCCCCACGGGCCGGCAAAGTGTGTGTTGTTACAAGAGCAACATTACAAGGCACAGAACTCTCTAGCTATTTCTTGAAATACTGAAATTTTGTGGTAAGCATCTATTAAAGTCATGCTTTATATCTGTAGATGGCTGTCACTTTATCAAGGAGAGGGAGAGGAGACTGTCATAGCAACATTGCTGGTTTCATTTCCTTCCTCAGGGGTATATATCAGTTGCAGTTGTCCCTTTGTATCTCCCATATCTGCAAACAGCATACTCTGCATCCCCTCTGGGACTCCACTTGCACTGCTATCTCCATTTCCCCCTCAGAAAAAAAATGTGATGAAAAACAAAAGCAGTAAATTGTTGAATCAAGCCCAGTACTTCAGCATAAAAATTGCATCTGGATGCTGCAGCTGAACAATAAAAATGCTTTCTACCATTGTGGTTTGGAACTTTCTACCAGATATCTTTTGTCAATAAAAGGCTTACCAGGTTAGTGAATGCTGGTCATATACACTTTGCATCTGCCACAAAAAGGAAGTGTGATGCTCAGAAAAATGCAATCACAAGATGGTATTAGACACAAGGACCTTTCTGCTGCCCAGGACCTCTGTGATCCATCCCTCCAAGACTTCTTGCAAGCAACATGTTACATACACCTCAGCAATGCTTTCTGCAAGGAAAAGCTGCATGTTTCATACAGAGACATCAGTAGTTCAAGGGCAAAAATTGCTTTCAATGATGTTACTGACTATGAAAACTCCTCTAAGGTGCTGATGGAATGTTGATGATGCCACAGCTTCTGTGTTGAGCAGCGTGATTAAGCACTGTGAATGTGTGATAGAAGCAAATATTGCTTAAAGCCCACAGAAGGCATATTAATTGTATGTGTCATTCTTCCTCAAGCTACTACTTTGAGAACCTGTAGATGAACAGGAACTTGCTAATGCAGTAAGATCTGCACAGTCTTACTAGTGAGAAATAATTTTTAAAAGACAATTGATGTAGACGATAGGGAGAAGGACATCATCCTTATTTTTCTTTCCTTTATAGATTTCTCTCATGTTTCCCATTTCCTTACAATGGGTAGTGGGAGTGAGGAGGATCCTAGTGTCACCACAGCGTTATTTCTGTCAACAGTTTACTTACAAAACAAAAAACCCAAAACCACCTCACAAAAAAAACCAAAAAACCACAAAAAAACCAACCAAAAAAAACAAAACAAAAAAAACCCCACAAAAAAACCACAAAAATACCCCCCACAACTCTGTCATGGTTGCAGCTAGCCTGTAGCGCTGCCAAATAAATTTGGTCATATTGGTCATATCAGAACTCCAACCTTGATCAGCCTAGAAGTGAAACAAGTCCTCAGATGAAGCAGGGATAGGTTGGATTCAAGCCCGAGCAGGTACCTCAGCCAATCGTGTTCAATCCAGAATGCAGAGATATCACTGGTCAAAGAGCTGATTAATGCCGTGTTTGGGCAGTGTTAAACCTCAACCAATCAGTTCTCTACTCCAGGGAGTTTCGAACTCCCGATAAAGGAAGGCTCTGAGCAACAAAATACTGTTGTCACATGGATCTCTGAGAGTTTGTGTCATCCCTGTCCCCAGCCACTGACCCTACATAATAAAACCCCACAACTGGCATGTAGACTGAGGAAGGAAACAGACAGATAAGATCAAAGGGGATATTTCTCTATTTGCATTAATCAGAAGAAAGAATTCTGTGTTAGCAGCACATTACAATTACTTCATTTGACTAATTGGTTTAACTCTTTGCAGTGCCCCCTCATTTCCAGTTCTAGAAATACTGTCTTTTAGTCAAGGATTAATTTTGCTGGCTACTGAAAAGCACAAACCCCCATGCTAAGTGCAGTTTTGGGAACTTCAGAGAATGCAGACAGTGCACTAAGTCAAACACCTGTAATTTGAGTTCTTTCACCTTCCATAAATTCACTAAATTGCTTTGCCTTTCTAACCAACCTCAGTTCTTTGACCACTTGAGCAAAGAAAGTATTTCCAGGAAGAGAAAAAAAAATTTAAAAAGTTATCAAATATTATATATGAAGATAACACAAATATTCTTCAGTGTTGACATGCAATATTACTCGGAATTTCATTAGTGCCAAACATAAGAATCCTTATATTAGCCTGTGGAGAAAGAAATTACACTCATGAGCATTTTTCTCTTCAAAGGAAGAGGTGTGCACAGTAGCCTAAAGGGGATCTGTTTGTCAGAAATCCATATGCCATTAAAAGGGTAGTACATTTATGAGCCCATTGACTCTCCACAGCAGACTCAATATCCTTCAAAGATAGTTTGGGAGCCAGTCATACAAAACCCAACATGACTCCACTGCATTTTATCATCCTTGGGAGAAGCTTCATTCAAGATCTCTGAATGAACTGAATGCATTCATTCCATTTATATGCCTGAACATTTTTAATACTTGTACATTTCATTTCAGAATATGAAAAAGGCTGTCATGCTGAAATTTGAAAATTACTTTTATAAGCCATAAGAAAAGCTTATATCTCAAGGAGAAAAAAAAAAAAAGTCAACCAACCAAACAAACCAGTTTCTCAATCCTTCAGAAAGAACTGAGATCCTTATCTTCTGTTAACTGCCTATGAGCTGTATCCAGCTATCATTTTAACACCACTAATGAGTTCAGAACTAGTACGGGAACAGACAATATTCCAGGTGAAGAAGTATGAAAACTACATTGTATATCAAGAAGTTTTGTACTGAATAGACTATGAACCAGACCAGAAAAAAAAAAAAAAAAAAAAAAAAAAAAAGAAGTTTTCAATGAAGGTGAAGGCATGTGAAGAATCCAAAATCCCTGTAGGAGCTGTATCCAACTTTCAGGGAGCATGTTGCCATGTGAAACACCCAGAGGAAAAAAAAAAAAAATTCAGCACCAGTACAGGTAAGGGTGAGTTGAGAGTCTCTGTGCCTCAAATACCTGAATGCAAATATTCTCATCCTTTGCACTCTTATATCCTGACTGTATTCAAATTTCTGTTGAGGTTGGGTAGCTAGCAAACATTACAGGAATCAGTGTCTTAGTACAGCACCCCAGAATGTCAAAAAGCTTCTGATTACAGTCTACTACCTAAATTAATAATTCAGGATGCACAAGAGGAACCTCTCCCATGTTATTTTTTATGACAGTGTAAGATTCTTGCTGCCTCCAGCCAAAGTACTTGCAACACTTCTCTCCTATACAGACAACTTTCTGCAGGTCCAAAAGAAAGGAGAGGTAACGATAAACAAACCCAGATCCTCCCAGTGTATCTAAAAACATTGCACAAAAGTTACCAGATGGGTATTTAAAACTCACCTATTCTGAGATATGTTCTCATATTCTCAAACAAAGAAAAATAGCACACTTTTTGCACTTCATGTGTATCATACAGAGTGGGAACCATCTATATTGTTTCTTTCAAAACTGAAAGGAAGTGTACAGGAAAGTCTGGTGTTGTTGCTCTGAATTCCAAATTATTTTACTATATTGGCTACACAATGTGCAGGCTTCATCCTTTCTTTATTTCTGTCGGTGACTTTCTGTGCTTGAGAATCTACCTTCATTTTAATGAGATTTCCTAATATTCAAGGATGTGTAGAAAAACAGGACAAAATATGGAGAGAAAGTGGTCCTGTTATATATACACTTAACAGGTGAAAAAACCTAGTCACTAATCTGTGCTAATGCATGTGGAGGACAGCAAGTGCAATATTCACTGCTGCCCTGTAAAACCCTGTAGGCAGGCTGGGCAGTCTCTCCGTCCTGGTCCAGTTCTCTCTTTCATAGTAAGTGACAGCCCAAGACAGTCTGTCTACTTGTCCAGCCTTGTTTACATTGTGCTAATAGTAATATACCATTTTTTATAATACATTAGGAGAAAGAATTCAAAAAGCAGCTGCCAGTGTCATAGTTTAGAAATCTAGCCAAAGGCAGCATGTAATTTTGAGAGCCTGATATTCCCATCTTGTCCTACAGGCTAATCTCCCTGGTTGGGCCCTGTCTCCCAATTCACTAAGCAATACCACAAATCAAGGGAATTAAATATAGCCCTTCCGGTGTGATAGAAGACAAAGTCATGATTTACCAGAACAAAAGAAAAAAAAAAAAGAAAGATAGTCAGAACTACATCTTCCATGAGGAAATGTGACATGGGAAATATTGTATATTGCTTTGTTGAACTAAAAAAATACCACCTTATTTTTCTAAAGACTCATTCTAATTATATTGGAATAAAGCATAATAATTTTTCAACTTTCATTTTCTATTTAAAAAAAATCTGTTTCTGCAGGTTCTAAATATTCCTGCATATTATTTAGATTTTTAGAGAAAAAAAATGTTGATAAGATATTTTGAGAGTATGTGAGTTGTAGAAAAAAAATTTTAGAAAGACAAAAAATGTTGGAAACCTCTAGGAAAAGTGTAAGAAATTTTGTATATTTAGAGAAATGTTTTTCTATAATACACATTGATCCACTATTTTCTTCATCTTCTCCCTCTTCTTGGATCTCTATTTTCTACTGGGAATGAGTTCAATTTACTGTATGCAGACACATTTTGGTGAAGAAGCTGCTTGTTCCAAGTCTGCATTACATACATAGGAACATTTTTTATTCATCTTTGGGAAGAAGGTGAAGTCATGTCTGTAGCTTTGACCTAACATATAACTGAAACCAGTATCTACTTCATAGCCTAAGAAGCTGCAGGAAGAGTAAGAAGCCACCTTCAGCTTTTGTTCTTTATCCCAGCTTTGTGGGCATAAACCCCAATTCAGAGGATAGCTGAGGACTCTGTGGTGGTGTCTGCAGGTGTTTGGGGGGCCCAAGAGTGGTGCAGAGGCTGCACAGTGCTCCTTACAGCCTTTGGTGATACTCTACATCCTCAACTACAATCTGTTGGGTGCTGAAATGCATGTGAAACAGTTCTTGAATATGCTTCAAACCCAGCCATTATATTCCTTGTCACTCTGGGCTGCTTGTAGTCAAGAAAGACTATCACTTACCAGTGTTAGACTATCCCTAGGCTCAGCATTTGTAGCCTGTTTTTGCTCCTCCTAAATTAGTTTTTGCCATTCTGGAAAGGAATTTTCTGTACCTGCGGACAATTCTTTTGAAATGATCTGCTCATTTCCAAGCAGCAGTCAAGCATCAAATTAGGAATTATCAAGAAAGGAGCAGAGAAGAAAGTGAAAAGCATCTCTATGGACAAGCTCAAGCAGTGGCCCATGGGAATCTCATGAGGTTTTACAAGGCCAAATGCTGGTGCTGCACCTGGGTCAGGGCAATCCCTGGTGCCAGCCCAGGCTGGGCATGAACGGATGGAGAGCAGCCCTGCCCAGAAGGACTTGGGGGTGCTGTGGGTGAGAGCTGGACATGAGCCAGCCATGGGCACTCCCAGTCCAGAGAGCCAAGTGTGTCCTGGGCTGCACCCAGAGCCCGTGGGCAGCAGGGGAGGGAGGGGATTCTGCCCCTCTGCCCCGCTCTGGTGAGACCCCACCTGCAGAGCTGCCTCCAGCCCTGGGCTCCCAGCACAGCAAGGACACGGAGCTGCTGAGAGAGTCCAGAGGAGGCACCAAGGTGAGCAGAGGGATGGAGCACCTCTGCTATGAGGAAAGGCTGAGAGAATGGGGATTGCTCAGCCTGGAGAACAGCGGGTTCTTAGGGTTACATAACTATGGCCTTCCAGTCCCTGAGGGGACTCCATAAGAAAAATGGAGAGGGGCTTCTTACATGGCCATGTAGTGACAGAACAAGAGGGCGTGGCTTCAAACTGAAATTATGTTTAGATTGGATATTAGGAAAAAACTTTGATAGTGGTGACAGACTGGAACAGGCTCCCGTGAGAAATTATGACTATCTCATCCCTGGAAATGTTCAAAGTCATGTTGAATTGATCTTTGAATAATGTGGTCTGATGGAAGGTGTCCCATAGCAGGGGTATTGGAACTGCATGATCTTTAAGGTTGCTTCCAACCCAAGCCATTCTATGATTATATGATGCTAAACTACAATAAATACACAATGTACCTGCATGCTGAATATTTAGTGTCCCTTTGGTAGCCCTCATTTTGTTGTCAGAAAGTTATGATAAAACTGCAAAATATAAAAAGAAAATATAAAGGCCAAAAGATGAAACCACAGCACAAAAAAGAATTTGTTTGAGGGGGTGGACATGTTGGGCTAGGAGACTTAAACCTGGACAGGAGGCAACAATATATACGAGAGGGGTCCATAAAATCTTGAATAGTTCGAAGGAGGTGACTAAGAAGTGATCATTCACTATTCTTATAATACAAGAGCTGAGAGTCACCCAATCAATCATGAAGTTTAAAACACTCAGTGGAAATACTTTATCACTTAATGCATAAATCATGGAACATAGTTCTGTAGTGTGTTGTGGAGGTCAGTAGAGTAAATGGGTTCAGAAACAGATTCGAAAAATTTATAGAGGAAAGCTCCTCTAAACACCATCATCTGGTTGCCTACTCAAAGGTCCTTAAGCCAATGACTGCCACGAGGAAGAAGAATATATGAGAAGAAAGACTATACTTTGCTGCTCTTGGTCTTTTGTAAGTTCCTCAGTCTCCTCTTACAGGTTACAGGCTGTCAGAAAATGAGCTGTATTGTCTGAGCAGCTGACAAGGATTTACTTTTTGTTTACAGTTCTCTCAGTCATTATAGATGCTCCTTTTTGAAAGGCATGTAAATTGTATCTTGTAGCTTTTTTGAATAAGGGCAAGTTTTTAAGAATACTTGTTGAACAGAAGTAAAATTTCTTCTATTTTCTTCTAGGTTATCAATGAGTTGAATGCTGAATCTCTCTGTCCTTTTTCCATCTTGGTTAAATGGGTCAGACATGGTTACCTAATTTTCTAGATAATAGGAATTGGTACTTCATCTAAGACAAAATCTTTCTTCTCTATTGGCATTGTTTTCAACAAGTTTATTTTGCTTAATTATATACCACTTTTTTTTTCGTTCAAAAGATCCAAGCTATTTTAAGAACATTAGTAGAAAATGAAAGTTAAGTATTTAAGTTCTAGCAATACTTTCCTCCTTCATTATTTGTTTGTTTTATTTTACTTTGGTTTTTTGCTGATTTTTGGTTGGTTTTGGTTTTTGTTTGTTTTTTTTTGTGGTTTGGGAGTTTCTTTATTTTGCAGAAAGAGGCAGAAAGCTATCTGTCCATAGCCTTCAGTTATCACTATATATGTTTATCACTATATACTATCATGCTGTGGTAGATATGCAAATACATCTCCATTAAGTTAAATGCAGTGTTGTCATAGAGACATTTATGGAAGGTTTTGTCTCTTTTACAGCTAATTAGATTCCAAATTTGCTCACCTAATTGAATCAAAACCATTAATTCAAGTATATAAACAGTAACTTACTCTTTGTGCCCCTGTGCTGGTTGCAACTGGGGTTCAGTAAATTTTCTTCCCAGTGGCAGGCACGGGGCTGTGTTTCATATTTGTGCTGAACCCAGGGTTGATAATTCAGAGATGTTTTTGTTATTGATGAGCAGGGATTGCACAGAGCCAAGGCCTTTTCTGCCTTGCACAACACCTCACTGAGGAAAGGGCTGGGGTCCCTTCAAGTTTGGGAGGGGACACAGCCAGGACAGGTGACACCAAACTGACCAAAGGGATATTCCAGATCTTGTGACATCAGGTTCTGTGTACAAAGAGAGGGAAGAAGGTGGAAGGGGGTGGACATTTGGACTGATGGTGTTTGTCCTCCCAAGTCACCGTTGCAATGGGA
Source organism: Passer montanus (assembly GCF_014805655.1). Taxonomy (NCBI): domain Eukaryota; kingdom Metazoa; phylum Chordata; class Aves; order Passeriformes; family Passeridae; genus Passer; species Passer montanus. The sequence continues at coordinate 1,988,889 of NW_024374034.1, forward strand.
CCCCACTCTACTGGAAATGGCTGAAGAGCTGCCCAACCATGGAAAGCAGTGAACTGATTTGGTTTTTTGTTCTTCTTGTGTGCATAGCTTTTGCTTTCCCCACTAAGCTGTCTGTATCTCAACCCAGGAGTTTTGTAGTTTTTACTTTCCTCTCTCTCTCCCTGGTCCTGCTGGTGAAGGAGTGAGAGGGCGGCTGCTGGGCACTGGGCTGGGGGTAAGCCACAACTGCCCCACATGCCAGAAAAACCTATTTAAATGAGAATGGTGTTGATATGGAAATTTTGAATGTTGCCTCACTTCATGTATTTTGCTGAGTCCAGCCTTCTCTAATACAGAAGGATGTTTGAAATTCTGTCATTAGGGTCACACGAGCTCTGTGTCCTGCTCCTGGCTTCTCAATACAAGCGACACAAGTACATACCAAAGAGCCCAATAAAGGTCCCCAAAAGTGATTAAGGCCTTGGAGCTGCCTTGAGAACAGACTGAGAGAGCTGGGATTGCTCAGTCTGGAGAAAAAAAGGCTCACAGGAGACCCCATCGACGTGTGCAAATACCTGAAGGGAGAGGAGATGCCATGTCACATATCTTTGTAAGCCTCTGCTCCTCACTTGTAAATTAAGGAGTGAGCCCTCTTTCTGTCCTTTCTATTGTGAAGGGAATGAAATTAATCTTGTACTTTACTCAATGCTCAGGTGAAATCTGTTTAGACTGTTGTATCCAGATTTGGGCAACTACATTTCAAGAAAAATGGATCCAAATGTAGAACATTTCATGAAAAGTGGAAAGAATTACCAAAGGTACTGAAAAAAAAGACTTGATAAGAAATTCTGGAATAAATTGCAGTTTCTTAACCCAAGAAGAAGCATGGAAGAAATTGTTCTCCTCACCTTATGGTGGACATGATAATAAATAATGATTTTAGGTTTCAGATTTAGATTAGTTGTTAAGGATTATGTTATGTGTTATGTGCTGATGATGTAAGTACACTGAAGGCGTGGAGATATTTTCCAAAGAAGTCTGGGGCTCAGAACTTTAAAAAGCTTATTAGGTTAGCATCTGTTGTAATTATAAACATCACACGTCTCCCATAATCTTACTAATACCATACCAGGTAGTGTTATTAGTTAATTAAGGTTACTGGAAATACTTCTCCATCATTGATTCCTACATTACTATCCCCTAATTTGCAATCAAAGTAAGGACATGCCTGCAAATATGCCCAAGAGTACTGAAGAAAGGATGGCCAGCTTGTGAAAGGAAATCCTCAAGTCTTCAATAGAACTCAAGATGGTATTTGACAGAGAATTTTTTTGCAATGTTCCTAAAATCTTGGACCACAAAACGAAAATATGTAATTTGGTTGACTGAGTTTCTTGTATCTCGTATGAGACTGGCAGGTGTTTCAGAGATCCTTAGCTGGTTTTCCTGAAGACTTAAAACTATGGGCTGTACTTATGGAAGGCAGATCAGGACAGGAGAATGTGTAATTTCTTTGTAATACAGACCAATCTTTGGGATCATTTAGATGAAAAATTGTCCCTGAATGTACTTATAATTCATTTATCTAAGAAGTAAAGAGCTTAGCCCTTCTTCTCAGAAAAATGAGCCACTTAAAACATGTTAATAACTCCTGGGCTTGACCTGAATACTTCCCACTACCTCAATAATTAATAACTTATTTTGGACTTAGCTAAACCTTAAGAATTTAATATGTTATGAAACACAACAACTCTTTCCAATGAACTGATCCTGGAACTCTGTAGGAAGATTTAATACATAAATCTGATGTTCTGTATACATATGCATGTTTCTCTTCCTCTGGGCTTGTACTCTTGCCAGCACAGAGACACTCCAAATAATACTGCAGAGAGCACAACATTCTAGCCTATACTCTTGTGACCAGCAGAGGTTCAATGTTGATTGCCAGGAGAGTTAGGAAGGATGAAAGGATTTTGGGAAATGTATGGGAACACTCTTTCTGAACAGCAATTGGTGTAACAGTGGTTTTACTACTCTCTGATGGATCTGTCATGATCCATCATCATGAGTACCAGCAAAACAAAAAGAAACAAACAGTTAATTGCTTAGGTAAGACAAACTCCACCAATTTAATGTTATTCTTGAATAACATAATATGATCCTCTATTAAAAATGCAACTGAACTCTCTGGGGATTTAAAATAAACCATTTTACAACAAAAAATGGTGATGTTTGAACCAGAATCAAAGTAGCCAATGGTATGTGTATCACTAACCAGTGCCCTTGCTCATCGTGACTCAGAAGCAATTCCTTTAATTGAAACTACCTCTGTTTTTTTTTTTATTTAAAACAAATCCTATCTATCAGATGAACTGCAGTCAGCATTGGAAAGGGAAGATCTCAGACATGAGCACACACTGCTGATAACACAGATCACTCTGCTGTCTTTGTGTCTGTGGTTCTCCTCCCTTAATGCTTCCCATACTACATGCCATCATCCTTAAAAACTCACATCCTCTCTGAGTTCACAGAAAATCATAGTTAAACTCTAGTGAATGACTCAGAATACCTCCTCACCTGAAAATAACCACAATTTTCTGCATGAAACTTGCAACAATTTTGCTATCAGCTGAATACATTTCAGAGAATAACAAAGAAATAGAAACCTTTCATTAAATTCAAGGGATTTTTTACAATACCAGAGAAGTGTGTTTTCAGATCTTTGTGAGCAGAGCTGAAAAAAATTTGGCTTAGTGATTTGAGGCTTCCTACAGGAGGTATTTAATTGTGAAACAGAAGAATCAAATCCTGCAGCTCATGAATTTTGTTGGCATAAGCTATTGAAAATTACTTAGTCCAATAGAACCATGTTATGCATGTGTGGAAAAAAGAAAGAAAGGCTCAGAGGGAGATTAGATGATGCTTATTCTTATTGTAAATGGAAATCAGTCTCCATTCCAGTTTCTAAGCTCACAAAAATATTTCTTTTGAAATTATCTCAGTTAACTGTTGTTGAGTTGTTATGGGGAAAAAATTTGTTCCATTGAAACACAGAGGGAAATTGGGTGAATTGTAAGACCACTGCTGTATCAAAAGCATAAAAAAATTAAAGTAGAGCAGTTGTCCTTAAGCATCTTTTCATGTTTCCTTGCAAAACAGTAGCTAGTGGAGTTTTTTAAGATTCTCTTCAAATGGCTTAAAGAATATTTTGCATATGAAGATACAGGTATCAGTTTTCTGCCAGTTTGAGCCTACACCATGTAAAAATGCCTTCTAAAAGATGTTCAGCATTGTTAACTGCTATTGCATTCTGGCTACAGCTGACATGATGACTCGTAAGAGAGAACACAGCACTCTCCTGGATGACTGGATTAGACAACTAGTAGTGGAGGTCACTGCATAATTATGTTTGATTTTTTTTAAAAAAGAATCCTAGAGGATTTTTTGGTGCTTACATATTCAGAATTAGAGATGTAAATTTAGAAAGTTCAAAAAGTGCTTGTTCAAATTTAGAGGAACTTGAAGCCTACACACCCTCTTTAAATATAAAACATGCATAGCTCAAAGCTTGTGGAAATAAAATTTCCATATGCAATCTTTTGCATATCAGCAAAATAATCTATCCATGCTAAAGAAAAATTGCATCATAAGAAAAAACAGTTATGTATGTAAACGATATTACTGAATCATTCTGACTAGCTCCAGCAAACATTATTTATGGTTTTCTGAACTTTATAATTTTGGGTTCGAGCAGTATTGTGTATGTAATTCTGTTTAGACTGCTCTAAATAAAGCTCTAATAAAGCATTTTGTTCCAACTGAAATCAGTTTCCAAAGCTATCAATTTTCAAGAAAGAAGTCCATTATCCAGCTATTTGTGATTATGTATGGCTTGAGGGAAAACCTGAGAAAATTAAGTCTAACTATGCAAATGTATGAGTATAATTACTCAGATGCTGACAGTGTTACATATTTTCTGTGTCCACTAGTAGAATCTAGCCTAGAACTTTTAAAGAAAAATATGCAATGAGTTGAAGATGACTAATCTACTTTGAAAAACTATAAAAAGTATATTAGTGAGCCTAGTAAGTTCTTAACTAGGTTTACTGAAGACCTCTGGAACCACACACAACTAAAAATACTCTAAGTGTTTAACAGAAGTATAAGCAGTTGCAGTTAGTTAATTTGGTCCTTCAGTCACAAAATGCATAGATAACAGAGAGGCAAGAGAGGCAAAGAGAATAAATAGAGGAAAAAAGATCTAGAATGATAGATAATATGAAACGTTTACGAAATAATCACTGGAAGATTAATTAGTTGCAAACAAGATGTCACACAAAGCCTAAGAATGAGCAATGCAGCATGGCACGCACAAATCCATTTCTCCTTCAGGAGAACTATGTATAAATAAAATACACTGAAAAGTATTTCCTAGATTTACACAAACTACTCTCACATCAAAAGTGAAAAAAGAAAAAAAAAGATGCTAAGAAAAAAAAACCACATTTTGGCAGCAGAGAGAACAATAAATATATTTACAAAACGTTGTTTGGGTTTGGTGGTTTGTTTGGGGTTTTTTTGTTTGGTTTTTTTGTTTGTTTGTTTTTGGTTTTGTTTTGGTTTTTTTTTTCCTCCGAAGTGGAGATACTTCCTATGAAATGCAGCAGAGGCACAAGAAGCTCTACCCATATGGCAGAAACCGCAAAGAAGGCTGTCCGCCCACCGGAAGAGGGAGAGGACAGGAGATGGAGGAGGAAGTTGAATAGGAATGGGGAGCTACACGGTCTGTTAAGAGTTTGAATGACTGTGAAGGCTTCAGATTCCGGGGGGGGAAACTTCACGCTCATTCTCAATGGAAACTGATGGCCCCAGTTCACAGTTCTCTTGTGGTGAAAAGTGGTGCTTTCAGGCAAACAGACAGACTGGACAAAACAAATCTTTCGAAGTTCCTTCTGAGAGATGGGGCAGGAAGCAGGGGCCATGAGAAGAGGAAGAATAGCACGGAGGTTGTCTTACTGAAGCCACAAGCATTAAAAGTGTGATAATGATATTGAATGCGTATGCAATTTCTTTTGCTATTTTACTAATTACAAATTGTTTATATCCTCTTCTGAATACAGAATGGGTTTGCTTTCTTGGCGCTGTTTTGACAGAAGAGTAAATGCAGGCAGTTAGAAGTATGGCTGAAAAGAAAGATAGGTAAGATTGAAACATGTCACTGTACTTACTAACACAATATAATTAAAGCAAATTACTTACAAAGTTTAATATCTTAGAGAAGATCATCAGTATACTTCTTTTCATAAAAATAGAAGCAAGTTTGTTTTACACGAACTTTCTCTTTGCATACTCTGGATCTTATATAAAGAAATAACAATAGATGAGAACTGTGATAGAAAATCCATAAATCTGATATGACCTGATTGAAAATCTACTAGAGTGATGGCAAATAATAAAAATGTTCAATCAAGTATGTATCAGCAATTCACAATTTCTTTTAAAGCCATTGGTGATTCAATAAAGAGCCATATGGCTCTTCTCTAGCTGGTCTAAACTCAGCTACAGCCTTCTTGAAGAATATTTGTGAAGAGCATCTATCACTCTCAAATGTCACACAGCTAATTCATCCCTCCCCACCCCCAAATCTGTTTACAAAGACAGATGGCAATATGCTGGTTTGTCATTTATTTAAAAAAAAAAAAAAAAAAGTGGATGGCAGTGTAATAACTATATCTAGACATTTGCTTGGAAACCTGGCTGTTGCAGCACTGCTCATCCAGGTGCCCTACAGAATCACAAAACACTCCACTGAGGGTGACCTACCAGAGCTATCAAAACCAGTTCTAAATATATTGAAAGGAAACATGGTCCAGACATCTCAGCAAGTGAGATCCTAGCAAAGATATTAAAAGCATTAGAAGTCCTTAACTGAGGGGAGGAAGGGAAGTAAGACAGGAAAATCTTGTGATATCCAAGGGACTTGAAATTATATCTTGAGTTTTTCATTTGCTTTGCTGAGGTGGTTGAATCATCTTGAATTTAATATGCTCCAAATCCAAGAAATTAGCAGTTAATTTCAATTTATAACTTCTTCGTGTCAGAAAGACAAACATTTCCTAATTAAAGTCAAGTTGAAAAGAGAAACATTCTTCTGTCTTGACTGTAGTGCTGCAAAGTCTGAATTCCCCTTATATATAGGGACAAAAGTAGCAGTTGACTCTGTCTTCGTCAACAATCTCCTAAACTAATTCAGATAGAATTAACTTTAAAGCATGTATACCACCGCTGAAAGTATTGTAGTTACCTTTTTACTTAAACTGTATAGGGACTCAGTAACTTCCTATGAATTTCTGCCTCACTTAAGAAAGTAATTTACTGTGTTGACATATGTAAATTCCTCGTGATGAAATGAATGACAGAAAAACTTCTAGCCCAAATCCTCTGTACTGTTGAGGCCTTTAAAATAACTTGTCACAAAAGGAAGTCTAATTTTTTATCTTCAAATATGAAGAATTTTCCATAACCAGAAGCCTTGCAATCTACATTCTATCATGGAAAGTTTCAATAAAAATTAAATTAATGCAATGCATTCTGTACATCTTTAGTTAAATACCCTGCTTTGTTATCCCTTTGTTCTTTCACAGTAAAAGCTACTGGTGAAAGAACTTTGATTTTCCATATCCTGTATAGCATATTACATCGCAGCTTCAGATAATTATGCAGATTTTGGAAAGGGTTAATAACACCGTATAATTTTTATATGTTTGGAGGAGCATAACTTAGAACCTTAAGTCAATAGTGAACATTGTTTTTTTTTAATAGCATCTTTACATTTTCCTAGTGTGCCAGGTGCCATACAAACAATACAGCTTTATCAGATGATGTCAGTTATGGCTGGGACTCTTCTACGTTTGGCTCTGACCAGTAACTATGAGGCAGTCGGGAATGGAGGAAAGGAGGAAGACAGCCTGTAGGATACTATGAATGAGCACATAATTTTTAGCAGAGTAATAAAGAGAGAAATTGGAAAAACTCCAAAATAGAAATGGGTGAATAACAAGAATTACAATATAAAATTCAGTGGTACAGTTGCAATTAGAGTTGATTTCCTCCTCAGAGAGTGAGAATAGAGGTGTGTTTCAGGTGAGATCCCATGGATCCTGTCCTGAATCTGATGCTACTCAGTATTTCCATTAGTTAGTTGGCTGATGGAGAAAAGGTGTGCTACATTTTCAGCTGATACTAAATGTGATTGGAATACAAGAACACAGAATGACCTTGATAAGAGAAAGAGGAAGCAGATTGTGTGTAACAGGTAGAAATAATTGGCTGCACTGCCAAGCAATGAGTTGCGGAGAAATTAACTTGTATTTACGAACAGTCAGCTGTTGTGCTTGTTATCAACATCACATCACTGCAGAACAGTCAAATGTCATATCAACAGACATATACAACCAGTGCATATAAACTCCCTGTGAACTGATTTGTTCAGTCTACATAACTGGGGAAAGACTGTAGGAATTGAGGTTATGGAGTGGGGAAGAGAGAAGCTGATTTTTGTCTATGCACAGGAGATTGAAAACCAACAACCATAAAAAGTGTGTTTACATTAGAATGCAGATACAGATTCAACACCAGGAAGAGATCTAAGGGTAGTACGAAGCTGAAGTACTTAAAATTGTGTGCATTAGTACTTTATTCTATTCTTGAACTACTTTTATTGAAGTTATATCCCTTCAAAAGGACTTTTCTGGCACCTTCACAGATTGACAAATACACATAATCCTTGCATAGTAAACAGGAATTTCTATGCTTGCTTCAGGATTTTGTATGTCTTTAAAGTTTACACAACTAGATTCATTCTATGAACATACAGGATCTTGTAGAAAGTGTTCACTTTCCAGAACTTTAGCAATTTTTCAATGCAGATCATTTAAGACTTGAAGGAAGTTAATATGCACAAAATAAGCTATGCAGAAATGAATTTTTATTTTTCTGATTTTCATTCCTTGTTCAATTCTGGCCTGCAATGCATGAGTATACTGCAATTAAAGTGGCCTTAAATTGTCATTATGGGACAAGTACTTTTCCACACCTGCAAATGTCATTATTCGTACAAGTAGATTGTGCACCATATGAATGAGAATAATTCCAGCATTAATAACTTTTAAAATCACAGTGTGAAAACTAAAATTAAAAGTAAGAAGCCTGCCAATAGGCTGTAGTAATCAGGTTGCTGACCTTTGTTCTTATTAATGAATAGCTACAGTATAATTCTTGTGCTTTTTAATAAAAATGTCATCCCTGCTTCTCTAGACATCTGCTCTCTTTTTCTACCTGGACTTTGAAGCATTACTGAGACAAAGCAGACACTGTAAATCTGATGCATAGTGGAGTGATATTAAGTTTTTGGGAACAATTTGCTATAAACCAATGAATTTATTAAATCTTTTTTGTGGCTTCATTGAATGTTGAATAAGACCCTTACGTGTCCCTGCTTTTTTCAGAAGGTCCTGTAGACACTGAACTAAGTCATGAGTAATACACAGGGTAAGAACTTTGCTCTCACACAACTCAACTTGTCCTTGAAACCTACATCTACTATTCTTGGAATAAGGTGACTGTCACTTGGGAAGTGGAAAATCAATATGTATGTGAGTGACCCTGTGTTTGCTGCTGGTATGATTCACTTTCTTTAAGTGCTATGCTGAAATTATAGCTTGAAAAAACCAGACTGATTATTCCAATCTTACAAGAGTTATTTTTTTAAAATCCAAACGCAGCTAAACTGTTTTTTTCCTAGCTATATTAAAAACTGTTATTGCTGACAAATAGCATTCTTGACAATAAGAAAAATAACCAACTTCAAATAATCAGAATTATTCTCTCATTTAAAAAAAAAATGTATATTACTTTTTTATTACAAGCTTAAAAAGAAAAATTTTTCAACCTGTGGCTTGAAAAGTATTCTTATTGAAAATCAAATCAGAAAATACAAACTGGCCTATAGAATTGCCATTAGAAAAGCAAATGGTATTATCAAAATCTCAGAGTGAATAAACTAAACAGAAGCTTCAGCATCTTGGGACTTAGATACAAAAATGTCTCAAAATGATCTGGAAAATAAAAGCTAAACACCAAATACCAAAGTCTATTTTCTGTTGCTGGGATTCTTCTCACTCTTATACTCCCATAACATTAACTTATGTGCATGAATGGCAGAAGTGGACTTTTGACCTATAAGGTAGTTACAGTCACTTGGAAGGCGGTGTAGCAAAAGCTTACAAAAACTTGCTGCTCTTATGTCTGCAGGATGCTAATATGATTTTATACAACAAAGAATTCAAATAAAGTCCATGCAGTTTTTTTGTTTAGTTGGTTTGGTTTTGGGGGGCTTGTTTTTGTTTGCAGGTTTTTTGTTTGGGTGTTTGTTTTTTTGTTGGTTTTTTTGGTGTGTTTTTTTTTGTTTGGTTTGGTTTGAGTTTTTTTGTAGCTCAGAAGTAGAAACACACCAATAGTTTGGAGTACAAATATATGCAAACAGCCTATTTGCAAGTCAGGATTACAGATTTTTTTGTGGACTTCTCTCCCTATTACAAGGAATGATAAGCATCCAGAAGATCTCTTACATTAAAAACTTTTATCTCAGCTACCTAAAGTGCTGAATTGTATTGCAGACAGAAGTACAGAACAATGGAAATGAAAGGGTCTTCTGGTGGTGGTCTGGTCCAGCCTCATTGATACAGTAGGGCCACACAGACCCACTTTCCTGGGACCATGTCCAGATGGTTTTTGGTATCTCCAAGGATGGAGACACCACCATCTCTCTGGGTAGCCTGTGCCAGTGCTCAGTCACCGGCACAGGGAGAAGGAGTTTCCTGATGTTCAGAGGGAACCTCCTGTGTTTCAGTGTGCGCCTGTCACCTCTGGCACTGTCGCTGGGCTCCTCTGGAAAGAGCCTGGATCCATCATCCTTGCAGCCTCCCTGCAGGAGTTTATGTTCATTGGTGAGATCCCCTGAGATTTTTTGTTCTCCAGCACGAACAGTCCCAGCTTTCTCAGCCTTTCCTCATACAGGAGATCCTCCAACCTCTTAATGTCTTCATGCCTTTTGCTGGAGTCCCCAGTCCAACTCTTTTCAATGTCTGTTCTGTACTGGGGAGTCAGATCTGGACTCAGCACTCCAGCTGTGACCTCAGCAGTGCTGAATAGAAGAAATGCCTCACTTTCCTTGACCTTTTGGCAATACTTCTCCTAGGGCAGTCCAGGACACTGCTGACCTTCTTTTCATTACACAGTGGATGCTAAATATGGTACTAAAACCCATTATCATATTTATTCATGTTAACTCCCCAAAGAAACTGAAGGAACTAACTTAGTGGAGGAAGCAATCATTCTGTCATTCCCCTTTTCTGTAATACAGAATTATTTCCCAGATGTTTAATCTATTACAATAACTAGCCTCTTTTCTAAGCTCCATCTCCAAGTACTGATCATGATGACCTTTCATTTTGCACAGCACAAAAAATGTTCCTCTTCTGTTCAAGTTATAATTTCTGACAAACACATGTACTCCTATGACTGAGTTTACACTGCTTTTACCTACTTCTGAATACACACTGAGTTAAAAATAAAATTACTTTTTTGGTCCATTAAAATCTTGAAGAAATGCAAGTTCATTTTGACCATCCCTCTAAGGACTAACTGAACTTGCTGAATCCAACTCAGATATTTCAGAACAGAATGCAAAAAAACCAAGAAAATTGTAAAGTTAAATAAATACTAATTGATTAATAAAATATAAAACCTACTTATTAATAAGAGGCAATTACTGATTCACAAAACCCAGTTAGATTCAGGAAATGATGTTATTTGCTGGAGTCAGTTACTATCAAAATCTAAGAGAACAAATGAAAGTGTGCTAAATTTTTATGAAGATTTATTGAATTCAGTGTGAAAGTCTGGCAAAATATATTCCCTGGAAACATGCTAATTTGTCAGAAATCTTTTTAGATATGTTACAGGAATAGACAACATGCTAAAAATAGTGTCTGTCAACTCATATATTACCCACCCTACTCACTGTGGCTTGCTAAAATAATAAATAATTCACAGAGCTCAGAAATATTACTGTGGGTTATTTTTTTTTTTACTGGTGGAGATACAGCTGTCATAGCAAGAGCCTGCTAATTTACCTGGGCTCCACAACTGTTGTCAGGGGTGGAAATGTCTCTGGAATCTGGCAACAGTTGTCCAGGTATTCTGGTAGTGATTGTACCCCACTATGAATTAGTTTGTACATCACACAGACAGACCAACTTACAGTCAATGCTACTTTATTCTAATAGGAGAGAACTGTCTTATGGGTATTAAACATATACAGCTGCTGAAAGAAAGGAGTAGATATCCTTGATATCTACTACTTGGCTCCAGTATACTGGCCTTACTGTAATTCACAAGCTGGTTAAGTAGAAAGGAAGAAAAATGATTGGTCATCATTTGTTGACAAGTAAACAAGAAAAACATGAATCATCCATGAATCAAATTGGACATAGTTCAAGCAAATCACTTAGAAAGATCAATATTGTGTCAGGTTTTACCCTCCATCTTCATTAATAACTGACAAATGCAGCAAGCATCAGTGAAGACTGACATGTAAAAGAGAGGCATTGGGAAGGTTAGCACCATGTCCTGAAGAGTAGCAAAATTAGTCTTTGTGAAATAATGCTGGCTCTTTTAATGAAGAAACTGTAATGTGAAACACAAATAAAATATGTATAAACAGAAACCTGGAAAGAAAAAGTGTTGAGAGTAACCAAAAAGTATCAATGTACAGTTGATGGGACAAGTTTCCTGTGGCACAAGAAAAACAACTACAATAAAAAGGTATCTTGCATCTTGTTATGGGTGAAAAAAGGGTAATGCAACATTCCAGTCTTCTTGTTACAGTTTCATGAAAAGTATTGTATTTAATTGTTAAAACTGTCAAAAATAACCAGTCATCCAACAGAATTCATAAATGAGAAACAATAATGATGTAATATTTGGAAACATGTTTCTGACTTAGGTTTCAAAAATAAAAGAAGACCAGGGCAGTGACCATCCCCCTGTACTGGGCACAGGTGAGGCTGCACCTCAAATCCTGTGTCCAGTTTTGGGCCCTTCAGTGCAAGAAGGACATTGAAGGGCTGGAACGTGTCCAGAGAAGGGCAGCAGGGTTGGGGAAGGGTGTGGAGCAGAAGTGGCTTGTGCTGCAGAAAGTGGAAAACCACTGGGCTGAATTGGTTATGCCTAATTCCCAGAGCCCTTTGAGTTCCTGGCTCAGCCATTGAGATGTGCTCCCATTTAGCAGGAGGCTCTTGGTTATTAGCTGCACATTTCCCTTTGTGAAATTAGGTGTTCTGAGCTTGAAACTGCACACCAGGTTTGAGCACTGATATAATACCATGACTGAATAACAGCTGAGAGTTTGTTCTCTGTGAGAAAATAATCACACAGCAAATCCACAAGGTTTGGACAGATGTCACCTAAAGCTTTGGGAATAAGATGAAGGTGCTTTTGTATTTGTAAGGAACAGAAAAATTATCTGCAAAAATACAAGAGAAATAGAACTACCTATCACTTTCTATAGATATGGTTGAAGTCTGTAGAGAAGATGCAAGGGTGTTTCTGAGATTCAAACTTAAATTGTGCCTTTACGGAGAAGGCTGTATGGATTTCATATGGAATGAAATGAAAGGATGTTGAGGTCAATAGAGTCCATAGTAACAATGTTAAAATTTAGTTAAAAGTTAAAAATACTTCAGCGGCTTACAAAAACCAGCATACAGAATCATTTTAGATTCAACTTGAAAGCAGAGACAAGTTTTATTTTCCGTTATATGTTTTAACACTGTTTAAATTTTACAGCATTATAGCATTATCTAGACAAATTCTTGACTATGTAAGGATATTTTGACTCAGCAAACTTATCACTAAAGGGTTATGGGGCCATTGGTCAAGACAAATTAGATCAACCCCTGAGCAATGAAGAGGACCTGTGTAATTCTGTCAGCCTTAAGAACTGGATGGGGTATAGGCATTTCATGACTTGTCTATTTTCTCAGTCTCCGACAGAAATTAATGTGATCTGATGCTCACTCATGAAAAGAATTAATGGCTTAATCCCAGTATTGTACGGCTGCACACAAACTTCTACTGTCACAGAACAATGTGTTCAGAATCAATTACATATTGAACTTTCCAGAAAATTAAATGCTTTTGTTATATTTATGAAGAAATCATAAAGGAAGAAAAATTAGGATTAGCAATGAAAGTAGAAACCCTAAAGAGCAGAGTATATGGGAGAAGGGAAAATTATCTTTAGATAATTTAAAGCACTGTAAACTTCTGCTTCTCAGTTGTGAAACTGTTACTACAGAGTTTCATTAGGAATCCAAGTCTGTGAAAGTCTCACAGGCTGTGAACTTCTATCTCATAAATGCAGTAAATTCAGGCCTGTATTTAGTTGAGGTATTAAATATCCTCTCCTTGGCATTTCTGAATAGCTAACTTTTAAAATCTTCTGCTTTCCTGTTGTCTTGACTGATTTGTGTTTAAGCAGATGACCAATGGATCTGGACTGAAAATTATCTGATGGTCAATGGAAAAGCAAGATCTTATACTAAAATAGCCATTAAGCAAGGACATAGTTACCATGGGCCAGATTTGCCAGACCTGTGCTCTAAAAAAGCATCATTGAAGACTTATTTTGAAGGTTTAAGAGACCACTGTTTGGCCTACATGATTTAAAGCAGTGGATAATCAAAACAGAACATAATGAGACCTTTGTAATTGTCTTAATTTTTTTGTATTTTCTTTCTGATTATATGTCCAAGCTAAGAAAAAAAGAAAAAGAAAAAAAGAGAGAGACATGAGCAGTGACAATATGTGACAATGAGAAGAGAAAGAAGTGTAGTCACAGAGAAAAGCAAAAACCATTAGGGCTCAGAATAATATAGTTAACATCACCAGCACCAGAAGGAAAAGTCCAACACAGAAAAGTCCAATGCAGGCAACTGAGAGGGAAAAAAAAAAAAAAGCAATTCATATTTATTAACTGTATGTGGAAAACCCATGTACCCATGTGACTAAAGACATACCTTGGAAATTTGATCTTAATGTTACCAGATGCAAATGGAAGTTGATCAAGTGCTACTAAGTGTGCAGAGACCATCTATAGATAATAAAATGCAGGGAGAATTTAATAAAGTGCTCCAGGATTACTGTTTTTGGAACTGTTCTCTCATAAAGTTAATGAACAAAAATCCAAGACTTTGGAATCTTTTTTTTGTTCTACTTTGTTTTGCTTCAAATTCCAAATTAATTTATTGCAAATTTTAAGACTTCTAAAGGTACAATCAGAACTGGAAATATTTTCATGTTAAGGATTGCATTAAAACCAAATCTTACTCCAGCAGCATGTTCAAACTAGTTCATTATTTCTACACATGAAAATGCAGTGGCTCAGATACAATTTTCCATAAGGACCGAATACATACCAAGGGCAATAACAATAAAAATTAAAAACAGCCCTACTTGGGAATATAATAATTATATTTGTAAACCATTTTTCACCAGTTTAAACAAAAAGATGTCTGTTTAAACAAAATGCATTACAATGTTCTGCAGCCTCCACAGAACTAGTTGATTCATATATATGCACATGTACATATGTATGTTTTAAATTCCCACTGTTTATTAATTTTGCCCCAGTCATTTGTCTCTTTTTTGACTCTGAGCTCCACAGAGACCAAATACACTCCTCAGAACATCTGTCTTTTAAAGCTGGTACAACATCTAATATCCAGCTGCCACTAACATATACTAGTAATAAATAATACAAATAATGAATAATGTGAATAAGTGGCAGGAAATATTTGGGAGGATAAATTTACCCTTCAGAGGTCATGTACAAGACCTGATTAAATATCTAACAGACTCAATTTTAGAAGCTGTGAATTTGGCTCATTTTAATTATTAGCTTTACAGGAGTCATCAATTATAGCTTGAGATACAAATCGTCGACTGCTAAAAGCTAATAATGGGCAGGCACTATACATCCTCAAATATCTCTTTTTTAAAAACAATTCTCTGGCATGTAATAGAGCTCTCTAATCCATTGCATGTATTCTGTTTGCCAAACCCAGCAATAAAATATGCAAACAATTCCACAGAGGTAGCCGATGTTCTTGACAGCAAAGAGTTTCCACAGCAAAAGCACGTGGAGGTGGTTATAGCAGTTTTGTCTGCTGTGTCAGCAGGGTCATTGCTGGTGTCGGTCAATGCAGGACAGAGCTTCTTCTGAATATGAAGTTGTTCAAAGACAGCAGCTGTTAGCCCAGGCCTAATAAAATAAAAGGAAGAATCTTAGCCTGAGTCTTGGTTGGGGCTGTGTGTTTTCCCAGGATCTTGCCAGCACTGTCAATGTCTCTAAGAAAGAGACACTTGGTGTACACTAGGTGTACAGTAACCTAAGAGCTACTGAAGGTTGGAGCTAACTTGGAAATGGGAAGATTTAAAAAAATTTATTAAATCATTAATTAACTCAGTTCCGAGGTAAAACCAAAGCATTACTTTACTTACATTGCAGTGCTTGCCACATATACGTGTTACTAAAAAGGCACAAAATTATTGCTGTGCAGCAGGAAATGTGGTATGAGATGCTGAAATGCTATATACACATCTGGAGAAGTTGTGGGCACATCTTCCTACACAGAGTCGTGCTGTGTCGCTGAATTCTGGACTCTGAGGTAGGTAGCTAAATAGAAAAGCAATCCCACTAATATGCACCTGTGTTAGAATTGCACACCAAAAAGACATGTTCTCACTTTTCCACTCAGCTTCCAGATAGCATCATTTTGGGTTTGATCCGTGTATGGGTCATTCACTTAAGAGCTGGACTCGATCTTGCTTGGTCCCTTCCAACTCAGAATATTCTGTGATTTCTGGTTGTGATTTCATGCCATCACAGCGCATTGACACAGCTGATTCTGTTAGAGGCACATGTCACACCTGCAGCATGGTGCACGGTTTCATGGCACCATACTCCTCCCTGGTGTAGGGCTTTTGGAACCATTGGTGACCCTTCTGTCTCCATCCCTGAGCATGAGAAACTGAGTTGGATTTTTTGCCTCTGTTGTAAGAGGATTGTCCCCATTCTATCTGTCTTCAGGCCTAGAAAATCCAGTCTAGACTGGTTTGGGCTGAGTTAGAAGAGATTTTACTCACAGGGATCTCAGTCTTAGGAGATATATCCTTAGGATACATCCTTTTCTTACAGGCTGGGTAATTGTTTCTGGGCAAAATAAAGGAAGCAAATGCAGTAAAAGCAAATCCTGAGTCCTATTTTTTATTTCCAGCTATGTGATTTGCTACAATTTTCACATTTAAAATGTGTTAGAAATCAGCATCTCTGATCATTGGGATGCCTGAGATTAGTTGTGAAGCCAGTGTCTTCCACCTTTCTGTAAACACATCACCTTTAAAGGAATATTTATAATTTCATGTAATATTTGTTCTGTGGAGATTTTTAATTGCTTTACAATTGCTGAACAATAGAGATTTAAAATTTGATGTTGCATATTTTATTGTTAAATTAACAGAAATCATTCCAATGAAAAAATAATTTTATTAATTCTAGATTAATCTTTGTTTTAGTTCACAAGTACAAATGCAAAAAAAAAAAAATCAAAGCTTAAAGAAGTTCTCAGAAGAATCGTATGTTTCATTTCTGCTAAGTAGTCAGGATATAAGGCAACTTAAAGTGCAGGAAAAAGTTCCTATCAATAAATTTAATTTAATAAAAACAAACTAGAAAGATATTTTATGTTCTTCAAATAAAAGAAAAAGGAAGTTAGCAATTTATGAGTATATTGAAGGCATGCAAACTACTTTAAACATGTCTGCTTTTGCTGCTGAGATTATAAATAATTTCCAGAAAGTAGGTAAGAGTTGTTGACCTCTAAACACAAAAGTTGTTACCATAGGAATTAGGTCAGCTGGGTGTAAGATCCCTAGAGAATAAGAGGCTCCATTAGTTGAGGTTTTTTTGCATTTGGTTATGTCAAAGAAAGTGTTCAGCTTCAGACTCTTCTTCTTGAAACTGTGAGGATAGTTTACTGATAGGTTATGATTCAAAGGAAACTAAAAGAATAAAATTAAACTCATTAGTAAGACCTTTTTATTTGAATTTGAATTGCTGTAGTTTTCTAAATGTACAAACTCTCTTGGTTTTGAAAAAGGTTTTGCAAAATATTCTTTCACAGTGTCTCAAAAAAGACTGCCCACTCTGTTTCTTTAGGATTGTTCTCTTTCTGCCATGTCTGGCATGACGTTTTATTTTTCTACAGACACACTTTTGTCACAGAGTATGTGTCACAAGACTACCCACTGTGGGATCTTTATTTACTCAGATATGAGCTTTATGAAAATGAAGTTTACACTGGATAAATTAAAAGCTGTTACCAACTCCTAGCTGTTGGGAGCAGTACAAGTGCTGGTGCTGTTCCATGCAAAGGGATTGTGCAGTTAAGCATCAGCAGTGATGAAGGTGGCTTCAGTCTCAGCATCTGGAGTCACATCTCCATTCTCACACCCCTCTGCTCATGCAGAGGTCTCCTTTGTGGTAAACCTATAGCTGTGAGACTGCATTTATGACACTGAAAAACATAGTCCAAAGCACTTTTATTTACAGCTCTGTGATTTAAATACTGGTATTATTACTTTGTGTGCCAGAATTCTTTTACCACCTATTCTCTAAAGAATCTGCAGCAGCTCAAGAGACTTCACAGGGACTGCACTTAAGTAGAAGAGGATAAATAAACTAAATAAACAACATGAAACAGAACCCATCAGTGACTGAGGATTTACATGTTCAAATGCAAAGCCCCAAGCCCCTTCCAAAGTGTTTCACTCAACCAATGCGAGAAAAAAAATTTTAAAATCAATTATGTGCATGTCAGTGGTGTTATACTCTCACTAATGTAACTGATATCAGTTAGATTATCTACACCAGGCTCAAAAGGTCCTGCTAGCCTACTGTCTTGCTTCTGACTCTATTTATCAATCAGACCTTAGGGCATGATGGAGCCCTTTGATGTCTGATGTGGAAAATTTCCAACAGCTTTTGGTCTCATCCTTCTCTCAAAGAGCTGAAAATTAGCTCTAACCCTGAAACATGCAACTGAATATTCTTCTGCAGAAAAGTATCATCAATTATTACATCTTCAGAATATCCAATTCCTTCTAACTGTAAAAATGGCTTTGAACTAAAATAGTTCAGAATGGTTATACATTTGCAATCACCCTGCATGGCTGAATAGGGTAACTTACTGCCAGTATATATAGGATCCTGTCCTTAAAGAACTCCTTTCCTGCCAGAGAGTCTTTCCACAGAAACATCAACCGTATTGTACTTCCCACTCTAAATAACCCCACATAAGAGCTCTGTAAATCGGAAAACAGGCACAAGAACTCACGGCCCTCACTTTGCAGGCACATAAGTTCATGCAGCTGACAGTTGTATTAAGCCTCTGAGGACTGTATACATGAATCAGGGACTAAACAAAATCAGAGAACTGAGTTTAGATTGAAATTGGTTTTTAAATTACCCAAGCTAATTCAGAGGTCAGTCATTCTTGCATGACAAAACATCCTACTTCTCATTCTGGTAAACCATGAGGGACAATTTATTACAGAGTGCTTCAATTTATTACACAGAGTGCTTCTAAACATTTCAAAAATTAAGCTTTAATAATTAATTTACCTCTATGATATGTTTTATCTCCCTCTCCTGAACTTGTCTGATATTTTAGATTCTACTCAGCTTTGTTACTTTTACTTAGGGATTTGTAACTGTGACAAAGAACAGTAGACCTTGAAATAAGGAAAATAAAAATAGGCACAGAAGAAGCTGCTGCAATCTACTGTTGAAAAGTGTAGGTGTGTGTCGTCTATAATTTATCAGCAGCATAGTCTAGAGAAATGGTTGCATTCAAAAACCTTAGGCATATCTGGATTTCAGAGGAGATATCTTCAAATGCCAGATGCTGATGTCATTTTAGGTCTTAAAATGGTTTCATGTTTTAATAAAGGTTGGTAATGGACTTTCTCTGCAGTGTGCTAGACATTCCTTGCACTTTGTGCAGTTGAAAGGATCTCAAAGCATGTCAGGAAGGTCCTGGTATCAGACTACTCATTTCTCCCTTGATTTCTTTCTCTAATGATCCATGTAGTCAAGACATACTTATTAATGAATAGAAGCCACTGTTATAAGAGCACTCAGTGTCCTTTTGTCTCCATACTCACTGGGAAATTGTTCAGAATGAATTAGTCTAATTAGTTTCAATTTTTTCACTTTTGCTTGCGACCTGTTCATATGTTGAATCTGGTCACCAGTGGAGGTGAAAGGTATCTGCTGTGAGGCTGCTGCTGCTCTGCTCATTTGTTTACGCTGTTCCTCTCTTCCTCACACAAGAGCCTTGCAATAAACACTTCCCAAACCCTCCTACCCATGCATCTGTGTTCTCTCATGAAATATCTCAATTGTTTGACAGCTGTTAGAAACAAGGCACAATGTTTGCCTGAAATCTTATGTAATAATGGTCATGTCACTGACACTCTCTCCTCATGGTATTGGAGATCTGAGATTGAGTGGAGGGTTAAGTCTAAATTGGTCTGTTTTGTCTTGCAAGCTCTCCATAGAGAGGAATATTCACAATCTCCCTCTACAGCCTTGCCCTGACATAAGGCTTGTAGGATGTGCCACATTCTTCCTCTTCCCATCTGTTTCAATCCCTTGCTTTTCTCTAACAAACAGATTTATAGCAGTCCTTTCCCCTCCTTAGGAATTTAATTCTCTTCTCCTTTTTTTTTTTTTTTTTAATAAATTCTCCTTGGAGAGGAGTGTCAATTTTGTCAACGTGGTAGCTCAATATTTTGTATATTTACCTATTATCCTCCTTCCTCCAATCACCATAAAAGTATTAAATGTCTTTTCAGATAAAAAATTAGGTAATTGAGGAAATTAATGTGTAAAGGTAGTAAATAACTCATTCAAGATCTGAGTTCATCCAATCACATTAAGGTTTACTAAATATCAGGTACTTCCAGAAAATATTATTCTTCTGCTGTAAGTAACAAATGTCCAAGAGTCTGAAGTGCTGAGAAGTTACTTTAGAAACTGAAAGAGAAAACCAGATATAGTCTCTCTCATGCTCCTTTGAAGAGCTGCAGTGGGTACAGCTTATGTACACAAACTTAAGTCAAAGCTAATATAACCTATGTTCAACTATGTAGAACAGAATATAATTGACATTATCTATGCGTGACCTTTCTTAGGATAGGAACCCTAGGATAGAGAGGACTGCACTTAAAAAAGAACTTGGTAAGCTGTTTCAGGCTATAATTTTGAAATAGATTTTGTCTTTTGGGGCTGTTTATTCCTCATGACAGTTTAAACTTTTACTTCTGTTTTTCTGACCATAAAACAGAAATAAATACACTTATTCTTTCTTGAGAAGCTTTGTGAGTTCCTAAGAGAAAAAAAAAAACCTAGAAATTATTAATTTATTAAATAACATTTTTATTTAAATTCTGAGAAGAAAGCCAAAATGACTACTGGTCAGTTCATTCACAAAGTTATTCGTTCTTCACTAATTACATGTTTACCTGAGTGAAAGAAGAGTTGTTTACCCTAAGGACACTACTGAAGTTATAAAAGACTGTAAGCTAGGCACTTAAGTAGGCAGTTTTAAATTACATAAACTATATGCTATTTGGTATCAAATAATTATGGTCTTATCATTTCCCCACTAGAGACAGAGCTTAGAAAGTAGAAAAAGTACTCAGAAATAACCTTGATGTGACGTGATCCAATAACCCTTCAGAAGGAAGGGTTAGTTGTGGAAGAAGTTGAGCATCCATCTCCCTACCCAGGCGATGTTGTGCAGGTCTGCCTTAGGGTAGGCAACAAAGAACCAGCTTCTTCATACTTCGTTCCAAACCTATTTCCCCTGGCAGCAAGGCTATTCAGTCTTGCCCTGTCACTGTGCACTGCAGAGTGGCACTGCATTAATTTCCCAGCTTCCTTCACCCACAGCACTGCTGCCATTCTTTGGCTCTGCTTCACTCGGAGTTAGTGAGAGCAAACAGGAATCACAAAGGGGTATTGCTGCCACACAAAGCAGCAAGAACCACATCACTGCATCATGCTGCAACTTCTGTTAAAAATTCTGAATGGTATCTTTAGGAAGTGATCTTGTTACACAAGTTCAGGCTGTAATCTCTGCAAAATAAAATCTTTCTGCATCTATCATTTTTTTGAACTAGGAGCAATTTATCCACCTAAATTGAGCTTTAATACTTCTTACTGAGCTGCCAAACATGCTTATTTGATCACTGTAATCCCATCCAATGCAACATATATCATCTTATTGTGTTACCCACCATGCCAAGGAGAGACTAATCCTGTCCTTCTTCCAAGGTTACATCATATGCTGGTAATGATTCAGACGGTACCACAGCTCAGCATATGTTTTTCCCTGCCTTCAGCTTGAAATGTGTAGGAGAGAGGCTATTTGGATACGGCTTACAGCAGACCACTCAGGCTGAGAGTGTTTTAACAGGAAAAAAATATCTTACTGTTTTACAATTTGTTCTGTTTGTCTTTTACTTAATGGATGAGATTTAACTTCACCTTGTTGCAGATAGAGCCATTATCCATTTTTCCGCTGCATGGATTTATGAATGTGGTGTGACCTCTCGTGGTGCAATAAAATATTGCACATGTCATCCATGTGTCATTCCGTTTATACAGCCTGCAGTCGACATACAGACCATCTCCCTAGATGAGACAGGCAATTAATAGATTCCTATTAACTAAAGAATAGCTCTTGTCTAAGAAATTCTCATTAATGATGAATTTCTCTTCAACTGATGCCTTGAGAGGCTGATCTGGAGCAGAGGCTAGACAGAGTTGAAGAAATAAAGTAGGTATTTATTAAAAGGGCCTTAGAAGGATACACCTTGGGCAGTACAACAGCCCAGCTGGAGCTCTGCCCAAGATGGACCCAAGGTGGATGCAAAATGGCCAGGAGGTCTCACACTTTTATAAGTTTTGGTCCTTTTACATACTGGGAGTAATTGCCCAGTTTTAGCTTCAGGTTCTGAAGTCCCATCTTTCTGGTTTGCTCTCCTCAATTTGCCGTTGTTTATGCTTTTTGGGCCTGAGGCTGTAATGGTGTCCTTTGTTTTCAGGCTGGAAAAGGATTGTTTTGTCTAACTAAAATGTGAAGAGAACTCACTAACAAGTAATATTAAGTTCAGTTACACACCAAGGCAGTTCAGAATCTAAAAAATATGAAAGCTAAAACTAAAGGCATCACAGTACTTTAACAAGTGCATGTATTTTGGATAACTCTTAATTACTAGCTAATTAAATTTTTATTAACTTAATCTATCCTTTGTTTATTTTCTTTTAATTTTGGGTTATGACTTGCAAATTCCACATTCAGCAGTTATATAAAGAAGCTGGTAGTGAAAATGCCACTTCATACTTGTCATTAATAATGTTTGTCACTGAAGAAATTGACAATTAATAAACAACCTTGTTAATCAATCTGACTGTACACATGCTAGGAGCAAATGTATTAAAGGAATGCAACTCTTTGGAAACTTAATCACTGGATGTTATATATCTATGTAGGTACTGGCATTCCTTAAGCAGCAGAAGAAGTTACAAATGTACTGTTACTGTATGTAGTTACTTCTATAACCATGCATAAATCTTCTTTAAAATAAAAAGAAAATAATCAGGAAAAAAGTGGTATTTAAAAAAAAAATCTGAATATTTGTGCTTCATATTGTATATTACTTGTGGCCATGACAACAAACGATAGCAGCAAGACTGCAATGCCTCTGCAGTCTTACCACAGCAGCAGCAGCCTAGTGATGTGCTGCATGCAGTGCACCCAAAGGACGTGAGCCATGGAGTCCCACATGGGCACTTGCCGCTGGGTGTCTGCAGCAGAAACTCTGATTCAACAAAAGCACTGCAGCTGAAACAGAAACAACTTTGTTTCTGTTTCTAATGCAGCTCTAGTTGTTCAGCTCCCTGAATGACCTCTTGCAGGATTAGTCTACATGCAGTTTTAAAGATTTAAAGCTTTAAAAGCGTAAGGATAGAAGGTAGAAGGGTTGAAGGTAGAAGCTTAAGGATACCACAATGTAATTTTTTTATCCCTATTTATAACAGTCTCCTCTCATTACTTGAAATACACAGTGATATCTAAGAACACTTTCAGAAATGGCTTAACAAGTAATTAGCATTAACAACATTGCAGGAAGGATCTAAATTTGATTAAACTTTAAAAAATATTTGCTACTCGTACTCTCAGTACAGTATTTTTCAAGATAATAATTCAGATATGTGAAGTAGTTTTGATTTTCTTTCCCTTTTTTATCTACACTTCCATATTTTCTATTTTACTGCACTTAGGTTAACATGTATCAACTTGTATCTGACTGTTTTCCAGTGTCAGTGATGGTTCCTGATTTAGGTAAAATTGGTTTCAGGAAGACATGTCAATTGTACTGGCAATGTATAGTCCTTTACCTTTTAATTCCATGTAAAGGTTTTATTTACCAGAAAGGTGTACAACAGGAGGTCTTAAAAGTCCAGCTTATCAAGAAGCCATTCAAACTGAAAATAGTAAAAAACCTCAAACTTTTTGATGATATAGCAAACCATTTGATGTGTGTATATAAAAAACACCTTTAAGAAAAAAAACACTTAAGAGTAAGAAAACCCAAAATCTGATTAAAGTTTACATATATTGCGTAATTCTGAATGAATTAATTATTCTACTGTGGGTCCTCAGCTTTCATTAAGGATCTATAGCATAGTTGCAATGTTGCTTTGGAACTTTTCTGGGGGAATTTTACAAGGCTAAAGAGAAAAATAAAACTTCCAGAAGTTATTACATCTTAAGGGAAAGGAAAATTCAGGAAATTTCGGGAAAGGAAAATTCAGGAAAATTCTGGAAAGGAAAGTTCAGGAAAGTTCAGGAGAGGAAATTTCAGGAAAGGAAATTTCAGAAAAGGAAAAGGAAAAGGAAAAGGAAAAGGAAAAGGAAAAGGAAAAGGAAAAGGAAAAGGAAAAGGAGCAATATGATTATGTGATCATGCCCATTTTCAAGGATAAGAATCATCTTCTGCATATGATGGCTCACAGACCTCAATGTGGCTTTACAGATCAAAGTACAAGCTGTGTGAAAAAATATAAAGACTGCAAAAAGAACAAGAGAAGTAATTGCTTCTTCATATCCATTGTTACAGAAAATGAACATGATTTTGAAAGCTTCTGAAAGCCAATAACAATTTTAAATGTTAGAATGGTTGGGCACCTTTAAGTGACTAAAGAAAATAAACTTGCTGCTTTTTTTGAAAAGTAGGGTCTAAACATGTTGTGGATTAATGTAGCTGAAGATGTAATAAAAGGAAGTTGAAGGAATGTGGGAAACCAAAGCAAGGGCTCCAAGTAAGACCCCTGAGCAACCTGCAGAAGGAGCAGTCTCATTTATTATGATAGATGTAGGTGACAGAGAGAATTCTGGCTGTAATAAAGGAAATAATGGATATCTTCTCTTATAAACATCTTGGGAGGTTTTTTTTCAGCCTCAGTTCTGAGCCTGTAAACAGAAACAAGTGTGAGAATTTGTTCCTGTAATAGAAGTTCCATTATGTGGCTTCCCATTCTTCAATTTCCAGTTACACATGAATGGCAGCAAAAGATCCTATGCATTAAAAAACAGCATTAAATATTCACAAGTATTTTAAACAAACTTTTTTATTTCTCATTGACATGTTTTAATTCTCCGGGCTACTATCCTTGAATGGTGACAAGTAGGAATCCTTCAGAAGTATAACTACTTTTGTGCATCTCTTCCCCACAGCCTTCCTTTTCTTCAGGAAAAATCACACCCCTTTATACCTCTCTGCATTGCTTAATCTCTCCAGAAAATTTTAGCGCAGGATGTTCTTCCTTTCCCAGACAAAGGAAGGAATGATGAGTTTGACTACATGTTCTTAGAAGGCTAATATATTATTTTATGATATTATATTAAAGAATACTATACTAAAATATACTAAAGAATACTAAAGAATACAGAGAGAAAGCCAAAAAGATACTAACAAATCTCATTGCTCTCTCTCCACAGTCTGACACAGCTTGGCCGTAGTTGGGCAATAAGTCAAAACAATTCACATGAAACCAATGAAACAACCACCTGTTGGATAAACAATCTCCAACCACATTCCAAAGCAGCAAAACACAAGAGAAGCAAATGAAATAATATTGTTTTCCTTTTTCTCTGAGGATTCTCAGCTTCCCAGGAGAGAAATCCCGGCAAAGGGACTTTTCCTAGAAAATATGATGGTGACAGGATGTTGTCTCCCCACCTGCTTCTTCTGCCCTACAGACTCTGTTTGCCACTTGCATCTCCTTGCAGACATAAATGCCAGCACACAGAAGGGTGCAGCTGTCACTGCTTCCTCAAGCCACCGCTGCACTCCCCAAGTCATTCCAGGTACTGCAGGACTTGATACCCAGAAGCCTGAAGAGCTATTACAAGACAGAATGAACCCCCAGGGTAAGACAGAGGTTGACCTGAAGACAAAGTCTTCCTGAGCTTTGGACACTTCTGTTTTCTTTTTCCTTATTATTGATAGTGCAGTGATATGGGTTTTCTTTGTCATTGTCTCTACATAAGGCAGAAGGGTTCACCCAATAACCCTGAATTTTGAAAACATTGAAGTGAAATGATGTGAGTTAACTTTAAAATTCTAATGGCAGCAGGCTTCATGCAGACTATGGGATCAACCCATGAGACTTGATTTGTCTCTCACTTTTTTTTTAATAATCCCACTTTTCATCTTTTTCAGATTCACAGCAATTAACATGAGAGTAGATTTAAGGCTTTAATGTGAGATATTCTGCAGCTTTACATTTTGTTCACCTGTATGTCAGTGACAGAAGCTCTGACAGCTTTCAGTTTGATGACGACTGGGGTCTCCAGTCGCTTTTCTTGTTGTTCATCTAACACACAAAAAAAAATCAGAAAGTAAATTAATTTCCTAATTCCATATTTTAAACAGAAGAAAGAGAGTACATTTCACTTCAAAGGGGCTCCCTGATGTATAATATTTTTTAAATATTAAAAAGAAATATCTGGAAATATCTAGACTTGTTTGACCTGCAGAATTATACATACTGCCAATAAGAGACACTTCTTGCAGAATCCCTTGTAGATGCCTTTTATTGTAAACACTATTTTCATAAGAAGAAGTGAAACTTACCAAATAACCAGCTGATGGCCTTGATGGGCCCCCTCTAACAGAGTTTTCAAAAGCTTGGAAAGTGGACAAATGTACTAAAACATGTGTTGATCTTGGAAGCCTGAGCTAAACACCATAGAGGCAAGCTTCAGATCTCACAAAATGAGCGCAACCTGTATAGCACAAAAAACTGAACACTAATTGATTATTCACTTTTCCTGAAAATCATCTCTCTTTCCATAATATTTATTAGCCTCATGATGCATAAGGATTTGTACATGCACTTCTCCTGCCACAGTAAGTTTTCAATTTAATTCAACATCAATGTTTTCTGGAAATTTTGAGGTATCTTCCCATTAAATTAAGTCCAGATAGCATAAATCTCCGGCTACTATTTTGATTGCAAAAAAATATACTTACAGCTGTTTATTTTCCATGTGAAATCTTATAAGACGAAATTTTCTGTGTATAAGCCATGCTGAAAGGTGAATATCCTTCTAAAGGTTTGAGTAAAATTAATTCAGTCTTCATGAACACATGCTACAAATACGTCATTCTGTATCTATAAGCATACACAGAGAGGTACTTTATTCTCCATGGTTTACTGCTCAAAATAGATTACTCAGTATTGTCTGAACTTCAGAACTGAGAGATCTGAAAATTGCTTTTCCAGACATGAGTGAGGCAGCACACCTTTATACTCCTCAGGACAAATATAAGATAGCAGAATTTGTCTTGCTTAACCTCCCATAAAATATCAGAATTTACTTAAGACAAAATGCTTTTAATGAAAAGATATAGCAAAATAGAAGGTTTAGCAACACCTAATCCTAGTTTTTTTTCACCCTGGTAAAAAACAAAGCACCTCATTTTGTGGTTTAAATTGCTCTTATAAGTCATCAACATAATTCTTACCATGTTGTTTCTTTATATAGCAGTTATATTAAAAAAGAATACTGAAGAAAAACTTTAGAGGAAAAATGGAAAAAAAAATAATTCCCAGACTTGTGCAAAAAACCCCCAAACATAAATATAAATAAAGTCTTAAATACAGTTGGAATATTTCCCCAAAATTTTAGAGAAATAATCTGTAATTTGGATTAATCCCATGTGTTGGATGTTCACCAGTTCATGAAATCATTGTTTCTTCTTACAGATGCATTTTCAAAAAGGTGCCCTGATACTCTTATTAACAGATAGTGCAGGTATGAGGATAAAAAGTTCAAATAATTTATCAGGAAGCACCATCAATTAAAGCAAGATAAAATCTATATAAAGAGAGTCACACATTTAATATTGTCCTGCCTTTTACACCATCAATGACATTTTTTTCAGCTTTCATTTAGAATTCCAGGAATATGAGAATTTAGCACTATAGATAATAAATTCATAATGTGAGCAAATAGGACAAAAAAATTCAAATACTGAAATGGAAGCACATTAGCAAAATTACTGAATTCTACTAATTTTGTAAAGCTGTACATCTGAAGTTATATATCTATGTACAACAAATGTGAAGTTTTGAATCTACAGTTGTCAAAAAATAAGTTTAATTTTTTCAATATTGATGGCCATGACATATTATGGATAATTATTGGCAATTTTAGAAATTTCTCAATCTTTGCTACTTTGAGTTTTTTGAATGTAAGTGCAACTTCTGTCCCACATCATAGGTGGTTTTAAATAAAACAGACTCTTCAATAAAAAGTAAGGTGGAGATGTTTTCTGGAATTTTCAGGGCACTCTCTAAACAAATTTAAAGGGTCGCTAAGGTTTCTACAGTAGAAACAAAACTGAAAATTAATTCATGAAGCTTTATACTGGGTGCCTTTTGAGTTTACGGTAGATTTATTATATCATATTACAGTTGTTAAATTCTAAGCAGGTAAAACAGCCTGTTTGAGAAGTGAGGTTCTCTCCTTGATAAAGTGTGTTGAACTATTATTGATGTTTTGTGCTAAGGTGTTAGTGTTTGTGCAAAATTGTGTAAATTAACATTGAAGAGTTTATTGAGAGAGTATAATGAAACCTGTTCTGCTCATATTTTAAAAGTTTGTGTAACATCAATCACTAGCGGACTTAGTGATTTTTATTTCTATTATGTCAGTGAACACAGTCATACAAAATGATGGCTGAGAAGGTAGGATTGCTTTTCGTGGTTGGAAAGATAGTTAAATTGTTCTTACAACTATTTTTTTTTCTGTGAAAATAAGTGATGGCTCTCTCAGTTTTTGGCTCATGATTTGTGAGAATCTTATGTTCATGAAAGTGACAGATTTATAGATCTCACAGGCAAAATTTATCCAGAAAGTTACTATGCAAATTTTTCCAGATTTGCCTGTCATTGTGCTTTAATCTCTACTTTATCTGCTTTAACTGCTAACTTCTCCATAGGAAAAGAAATGTCACAAATCCTGCAAGGAAGAGTGGGACCACAGCCTCACACAAACCTTCCAAGTTCAACACATTCTCTTCCCCCTCTTGATTACCCATATGTTGTAAGATGAAAAAAATCAGTCTTTCTCCTAGTTAATTTCTCAATCTCCTTCTCTTGTCAAAAGTGCTATTATTATTTATAGCACAGTAACACCTAGAGATCACAAGTGAAACAGGAAGTCAAGGTGTAATTTAGCTCGCTAAAAGTAGATTACTAGCACTGATTCAAGTGGTTTTCTCCTTGGAAGATACTCACCTGGGCTCCTATCTCCCATCAAGAAACACTTTTGCTGTCTTCTCCCATGCAGGCAACTATATTCAGATGTCCACAAAAAGGTACTGGTTTGGACAGTTTCCTGATTCTCCGTGGACTGTTCCTAATTCTCCTGATTTGACTGTTTACAGATTCTCCATGGAAACCCATGTTATTTTGTGTATTTAAACCTTAGGCAAAACTGGTCATTCAACTCTCCCATACTGACAGCTGCAATAAGCTTTTTGGTCTTTCTGTTTTTTAATGCAAATTTTTGTAATGCCAGGACCAGTTGGACAGTTCTTGAAATAAGGCACCTCTCAATGTGATAAAAATCTCTTAATTATGCATGTTTCTGCACCTGGTGTCCAGATCAGCAACAGTGAAGAAGCAAAAATAAAGAAGTAAGAAATCTAATGGACTTCATGGAAACTCCAGATCAGGTGAAAAAAGAGAGAATCCTCTATACAGAGTTTAGTGGCAGACAATACTCAGGGCAAAGGGAAGTTTCCATTTAGCAGCTGACCCAAGTGAGCTCACATGAGGCATGTCAGTTTCCAGGACAACTAAAAGTGCCTTGTCTAGTGAGCAGAGGCAGACCAATAGACAGGAAAGTCTGGCTGGGGACAATACCCATGGCATGCCCCCATCTTCCCCTACCAGCACATTATTTTCAGACACCACTCTCAAGGAGAGAAAGAGCACATGGTCATAACACTTCAGGGCACCCTTTTACTTGATTGACCTTTAGGTACCACTGGCTGTATCTACACGCCAAAAAGCTGCAGCCGTCATGTAGAAGGATGAGGGAAAACTGAACAAAGAATATCCAGGTGAACAACAACTGTCTTGGAGCTACCTGGAGTTCTTGCAGCAGGGCAGGCTAATCCATAGGTACAAAAGAGCGGTTTTCCAGCACCACAGGCACCAAAGGCTGGGCAAGATTTAAAGTGGCTCATCAGGTGTAGCCACAAGCTGCAGCCCTAATCAAGAGAGTTCCGATTCAGAAGATGAGAAACCTTTCAGCACAAGGAATTAAATGGAGTGAAAAAAGTGATGCTGGATGTAAATAGTATTATAACAGGAAAACAAAAAAACAATCAAGAATTCATGATTGTGTGGTTCATCTCATTGGTCAATTGCTCTGCTTTCTTCTGAATGGTCCCTCTCCTGGAGATGGAGCAGATGGCACCACACCAGGCACTTCAGTGAAGTCTGGGCCAGCACTTTTTCAGGGATTGTGGTGGCAAAGGCTTTCTTTTCCTTTCTGACCTTACCTTCCTTTACTTCACAGCCATGTCTTCCTACTGCTGTCAAGCAGAGGTCATAATAGTAGCATCAGCAGGAGCTGCAGTGGCAGCAAAATTTCCCTCAGAGTTGATGTTTATAGTTTCCAATTAGGGCAGTGTCATGGGTGTGTTAATAATAGCAATTTCACTACTAGGGCTGAGTTTGTGCAGATCAGCTCTAAAAAGCCTTGCTTGTCCCTGACTGCCTGCAGCAGGACCACATTGCCTCAAACAAAGACATGGAACAGCAGCACTGCTCTTAAAATGATTGCTAAAAATAGCAAGGTCTTGGGAAGGGATTGTTTAGAGAAATGAGCTTTAATCCACAGTGTAAACACTGTACTTGGAATGCAATATGGTGAACACAGTAGATGGTCTAGGCAGGGACAGGCATCTAGAGATCACAAGCAGATCTTTTAAACTGAATCAGTTCAATGGAAGAATTTACCATCTGACCTAGTTACGTGGCCTGGGAAATGCAGAACAGAAATGTTGCACTGCAGCTATGCTCCACTCTTGTGGCAAGCACTCCACAGGTGACAAGCAGAGTGAGAGAGAGAATTGTTTGCTTGAGAACCTATAGACCACTGGACTGTCCAAAAAACAAGGATCAAGAGAGTCCCTAGTCTAAGAACAGAGCTCTGGAAACTGCTGTTGATACGCTGAGTTCCCACACACCATGTTCCCACACACAGAGCCTTTGAGTCTGTGATGCTGAGATCTGGAAGAATTTGTGACAGAAGAGAGAATGCTGGACTTCTCCGTGTACCATCCTAGCAAAGATGGGGAGAAGGTCCAACAATTTGAAGCAGATTACGTGTTCATTAGCTGCCAAAGTGCCTCCACCTGAATTTGGATGAGGCTCATTTTTCAGCACAGAGCAAGTAGCTGAGAGTTGCTATGAGTGGCACAGTGCTGCCTGCATCAAAATATAACCTGGACTATAGTCTAGTCATCAGTTGTTATAAGGCCAATTCAGGGACAGAAAAAGAAGGAAAGCTAAAAAAAAAAGAGAACCTAGTAATGCAGAGAAATATTGGTATTTCCTGGTGTAAAATAAGATTTCATTCTCAGGTCCAAAAATACTCAGTATTAGAGCAGAAATGTATAGAGATTGGCTCTGATCTTTTAGTAAGTCACTTGAATGATATTGTACTTTTCTTAACATCAGAATGGAAGGGATGAAGCATGGGGCAGTTTTTAATATGCTTAGTTATATTGGTAACAAAAGCTTTTGCAAATTTGCTGATCCCAAATTTACAGCCCTAGGTTCTCTCTTGTGAAAATCTGAGAGAATGTAAGTAGTTAGCTCAGCTGTTATTTTTCATATAGTCTTAGATGCCACATTTAAGGCTCATTTTGTCCAATTCCTTTAGCATTGCTTGATCCCTCCCCCACATAAGTCCTCTCCATATGGCTATATTTATGTCAGTAAGTGGATTTAGCCCAGTAGGAGTAGATCTGTAAAAGAGATTAACTGCTGCTCAGTACCAGGTGTCCAGGACACGTATTTCACACAAGTGTGAAATGTACATTGGCACCTTGAAACAGCTCCATAAAGATAAATCAGGGAGCACAGTTTTCCAGATTTAACTCATTACACAGACAGGATAGAGGAATTCTAACTCTACAGAAGCTCATTTTTAGGAAAGACTTCTATACTAAATATGGACATCTACTCATAGTCAGGTCAATTCTACCCTCAGAGTAAGAATCCCAGTACAAATTTACAGTACCTTTTTTTTTTTCTTTTGTACAGTGTTTGTTAACATTGCACAAACTCTTCGGAAATGTTCTGTAAAATTCTTATGGTCTCTTCATCTCCAACATATCAACATGGGAAGGAAATCATCCTTGATTTCAAAATAATATTTAAGTTTTTTCCTCCCCACAGCCAGTGAAAAGGATATTAATTTATTTATTGCAAGATGAAAGCAAGCTCTTGTACCTCCCAATCAGCATTCTCTGCTTCAGAGGATTTTTGAAGAGCAGAATATTTTACAATTGCGTGTTCTTTCATAGTCATGTAGCCTGATATTCACACAGTTCCTACAAAGTCCACAAGTGGCTAAACTAAGAATCAATGACTCACTGGCACAACAGTGCATTACTGCTATTTCTAAAATGTATAATTAATATCATTAGCGGGTGATAAGAACATTCTTTAGTTTGTTTAGAGGACTGATTTGATTTTAAAAATGTTGATAATTGACTTGCCAGGTAACAGGATCTATGTATTATCAACACAAATCTCTTCTCCTCCTCAATAGTGTTTCAAAAAGTAGACATGTGAGTCTATTCTCCTACACAAAAGTCTATTTTCCAATACCATTAAAATGTCCATAGATTTATGCCAGTACTCTACTGGCATGCTAGGTAAATAGGATTTCTAAGGTTTTATTCTGAAAATATATTCTAACAGATATTTTAACAATAATATACAATTAGTTAAACTGGCAGTCCAGGTCTTTTTTGCATTCTTGTCAGTAAAATTTGCACCTGTCAACATCAGCACTTTCAGAACAAGGCAAAATATGGCAAACCATGGTCCCAAACTCAGGCCCCTTTGAAGTTCCTTTTTACTGGGGAATGACCCTGTCCCTGAGACTAAAATAACACATAGCACTATTTTTCCCACAAAATAAATTCTGTGTGACTTTGCTTTGTCCTACACATCAGCCTTGTGGACTGTATATCATGGACATTGCACACACATTCATCCACCATTCTCATTTCCCCTCTACAACAGTAAATCATATTTTTCAGTCAACACTTCAACTGCCAATAACCCCTAAAGTGTATATGAAATCTGTTTTAAATTACTTAATAAAGCTTTTCTTACATAAATCTTATTCTACCTAAAGTTCCATGTAAAAGTAAATATGCTTTGCTGTTCAGGTGGATGCATAAGTTTTCCTCTTATCCAATTTTACCAAGAGTGATTCAGAGTGCTTGAGAGTTCCTTCACAAAAAGCACAAGAAGAAGCCGCCCTATTTGTGAATTTATATCTGGACCTTCCAGGCACCTCCTCGATACTTTTACTACACTCCTATTGCCCTTGCCTTTTCCTCTTCTTCCTCACAATATTCCCCGTTTCTTCCAAAGTTCCTTCCTCCTTGACTCAAGGACTGCCAGTTTTGGTTTGGAGCTGTCAAAGTGCTGAGAGATCACCTCATATACACATCCTGACTGAGGCATCTGATTCCTGCCTCTTAAAGTGGATGGGGCTCTGAATTATGACTGTTCCTCCCTCGGTGTACACAGTAGAGCACTAGATCCTTTTCACCAGTTAGCTAGCAACTTCTCTCTTCAGTTCCCTACTGATTTACAGTAGGGAACTGAAGAGAGAAGTTTTTGAAGGGATAGACAAAGACACATAACCACTACATAAAAATTTATCACTTGTAGAACCAAACTATAAACTAGTTAACATTGGTATTTTAAACCATATCGCAACATTCAGAGGTTTTGTTAATAAGAATAATTAAAGATAAGTGTGAATAAGAAATTATTTAAAACTTTTCAGTTTGGTACCATTAAATTCCATTCTAATGATAGTTATTGTTATTTCTGAATGGATTATAAAGAAATTATTCAGAAGAGTGTAAGATGACAGGTGCTTGAATGAAAATGATTTTGCAATTTGATAGATTAAATGGAATAAGAGAAGGTCCAGAGAGAAATGCATCTACTTTGACACTGTCAGGTTTTTTTTCTAAAATTTTCTTCTTCAAGTAGGAAGTAGAAGACATTTTCATCTTGGCTTTATCCCAAATTTTGTACTTGAGAGCAATCAAGTTACCTTTCACAGCTTAATTAGAAAGGCTCACAGTAATTAACAGAAAAACAATTTAAGAAAACTGTACCCTCTTGAGTGTCACATTTGCACTGAGACAGCATAATGGCTTCATTCTGGGCTACTGGAAAATTCATATGTTCCCTAGAATATGAAGTGCTAAGACCTAACGTTCTCTGTTTGTAAGGAAAGGAGTAAAAGGATAAAGAAAAGTTTTTTAAAAATTGATTCATTTATCTGATGGAACATCTTTCTTACATGCATAAAAACCAGCTTCATTTGGAAGAAAATCACATATTTTAGGAACATTAAATGAGTTTGCTGATGTAAAACTCTGGAGAAGGAATTAATGAGTCATGAGTGTTAAAACTCTGGAGTTAGAACTTAAGTAAGAACAGGCTTTCATACCTATAATTACAGCTTTATTACCCATTTTAAACACGTTCCAACAAAAACAATTATTTACCACCTCTTAATAAATCTGTAACTCCAGCCAAGGTAGTACAGGGCTACTGTTTTGATAGCCAGTCCAGCACTAAAATGGCTGGGAAATCTGAAAATGCGTTACCCTGCTCTACTTTGAAGTCCTGTCATTCACTTTTTGTAGATCAAAACACTTTTTTCTCACTAGACATCCTCTTATGTTGTGTTTTATAACCACATGAAGCAAAATGCTGGCACATTCTGGTTATTAAATAGGGAAAATACGTAATAATTAAATTCATTAGCATTTTGCATATGATCAGCAATTCCTATAAAAACCAAAATAGCCAGAACTTTCTTTTTACTATAACCACCCTTCTAGAAGTGATGCTCGGGGCTGACACCAACTGTTGGCTTCAAGCACCAGTGAAATTTATGTGATTTTTATGAAATCTATGAATTTTTATGAAATTAAAATATGACCACCCTCTCAACATTGGTGTAGTTAATGAGAAGGCAGCAGTTTTGGACACAAAAGACTGTGTAAGAACCAGTTGCAAGGTTAGGAAACCCAGACAGCTTTCTGTGGAGTCTAATCTGGGTAAAGTCATTCCAGAAAGGGACAGAAAAGTTCTTACCAACTACATTCCCTGCACAAGACAAGCCTAGAGCTTTTCCTGCTAAAGAGTTTAAGAATAAGATCACGCAGGGCAGAGTTAAAAGTTATTGCTGGAGGAGGACGGTTTCACAGCTGCACCATATCTTATTTCCAAACAAGAAGTATAGTTTATTTTTTTCGTAACCTTAA
Organism: Passer montanus; assembly: GCF_014805655.1. Taxonomy (NCBI): domain Eukaryota; kingdom Metazoa; phylum Chordata; class Aves; order Passeriformes; family Passeridae; genus Passer; species Passer montanus. The sequence goes on from NW_024374034.1 coordinate 2,024,247, forward strand.
GGCCACAAAATTCAATTTTGTCTACACTGCTGAGAAGATGTGAGCCACTTCAGACAGAAGACTACAAAATTAACATTGTCAGTAAATGCACAAAGCTGAGGCTGTTTTATTTCATCTCTAATAAAAAAGCAGCATTTTGATTCAGTAAATGCTGCTTTTTTATTACAGAATATGCTATAAAGCATAGTGGTGCTGAAATGAATCCAGGCTTTATTTGGACAAAAATGGACTGCTAAACTCAAGCCCAAAAGCAGTGAAAGCTCACTAAGATGCCCATTCTAGAGTGCCAGTTATAAGAGTTTTTTGAGATCTTTCAGCCAATGCTTTTTTCCTGCCAAGTTTAAGAAACAGCACAAAGGATAATCCCCAAAACGAAAGCCCATAATTTGCAAATAGGACCTTCAGTGTATTTTATAATCCCTGCATTTTCCATTTGAAATGTAGGACAAATTATATTTGCACCACAACCTTCTCTATGATGCTCACTAAATGCCAAATGGATCACTTTCATAATAACTTTCCAATATGAATGACCACTCTGTTTCCATGCATTATGTATTTTTGTCTTAAGAAGCCCATGAGGAACCATTCTGGATTGCAGAATATGATGGCTCCTGTTTTCTCCTTTTTAAACAGTTGCAAGGATTTTAATGGAGAGAATAAAAGGGAACACAAAATTCATCAAAGTAGTATTACAGCTAATCTGCGCCTCATAATATTACTAAAAACTCTCTTGCACAAGTTTATATTTATACAACCACAAGCTAGTTAAAAATCTGCAAAATTTCCTGAAGTTTTAAAGTATTATGGAAACATTAGGACTGGAACCTCAGATAAGAGGTAGTGCAGGAATTATGCACTACCTGACAGTTCAGAAATAAAGCAGTAAATTTTCAACTACCCTCTGCTTGCTACTGGTGTTATACTCCTGCAGGTAACTAAGTAAATAATGGGTCAAGAAGTACATAATCCCTAAGACCCTTTATTATCAGACACTGCCTGAGTTTCAGTTGGAGGCCAAACTACTCATGGCTTCATAGTGCTCAAGCCATTCATTGTCTAACTGAAGGGAGGTGCCACACCAGCTGAGAGTGAGCAGCCCCTGCAACCAAAGCCTGTTTGAGGCTTAACCTACTCCGTCACTGTGCTCCTTTCTAGCCTTTTGCATGGCCCTGCACAAGGCAGCTCACTTAACACCAAGTCAGGCATTGCTTTATATTGTTGTGCTTGGCACAGCAAAGACATCCCAGGAGCTTTTCCATTGATTTGACTGGGCTTTAGCTGATCCCTGTAAATACTAAGACAAACTTCAAAAGCTGCCAATTCTAATTATGCCTGGCAGGAAGATTTCCTCTGATATCCAGGCACAAATGTATCAAGCCCACAGAATATAATCTGCAAAAGCCTTTTTAAGGAACAACGTCACTGTCTCCATATATACCAGTATGCAAGATCACAGTCTGACTAGATTTTGTTTCATTTATGTCACGGTTTTTATCATCTCAGCATTTTAATTATTAAAACTCCAAACTTCTGTTTCTACTTCTATAGAAATAGTTGATGGATATGAAAAACCACAGGTGAAAATCAATAAATAATGTATACTATTTATACATAGCAGTAGATAGCAGAGAAGTTGTTTCCTTCTTTCAGTACACATACATCTCATCTCTGACAAGCATGGACTTTCTGATAGATTGGAATCCTCAGTGATTTTTCTGTGATTTCCTGAGTAGAAATGTAAAAATGTAGAAATGTAAAAATGTAGAAAACATGGAAAAAGTATGCAGCTTTACTTTTCATTTCCAAGTGTGTTATTTTCTGTGCTTTGCATTTATGATATAAAATGTATTATTTTCATAGTTTTAAATAAGATTTTAATGGAGATGTAACTTTAATTGTGATAATGTACTTAACAATCTAAATGTTCACAAAGTATTTTTCTTGCATACTGCCCCAAGGGCAAGTTGAAAAATTAGTAAAGAATGAGTTTTTTGCTGCCTAGATGAATGCTCACTTCTATCATATGAGAAATCCTGCTTCTCAGGTAGGAATTTTACCACTGCCCCCATAAATTTCCTTCTCCCAGTATTTCACCCCTTTTTTTTGGTATGGCTAGGGCTTGCAGTGGCAGATGGTTCTCAGCCACATCAAAAAGCATGCCCTCCTTCAGAAGGTAGGTCCCTTATCAGACTATTTCCTTTGTCTGAAAGGTTCTAAGTAGCTTAGGTGGTCATTGTTAGCTTCCCAGCTTCTGTAGGACTCCTCCTCTGACATCAGTGCAAGGCCGATACAAGATTTTGTGTCTCAAATATTACACTGTAGAAACAAAGAAAGTAATTGTAATTTTATCTCAAGGTAAACAAGAAAAAAAAAAGAAGAAGGAAAAAATGCTGTACATTTTGTAGTGCCTTGCTTCATGTTTAAGTCTATTAAATCCTACATTTCAAGTGGGAATGAAATGACCAAACAATTTCTGGTCTTCTGAACCAATAACCACGGAGTTTAGGGCCAGCATGTACACATGGCTTTGGTAATAACCAGAAAGTACATTTGGAAGTAATCCCCTGGAATTAGAAATTAAATAAAGGGGTGACTTAAAATTAACATCAGTAAGTGAAGACTGCTAAGAAATAACGAGCAAGTGACAACAAGTAGAATACATACAAGGCAAAATAGAAACTGCTGGGTGCTACGCAAGAGGCATGGAATGTATAACCTGATACACACGGGATACAGAGGCTTACACAGAAGCCTTGCATCTGGACATGCTCAGGGCTGGAGAAACAGGAGACTGGCACCAGCTGATATCACTGCCCTGTGGCACTGCTACCCATGGAGAAGCTCAGCTGCTCAGGGCACAGATCCCAGGTCCCTGCAGTGCCTCACAGCAGGTTGTTCACCCCTCTGGCAGGACTAGTGTAGGGTCTAAGGCAGGTCTGCACTGCAGAGGAGGGAGCTGTTCAACAAGGCCTACAGCAAACCTATCCAGCTTTAATGTCTTCAATCAGTGCACTAGGGAGGGGTCAGCAGCATGGGCTGGCCCTGGGTACTCAGAGAGATGTTCTGAGCTATGCTGAAGCCTAAGCTGATTCACCTCTGCTGTGACTGCTGCTCCAACCTGCTCAGCACTGCCTGCACTGATGGCAGTTCTGCCTCCAGCTGCAGCCTGGGCACACATGCATCTGCAGTGTGGTAGCTACAAAGAAAGATAAACTGTACAGATCCAAAACACCACTGTGCCTTGCCCAGGACCCAGGGGTACTTAGTGCCCTGTAGTGGTTTCAGAGTGATTAAAGCTTATGATGTGTTTTCCTGCTCTGGTGTTTAAGACCTAGTAGCACATAATGGATGTCAGAAACAGAAAATATTGAATTATTAGGTGCAGCATTTCAGGTTCCCCCAGGCTATGTAAAAATTAAATCAAAGTATGCTGTGCTTTTCCCACAGTCAGAAGAAAGTTCCAAGGCGAAATTATGGACTCTAATCTACTTTTCTATTTCTAGTATGTATTTTACAAATAACTTTTGCCTTATCAATTATTTTACAGATACTAAGGGCAGCCTGTGATGCATTATTGAAAAGAAAGAAGACTGCTCATTTGTAGACTTCTGTGTAGAAAGTGAACGGCTTAATTGGATATTTCTCATAGCCTGCCACAACTCAGTTTAATGAATATTTAATGGCAGTATAATGTAGCTATTTTTAACAAATAGATGACAACTGCACAAAAACAAAACAAAACAAAAAAGAAAGGCTTCACAAATGGTGACACTGGATTCATGCAATGCAGGGGGGAAAAAAGTCACAAAAACAGAAACATGAGCAAGCATGTATGATGAACTAAAGCTCATCAAAAATTAATATTAGAAAATGTTTTGAAATTAAGACAAAGAGGGGAATTAAAAGGAGAGAAATATTCTAGAATAGTGCAACACACCTCCAGGATTTCTGCTTTAGGCACCTCCAGATTTGCCTCCAAGCAAGAAGAGCGAGACCTGCATGGAGGCCCTGGCTGAGGCCGAAGCCGTGACAAGCCTTCCTGACTCAAGCAGGTAAAGGCGCTTGCATTGACTGCAACAAGAAGGGACTTAGCTCGTTCCTCTGGGCTTTACCCATCTAATCTAGCCAAGGATTACAGGCTTGCAGGGTACTGCAGTGGAGGAACTCGGCAGGAAATGACAGCGAGAAGGCCTGAGACGGAGAATAGCAGCCCGGGAAGAAGAGGAGATGAGGGGCAGCAGGAGATGCCAACAACCCGGGGGCTGTGGCAGGCCAGGAAGCCCGGGTATGAATGCCCCAGGCTCTGCTGCCTGCCTTTCTCTCCACACTGCCCTAAGTCAGCCCAAGGTGCTGGCAAGAGCCACCAAGGGCTGCTGCTGGCCAGGGCTTGGCAAGAGCTCCTCTGCAGCCCTTGGCTTCCGACGCGGCCGTGTCCTGTACCTCTGCAGGAGGAGTGCTCTGCGCGGGAGAAAGCGGCCAAGGGAGAGGCGATGAAGATGGGGCAGCTGCCATGGCTGTCCCTCCACTTCTGGGTGTCGCTGTCTTTTGAGCTGCACTTTTGAGATAAGCTTCCAAGGAATTCCAATTTCAAAAGTTCTAGCTCCAAAGCTAAGGAGATAGGTCTTTAGCTATTGGGAGAGGGCTGTTTTTTGCCTTCTTCCCCTGCTCTGCCACCCCTGTGCGCTGTTGCCTTGCGTGCCCTGCCACCCCGCCCCTCTGGCCGTGCTGGGGTGCTGGGCTGGCAGCCAGGGCGGGCCGAGCAGCGCTTTCAGCCCCAGGTTGGGAAGTGCCGGTGGCACCAGGCACCGTCCCCCTCAGGACCCACGGGGCTCAGGGCACCGGGGAGCCCCTGAAGGGCCGGTAAGGCTGAGGGCACCGGGGCTGCCACAGTGGGGACAGCGCCTCTGAGGGCGCCCTGCGGCTGCTGAGGAGCTGCTGCTGCTGCCCACGGCGCTGAGGGGACGGTGAGGCGGGGGGGCTGAGGGCAAGCAGCGGAGCTCTGGGGGCTGAGGGCGATGGTGGCGGAGGCTGCGTGGGCAGGGAAGAGACACGGGCTGAGAGGGCTGGGGGGCTCAGGGGGATGGCAGCACTGCGGGGCTGATGGGCTAGGAGGCTTTGAAGGGACTGGGGAGCTTGCGGGCGTGCTGAGGCTATGGCGGGGCTGAGGGCGTGCCGAGAGTGACTCAGTGCTCCCTTCGCTTCCTAGAGATCTCCGTCTGCTCGGCGTTTCCAGAAGGGCCTCTCTGCGCGGGACCGAGGGGGAGCGGGGGCAGATGGGCCGGCCGCCCTCCCTCTGCATCTTGTCCTAGTCCTGTTTGCACCGGGTCAGCATTGTGCCTCTGTATAGTTATGTCTCTCTGTCTCCAGTTCTACATCAGTATGCACGGAACAGTAGAGCTATACACAGTTCTGTGTCTTTAGTTACAGGGACATGGAGGTGTAGCTGGGTACTTTGGTAATTTTTTTTTGTATAGGTCTTCACAGGTTCATGTTGTGTAGAAGCATTTGTATACAGAAGTCAATATAATTTCACAACGCAGATCCTTATGTTTCTGTCTGTATCAATGCCTGTGTAAACCTGCATGGTGTTGGGCAGTTTCCTTCCTGCTCTGTGGGTATTTAGAGAGGGCCAGGGATATTTGTCATGCTCTGTCCATACATGGATCTGTACAGGCACCACCTTGTAACCTGTCAGTGATGAGATGGTGTGAACTGGCGGTGATGTCTGTCACTTGCCCTGGAGTCAGCAGAGACATAACTATGTGCAGTAAGCTTGTAACAGAACTTGTAATTGCGTGTAAGAAGCACGGGTACAACAAGCTGTAGCACCTTTCCTTTTTCAACTCAAGTTGCCTTTGGTGCACTTCTACCGGACAGCGCTGCTGGAGCAAGGCGCTATTAGTGAAACTGGAACTGAAATGAGTGTTGGTTGGTGTCATTGGGAGCAATTAGCAGATGCCTGCCTTAGGATCCAGGAGGGTTTTGGTAAAGAATGCTGCTGGGGGCTGGGGAAAACAGGTGGGCCTGCCCAGCTGATCCCCCAGCTGTGCAAAGACGGGCTAAGAAACCGTAAAAGGGTTTGGGCAGATGGAGGAGCCACACATCTGCGGAGAAGGCACTGCAAGGGCTTGCTAAGGAAAGCTCCAATTGCCATTGGGAAAGTGGGCAAAGGAAAGAGAGTCGCAAGGCTAGAGGGCATCTCCCGTCTTTTGGGATAGCCCATCCCAAACTCATCTGTGCCACTATGGAAGGAGGATGCACTACAGAAGGGTCTGTGCCAGGGGATGCCAGCGAGTCCACCTGCCTCTCACTGCTGGCCTTTGCTCTCTGCAGGCAGGGCACCACCCTGCCCCATGGCTCTGGCTGGCCCTGGACCAGCCGTGGGTGCTGAGCACCAGCAAGGAGGCGGTGCTGCAGGCAGAAGAGCAGCAGCAGGAAGGCAGTGATGAGGCGGCAGCCTCCATCATCATGTTCTGGCCCAGCAGCTCCTGCTTTGCCACTTTTGGGTGAGCTGTGGTGCCACGTGCCATGGCAGGGCAGGAGAGATTGCCAGCTGTGGAAGCAGGAGGGCTTGGGCAACCTAGCTTCTGGCCTCTGTGCAGAGCAGAAGCAGAGAGTGGCCTGTGTGGCCCGGTCAGCTTTGGCTTGCCAGAAGGCAAGGGCAAAAGCTGCTGCTCTGGCAGCTGACAGGGAGTCAGTGCTTGGGTAGCATCCTGCCCGCTGTGAATCACATCAGGTGTACGACTGTCCTAGGTTACAATATAAAAATGTATTCTATTCCCATCCTCAAGAGATGCTGAAACCAGGAGGGGCACTGTTTTTCCTTATCTCCTGTTAGTGGGACCATCAATATCTAGCCTCAGGACTCAGAGATAACTCCTTCTGGGAGCCATTTCCATTTAATGGGTAATCAAGGACTCACAGCATGACTCATTAGAACGATATCAGCCCATTGTGAGATGATCCGCCTGGGGGGAGGAGCTAAGCATCCCCACCTGGATATAATCTGGGTTTTGGGACACAGCAGACTGTTTTTCCAATGTATTCCCAGAGGAACAGCCGTCTTTTCCACTGGATCTTCAGAGGAAGACTACACCCTTTCTACAGGATCACTGCTCCAACAGAACCACATCTGCCACTCCAGGAGGACTGCAGCCACCAATCCAACTGGACCGCTACCAACACCCTGACTAACAGGGTGTTAGGTTGTCAGTGTTTTTCCTTTTGTATTATTGCATGTATTTTGGTTTCCTTTTCCCTTTTCCTAATAAATTGTATTTCTGACTGGGAGTCTCTCACTGGTTTTGCTTTCAAACCAGAACAATGACCTAGAAGTGTGATTGTTTTACCAAACATATTTCAGTATAAAATTTGCATTCTTCTACAGAGAAAATTGATGCTCTACTAAAATTAAAATATGCAGGGTCTTTTTTTCTGCATCCTTTGCCTTTGGTTTTTCCAAACTCCCATACTCCTTTTTGCTTTTTCTCTGTCTGGGTTACATTACCAGCTAAAAAGCACCACTTTTGTTTTACAATCTGGGCCTGAAGAACACATCACAATAAAGCTCCCCAGTCCTTGCAGGAATACAAGCGACTCTACAAGTCCAAATGCTGTTAGTGACAGCTGGATAGTCAGTCTGCAGCTCATCTGGGAGGTGTGGAGCTATGGAGGACATGACTGGTCTCCACTTACAGTCATTTTTTTACCCCATACGCCTGCAAAGCTACTGCTTCATTCCTGTATCTGCCATCATCTCCACTTTTTCTAAGTTAGTCTTGACTCATTCACCTGGAGTGCTCAGCAGGTGTTAGGTTCCCTTATCTTCTATCCTCCATTCTGAAAGACACAGCAAAGGAACCTATCAGATTATTGGCTCATATACACTGACAAAAAGGCTGAAGAATAACAGGGTGTTAAGCCACCAATGTTCTCCCAATCTCTTCATGCTGGAGTGGAGTTAGATTCCGGTCGGTCTGGCAAGTCTTTTCTAGGCCCATCAACTGCTACCCTACACTGCTGTTTCATGTGCTCCAGTGCCATGTCTTTACAACAAACTGCAAATTTCAGAAGTGCAAAAATTTTGACAATTAAGAAATGATTCTTGCAGATACATTCTAATTCTTGATCTGTAGTGACTGCTAAAGTATGCCCTGTGTGTATTTGTACTAATGCAAAGGTGTTGTCCCCAGGCGAAAATCTTTCCAACAATTTGTTTCACGGGATTAACCATGTTTTGTACCCTTCCATATTTCTTAAATTAAATGTATTTTCTTTAAATCTGTTTGCATCTCTTTTTATACTTTATTATGAAAAATGATAGAGTGCACACTATACACAGTTGCTGCTTTTTATACTTCTTTATTTTAGCCCAAGCCAACAAATCTTTTCTATTTGTGGACAGATAACAATCCTAATGCAGTTTCACTTTGAGAAAGGAACATCAACAATGATTATAGTATTTCACATAGGAATTCTTTGTATATGGTCCTAAATAGAGAAAAGATAATTTTACTGAAGCATTCATAAATAACTATAAAATTGTTTGTTCTTTATTGTATTTGCAGGCAACTCCCATAGCAGGGAGGAGTGATGTATCTGACTCCATGTTCTCAGAAAGCTAATTTATTACTTTATTACACTATATTATATTAAAGAATACTTTATTTTACTAAAGTATAGTATACAGAAAAGATGCTTACTCAATGTTAAGAAGATAGTGAGGAAAACTAGTGACTCTTTCTAGAATCCCAGCATAGCTTGGCACTAACTGACCAATGAAACAAAACAACTCACACCAGAAAACAATGAAACAATCACCGGTAAATAAAAAATCTTTAAACACATTCCACACATAAACACAACACAAGCGAAGCAAATGAAATAAGAATTGTTCTCCTTTTTCTCTGAAGTTTCTCAGCTTCTCAAGAGAGAAACCTTGAACAAAAAAGGTTTCTTCAAAAAATGTAAATGCCACAGTTATTAAGTTAACTTAATGCCCAAGACTGGGGAGAAGCAGTAGAGCTATCTTTCCAGTTTGATTTTGTAAGGATATTTCTTCTAAGTAATAATAGCATCTGAAACTATGTATCAAACTGTTTTGGATTTTCTTTCCCCTTTTAACATCTTTTAATGCTATTTCAGAATACTTCTTTCAGCATGCTTTCTTTTACCTCTATCTCTTGTCAGCTCATTAACTTCACTGAGTCCCTGAGTTGGTTCACAGCTTTCTTTGATTTTGCCTAACCAACATAACTATGTATTATCTGCAAATTCTGTTTAATTCATCAGTCACATATTTTTATCCAGCAATAGATAAACATATTAGGCAACATCACTTCTAGCATGCCACAAAAAGGCTTCTGCAATGCTGAACACAATCCAGGAGCAATCTCTCAGCCAATTTCTTATTCAGGCCAGTCAAACACCTCTAATCTTACTTGCAGTTAGTTTCCAGAATCTTAACAAAAATTTTGTCAAAGGCTTTTGAGTCAATAATTCTAGCTGGCAGTGATCCACTGTCCACAGTTTGGAGGCTTCAAAAACAATTACCTGTGACTGTAAAGGTATGTTTTTTTCTCTCAAACATGGATGATTTAGAAACAGGGATGATTCAGTATTTTATATTTTGTCACTATTTCAAAACATATACATGATGGCACAAAGAAAACTCACTGAAACAAAACTTACCTACTACCTTTAAAATAAATTACTAATTTACTATTTTACTGTTATAAAAGATCTGTACTAGTTCTGTTGAGATGAGTCTGTCTTTCTAATAATTCTTTTATATTTTTAATGAATTCTTGGATGATTGTTGTGAAAGACTAAAGCACAAAATACAATTCCACAGGTTCTCCATCACTCCCAAATTACAATAGAAATGTCTCCCATTTTTCCCTACTGCATATAAAATCTGCAGCACTAACTTTACAGAGCAACAGCTGCAGTTCTTTGGTCAGTTTTGGATAATTTTTCTTCCACAGAGATCTATAATGACATGACTCCACACAAAATGCTTTAAAGGTAAATTCAGGCAGAGAGTGAAAATTATGGCACCACAGGTCTAACATTTTTCTGAAGGCTTGCTGCCCTGCTTCATTTCTGAGTTAACTGCCAGGGCCAGTTATCCTACTGGCAGCAAATGGGCTACAACAGAAAACTTGCTGTCTTGTCAAAAGGCTCCTAAGAAGCCATGCTGCCAATTTGTCCCTTTTTTATACAGAATTGCTATGAAAAGCCATGCTGTGATTTGACAGGCAAAAAAAAAATCATATAGAATTAATATAAATTCTATGTTAAAACAGTTGTTGTGTTTTGTTATCTTTCTGTGTTAATAGAAAGGAAAACAGTATAGACCAGCAGACTGACAGTTTTTGGAGAGTAAATTTCTATAGCAAATTCTTTTCTCCCTCTAATTCCTTGACTTTTTGTCTGGAATGGCATTGTATCCTTTAAAACTACATATACGTTTTGGCTCTTTGCATACATAATCTAAAACCTTCAGTTTCTGAAAGATTAGTTTTACTGGAAAAAAGGAACTTCTGAATTAAAAACTTCAGATTGAAATTAAAAGATCACAGGTCCTGAGATTACAAAATTGAGCACGAAAAATAATCCACCTGAAATAAATGGGCAGGAGATCTTTCTCCTTTTTAATGCCTTTATTAAGAAGAATCAGCTCAGGTGGGGAGAAATCGACGGGTTGCTCCCAGGCGTGGCAGGAAGGAGGAGGATGATGCAGTTTTGTCCGCTGGTCGGCAGACAGAACTGGGGACTCTGTCCTCACAGGAGAGTCGTTGAGTCCTTGGTTTGTTTGTTTAAAAACCCGGGGGGTCTCTTTAATCAGTTTCTTTTAGGTTAGGGTGAGAAATAAAAAGGTCCAAGCAGGTACGGGACTATGCTCCCATCTTTAGACGTCACTTAAGTCACTTGTTGGCTCGTGATTTTAGGGGTTTTTTTCTTGTAAAAACTGTAAAACTGTAAAAACCCAAGGTGCACTGCATTTCTTATTTGCATACTGGCTCCGATGTCACTCCTATTTTCTTTACCTCGGAGGGGTCTGTCCTGGCAAGTGGCCAGCATCAGGGAAACAATCAGTTAATCACCCGCCATTAACGGGTGATTAAGGGCTTTTCTTCGGCAACGAAACCAAAGGAGTCTGACCCGGTCTGACTTGGTTTTTTTAACTCTGAAACTTAAAAAAAATACAACTTTCTATTCATAACACCACCAATACAGGGAGAAGTATCTACAAGCCTTGTAGGATTATCACCAGTCATCTCAGACCATGTAGAAGTTAGCATGGTTAGATAACAAGAAATTTTTTAGTGTTTTTCAAATCACTAAGAAAAATAAGATCATGCTATTTTTTTACTGAACATACCATATCTGGTAAAGTCAGTATAACTACCACCTTTACAATCTCATGTTTAAACTCTTAAAATTAAATCTGATAGAGAAGAAAAAGACCAAACTGAGAGCAAACAGTATTGAGAATCTCTCTATTTTGTACCCTACAGATAGATGAGTTTTGCTCTCAGTAAGGACATGTCTTTTTCTTTTTAGTCTTAAGGAACCGAACAATAGAGGCATTTAGAATGTAACACTTTAGCTAAATCAGAAGTTTTTTCTGGACTATGATGATCTACAGGAAGGAAAGTTTTAACCATATGCTGTCCAACAAATGTAGTGAAATTATTTTAGACACATTTAAATTTCCTTATTTGCTGCAACTTATTTATGCTTTCCTTTCTTTGTTTTATGTAAAGAACTTTAAAAATCCTCTTCCAGAATTCTCCTTTGTATGTCTTTTTGTTGCTTATTAGACAGCACTGTAAACATTGGAAGTTTAAAAACCAACGTATTCTGATGTTGTGGTTGATATTAGAAATAAAAATTAATTGTATTACACTTCACTGAATTATTTTTCTGAAATTTGCCTCAATAGCACAAGAAAGTTGCATTCAAAAGTAGTGTCTAAAATGCCAATATACTGCTGTATTTCTGTTCCTACAGAGTTTGACTTTTGAAAAGTGATTATAATGAGCCATATATGTATGACTTAGAGCAAATTTCTTTTGATAATGGCTAAATACTTTCAGTTTGAAGAAATGCAGTTATTGTCCTGCAAGTGTAGACTCTGCTTTTTAGTCTGGTTTGGGGGTGTGCTTTTTTCTTTTTAGAGCAATATTCTCTTATGAAAAGTTCTTAAAGTTCTTGGATGATTCTGCACTACAAATTCAGAAACCAAACAATCTGTCAGTTCACATTTCATAAGGAAACTTATTGTGGATAATTATAAAGAAACATAATGCTAAGGCAACTCATTATAGTGTCAAGACACTGCCATTGTATGACATGAATCTTTTAAAATTAGAAGTAAACAAAAATAGGTAGTAACAAAAATACTTACTATACCAGCTTTTGACTCTTCAAAGATTTTAAGCTATTTAGGGTTATGGATGCTTGATCTATCACACACAAATAAATACTATGGTAACATTACCACAGACTCCCAGAGCTGTCCTCTTTCAGCCAGAGACTGTGCCCTGTTTGGCCACAAGTGTTTTTAATAACACAGAGTTTTTTGCAGGCAGTCTGTGGGCAGGGCTGTACTAAATGCTGTTTGGGTTTGTTTCTAGGATTCTGCCTGGTATGGCAGGATTCTTTTGAAAGTGAGAGTACAAGAACTCTCTTGGGCTTGACCTCAGTTTCTCTGTTGGATGATTAAACCAGAATTTATAGACTGCCTTAACCCAGTGCCTACTGCAGTTGGTAAAAGCAGTAAAAATCTAAATATTTAAATATCATTAAGTTTTGGGGATAAGGGTGGGAGAAGAGGAAGAACAACAGGAGGAAGGGAGGAAGGAACTGCAGGATGGTATTATCAAATAATCCAGATTTCACCATGGGGGCTGGGACTGTAAGAATGAAGTCTCATAGGGAGGAGCAGCTATCACTTCATTACATTCAGTGGGAATACAATAGACACTTGACTGGTAATAGCTATGTTTGTTCTTTAGAAAAAATGTATTGATCACTGAAGAAAATAATGAATGGAATGGACTAAATGAAAAAAAGTTAGGCAGAAGAACATGAGAGAACCTGAGGTGATCAGAGAGAATTAACTGCCTCTCTTCCTCCAGAAATGTAAAATAGGAAAATAGCAAAAGTACATTAAAAGGAAGCATAAAAGCAAAAACATTAATTTTTTTGAGTATGCAAATTAAGAAATGGGAAAATAGTTGGCTATCCATTAGAAAGTTAGTAGAAACACACAAAGGAATAAGGGAGGTGGCAAACATCACAGTAAAAAATTTAAGTGGCAGGGGAGATGAAAAATACTGTATCACATATATTGCAATGTAAGGTTCCTTGGTCAAATAATCACCACCTGAACCTTTTGCAGGTCAGATTTTAATTCCCTCAGTCTGCAAAGACTGACACCCTTCTATAGCTTTATATTCATCAATAGGGAAATCCTCTGGCCTCAGAAAGACTACAGCCCCACAAGAGCTTATACAAGTACACATGTACAGAACCAAAAGACTACGGAGGAAACAGGGAACAAGTTTGTTCTACACTGTCTTTGGAGGAAGAACTTTTGCAAGAATTCAGGTGGCTAAGTATATGCAGGGAGTGATGGTAAAGTGCATTTAAAGCATTGCAAATGATGTGAGAAACTGAGGAGTTGTCAGAGTGTTAGTGAATAATGGGGTTTCTTTCTGAAGTAAATCCACATTAACTAGCAAATATCTTCCCATGATAGCTGTGTAATCATTTGACTTGGTGAGATTAAAAGCAACTACCAAAGGAATTTATTTGGCTTAATCACTAGATTTAAGTTTCTTGCTATGATATTAGAATTTTAAACCTATTTAATACATAAAGCAAATAATGCTTCATCCTAAACTGATTGGAAAAAACAGATTATTAATGGAGGAAAAGAAGAAGTAATGATGCTTAAATGCTTTCTAAGGAACAGAGGCATAACATGAAGCTAAGGGTTGGGCTTAACCTGATGTCAGAGATGGAAGTAAGCATATGAATGAGCTGTTGCTGCTGACTAGCATCAACCAAATGGTTGGTGACCAGGAATGCTGCCAGAATGGAGGCCAAGTGGGCAGGGCATGGAAGGGTGGGAAAGTAGCCAAAAGTTAACATGGTGAGGGAGCAAGCTGGTGTGGGGAGCATTTAAACACTGAAGAAAGGTCTGGAAAGGCTTTGACAGCAGAGAGACCTGCAGGGCATCCACTGCTGTCCGTTAATACTCTGCTTTCTGTGGGTTGCAAAGCATCAGGTGTGACCTCCTTCCATGGTGTGCCTGTGGGAGCAGGAACTGCTTTGGGGACCCATAGAATGATACAAAGCCCAAGGAGAAGGGTGGGCAATAGGTTGGAAAGAGTTCTTCTGAATTCCTCCACCCCTCTGCATGAGAAGCCATTCTTAGAGAGGAATGAAATAGACTCATCACTCCACAGAGGCCTGCTTTCAACTCTCGTTATTCAGGACTGGTTTGCTGTGGATTATGTGCAAGGTGCTTAGGGTAAAAATGGATCTGTAATCAAGTATGAATCAAAGATTCATACAGCATCTCCTTCATATTATGACAAGAGGCAATGACAAAGGCACATTAAGCATCTAGTTTCACTTTGCCTTCTATGTCCTCATCGGGTCCACAAAAAGCAAGTACATATCTGCTATTTTAGCAAGGTAACCAGTACGGCAAAAAAATGATGCTTTGAAATTTCCAGTGGTCCCCCTACCATTCTGTCTGAGTCTGCTGTTTGGTCATTTTCTTCCATTTCAGTGTGTTGGTTTTTGGGGTAGAAATGGAAAATGAAAGAGGGAGACAGACAGAGAGATCAAGCAGAAGATAGTCACCACTCAAGGATCCAGTGGCATCCTGTTGATCCTTAATCACCCTGGGCTTCTCAGGAGTGAGAGTCCTGAGGCTGTTCAAAAGTTTTCACTACTTATACATTTTAGCAAACAATGAAATTAATTAATTAATTAGTGCTCACTGGTGTTATGCCCCAGTCGGCTTGGGGCATTTAGGGGAGTGTTGTTTAGTGTACTCTGGGCAGTGTGCAGGAGAAACAACAAAATTCTCCACAGGTTCAATAACAAACTTTTACTTGCAAACTTCAGAACATTACAGTAAAATAAGGTCCTTGACAAATTTTAAAATGTAGCCATTTTGGTTAGAAATGCTGCAATATAAAAGTACAAAAATAGCACTTAAGAAAAGATATAAGGTAAAGGAAAAAAAGATAAAAAAAGGGTAAGTGTAGACAGGTAGATGGACACCACCTATGGATTCTGCAGCAAGATTTGATTATTGCAATATGTATTTCCATTGGTTGATGTGTTGGTCATAGTCCTGTCAAAGTGATGGTCACAATCTTGATTCCTTTTGGGTGGGGGAGGCCTCTGAAACACAAAATCTGATGGGTTCACATAGGCTCAGCCTTGGTGAGAATGCCAAAGTATCCCCTCTGGGGTGGGGAGTCTTACAATGGATTATGTAACACTCTGGATTGTCTCCGTCTCTCGCCTTGCTCAGAGTAAAACAAAAGGAATCTCAAGGTTACATTTAAAGGGCGGGAGGAAACCGAAGGTAGATACATTTGTTGACCAATAAAGACCCTCCAGGGAGGTCTTTAAGCAACCTTAGGGACGGACATTTGGGATAGTGTATAAAATAATACTTAGGGGGCTGACCCCTGGCCTCGGACTAATCACTCGATGACTTTGACCGAAAGTTCTAGATAGAGAGGATGGGATGCTGAGTGACTGACAGAGAGCCAGGGCGAGGATTTGGGGATGATCTCCACACAGCAGAATGATTACACAGGTAGAGGAAGGGGGTACAAAAAGGGGTACATCATTTGGGGAAAATAAGGGGATACAAAACCAAAACTATTACAAAGTATTACAAAGTACAAAAGCACACTACAACATCTCCTTCTTTTCATCTGAACAAAAAAGGAAGAGGCACCTTAAGACTAAAAAATTCAAAACTCAGCTTGGGCTGATCTCAAGTATGGGCAAACCAAGAGTGCATTACAAAGTTTTCTGCTTCTTCCTCGGGACCCAAGGGAACAGTCACCCGATCGATCTCTAAAGGAGAAGTAGCTTTGAATATCAATTTGGTAATGATGCTCGTGATGATCTCAAAGGTGACCAAAACGACAAAAAAAACCAAGCAAAACTAAAAGTACAGACTTTGTTATGGATTTGACCCAGCCAGAGAGTCCCCATCCTTTGAAAAGTCCGTCCGTCCAGTCTGCTGTTTCCTGCTTGGTGTCATGGACCATCTGTTGGATCTTTCCGATGGTTTTGTGGATGTCCTCTATAGTATTGCATTTTATTTAAATGGTATGCTCTGTCTCACCCCTCCAAAATGTATGTGATATTCCAAGCCTGTGGTCCTGCCCTGAACCATCATGTATCTGTAATCCCATTGGCCCAAGTGTTATTCCACACCCACTTTGAATTCCCCTCTTAAGCTGTGCTAGCGAAATCAGTCGTACTCTTAGCCTCTCCTGCCCTCTTGGCCCTTCCATCCCCTAGGCTCTCCCTCTAATCCTCCTTCCCCCTCCCCCTTCTCCCCTTCTCCCTCAGTAACCATGCTGTTCCTGGGATGGGACCCCAAATAAACCCTCATCAAATCAGCACCCTCAGAAGCTGTGTGGAGTCTCCTTGCCTGCCTGCTGCTGCCAGCGAACTCACAGCCTAGGGATCTCCCCGAGAACACCCTGGGGAGCCCCCTCCCACAAACGAACTACAACAGTCCTCAGCCTTGGATGACAGGTTCAGGCAGCAGAGACCCTCAAACTCCTCACACCAATGATTATGTAGTAGGAGAAGAAAATCAATTGTGGCACGATTTTGTAGGGTGGCCTGCCTTGTTGTTTCCTTGTCTGCCAGGAGGTCAGAAAGCTGATGTAATGTTGGCCTGTTTAGCAACCCAACATTCTAGGTGCGATAATTCACCTAGAGCCTTGACTGCAGACCTGTGGCAAAAACACAGTGATTGCAACCGTTTTTGGTTTGGACCAATGTACAATTTCAGAATCACAATTTGGGTCTAAATCTCTTAAGTCTCTCTTTTTGTGGGCCGAACTGTGGGTGTTGGTTTTAGTTTGCCAATCCACGATTTGGGTCTTGTTGGACGTAAACAGGCTCAGTTTGCTAAGGGTACCTGGACCTCCGATTAGACGAGAGGGGATACCTGCCTACGCTCTGTCACCACAAATGAGAAAAAAATCCTTTAGGGAGGGCACAGGCCTTATTATCGGGGGTGGATGACATTACAGAACTGAGGAGCTCAAATTCTTGGGGTTCTTTTTCTGCTATTGTCAGTCTGTGAACTAATTTTGCCCAAGGGGCTAACAGATTATATACTGGAAAAGGGGGAGTTACTGGTGGAGACTCATCAGATAAAGAGGGGGTTGTTATTGCTGATGGTAACTCATAGGATTTAGAGGACATCCCCACAAGGCAGGTAGACATTGGGTCAGACATGGAGGAGGCGGACAGGCAAATGTGATTTTGGTTGAGGACTTCGGCAAGAGTGGTCCATACGTTTGCCTGAGGCTGAGAAACGATCCACATTTGACTTGGATGGGTGACTGATAACAGGAGCAGCAGAAGGACAGGGCTCATTCTGATGCTACGGGGGCTGAGTTCAGATCAAAGGGAAACACTGAAAAAACTGAAGATAAAATATGTTAGAAATAAGGTTCAGGTAATAGCAACTTAAAGAGTCTGACAGCGCTTCCTCCTCCAGCAGGCATTGGCTACCTGTGCCATGGGTTTGTTTTTTGAGACTCGGAATGAATGGCCTTACCCGTTTTGAGGAGATCCATCTCAAGCCTGAGGGAGTGGATACGCATGCATACCCCCTACAAGCTCATGGGGCCCCTCTGTTTTCCAAGTCTCTGGTTCTCTAATAAGAACGGGTGGCCGGGCATTCAGGTTGTACTGATTGTTCTCTTTAAAGTGCCTTGTGATAGGTGGGTTAAGGTTCTCATAGGTGCATCTTAGAAAGTTCAGCGTGAACAGTGCTCTGGACAACCAGACCTGAGGGGTCTCTGCCTTCATAGCCTCCTGTTGTTGGTAAAGGACCTTTTTTAGGCTCTGGTGGGCCCTCTCCACCATGGCTTGACCTGTTGCTGAATAGGGGATGCCTGTCTTATGTTCTACTCCCCATTGCTGCTGGAAGTTCCGAAATTCTTTGGACTTGTATACTGGGCCATTGTCTGTTTTGATGACCTTAGGGATTCCCAATGTGGAGAAGGCTTGCACAAGATGTTTCTTCACGTCTGAGACCTTCTCCCCTGTGTGGGAAGAAGTGTAGATGGCACCAGAGAAAGTATCCACAGACATGGACATATTTAGATTTGCCAAATGATGAGATGTGGGTACATCTGTCTGCCACACCTCGCAGTTCTGCAAACCCCTAGCGTTTGCCTCTGTACTTAGGGAGGGTAGTGAATGGCGTTGACAAGAAGGGCACATGGATACGATGGACCGGGCTTGTTCGCACGTTAGGCAGAATTGCCAAACCAAGCCGGGTGCATTTTGATGGAAAAGCTGGTGACAGATCTTTGCTATGTTGGAATACATCTGGGAGTGGGGCCATCTCAACAGATGCCAAAAGGGCATCAGCTCTACGATTACCTTCTGCGATGAACCCTGGCAGGTCTGTGTGTGACCTTACACGCATCACATAAAAGGGTTGTTCCCAGTGGAAGATTATTTTTACCAATTTTGAGAGTAATTCATATAAAGGAATATTGGAAACTTCTTGCAATACAGCATTTTCTGCCCTGGACACTACACCTGCCATGTAAACTGAATCAGTAACTAAATTGAAAGGTTCTGAAAACCTCTCAAAAGGTCTGGCGACAGTGGCCAACTCGGGGGTTAGGTCCTCAGTGGGAATGCCTAGCCAAGGTCTCACCCAGTTTAGAGACCCACATAGTTGATGGACATCTGCTAAGATTTTGATGTTATTCTTGATGGCTAAGTTTTGCGGCACAATAGTTCACTTTCCAATTTCGAGACCCAAGTACTTCCAAGGTGGCATCATTTGAGTTTTTTCTTCCTGGAGCTCAAACCCAGCAGAAACCAATGCATTGATTGTCAGGTCAAGTGTGTGAGTAAGCATGTCATTAGTTGGGGCACACACCAGGATGTCATCCATGTAGTGCAGGATGATAGAATCTCGTGCAGCTACATGGACCGGGGACAGCAATGAAGAGACATACCACTGGCAAATCACTGGACTGACTTTGAGTCCTTGTGGGAGTACTGTCCAGTGGTATTTCTTCATCGGGGCCTCTCAGTTAATGATGGGAACCGAGAAGGCAAAACGCAGGGCATTGTCAGGATGCAGGGGAATGTGGAAAAAACAATATTTTATATCAATCACGGCTAAAGACCAATTCTGTGGGAGCATTGTGGGCGATGGTAACCCTGGTTGAAGAGAACCCATGTCTTCAATAACGTTATTAATTTGACAGGTCATGGAGGAGTTGCCACTTGTCTTTGTTAGGTTTTTTAATAACAAAGACAGGTGAGTTCCACGGAGACGTGGTCTCTACAATGTGACCCTTTTTCAGCTGCCCGTTTACAAGCTCTTCAAGTGCCTTCAATTTTTCTTTGTTGAGCGGCCACTGCTCTACCCATACTGGACAATCACTTTTCCAGGTCAGCTTCTGGGTAGGGTGCTGTTCAGTGGCCACCGCCCGAAAACCTGAGGGGTTTCTGGGATGTCAATTGTGGTTCCCCACTGCAGTAATAAATCTCTTCCCCAAAGCAGCTCTGTGTAATGTAAAATGAATGGGCATACTAAAGCTACTTTCCCATTTGGGCCCTCAATTTGGATAACACTTTTTGATTGTCTTGCTAACTGGATGCCTCCTACACCCTGTACTTGTCCAGCTACATTCTGCAGTTCAGTGTGACAGCCACTCCCTAGAGGGAATGACTGTAACATTTGCCCTGGTATCTAGAAGTCCTTTCATGAATTTGTACTCTCCACCCCAGTGCAGCCCACATGATAACCGAGGTTTTTCTCTTCCCAGTACTTGAGTCCAGCAGACCTGGGGATGGAGTTTATTTCTGAGAGTGTTTGCTTGTTCCTGGTCCCATGGAGGCTCAGGATGGCTTGGGCTATTATTTGGCCTTGGGGCAGGTACATGGGTGGGTGAGTACAGTGGAGCCAAATGACAAACTGTTCCAGTCTGATGATATGAGACCTGGAATAATGTCAATTTTCTGGGATATGTGTTTTGAATCCCCAACCATGACATACTTACTGTTACGATTTTGGCAAAGCTGTGTCCAAGTACCTGGTTGTTCAGGGTTAACAATCCCCAACCATGACATACTTACTGTTACGATTTTGGCAAAGCTGTGTCCAAGTACCTGGCTATTCAGGGTTAACAGTTGTAAAATGCCAGTCACTGTTCTTGAGATGGAGAGGGTTACGGGAAGAACTGGTGATTAGAACTGGCATGGGATTATCATAGTGAGATGAATGTTTTGTAATGTCCAATGCAAGTGCCTGATTTGGCACAGGTAGTTCTCTTAAACTTGGTTTTTTGTCTCCCCCCTGTGCCGGAATTGAGCGCACCCTATTTTTGTCATAGCACTGGGAAAATGAGCACTCTTGATTCAGTTTTTTGAAAGGTTCTCTTTTGGGGAATTCTGATTTTTATGGTTACTATATTTAAAATCAAAAAACTCCTTTTTCAGAGGGCACTTGGGCATCCAATGCCTCAGTCTCCCACAAAGATGGCAGGGATGGTTAGAGTTGGAGATTTTTCCCTGTGTCATTGTGACACACTGAAGCTGGCTGGTGGGTGCTGGATCAAATGGTTGGGGGACGTCTGCAGCTGCAATCCTCCTCATTGGTTTTGGTCTCTTGTCTTGATAGCAGGGTGTTGGTAACTTTCATGGCACAAACTTCTAACATTGCTTCTAGTGTTGGTGTTGGGTCGAGGGGCAGGCTCAGGATGGCAGCTTTACATTTTTCATTAGCACTTTGCTTAGCAGCCTCGGTGAGGACTTCCAGCCTTGCTCCTTCATTCTGAACTTGCAAGTCCACAACTTCTTTCAACATTTCCACAGAACTAATGAAAAACTCAAATGGAGATTGTGTTATTTTCAAATAATTATCAATTGGAGCATCAGGACACAACCGGAAGAAAGCTTTCTCAGCTGCTTTAACACTTTCTTTGAGAGCTTTTCTGGGAATGCTTTCTGCCTGACTAGCTCCATCACCCCACTCCCTTTCTCCACATAAATGGTCTAATGATATCAACTTTCTAAAAACATCAGTGGCAGTGGTCTCATCACCCCATAGAATTGGCAAATTGACTGTCACTTCTTTTTTCCATGCTTCCTCCCACAAGAGATACTTGGTTTGGGTTAGCAGGCAGGAAAAAAAGCTGTTTAAGGTCAGCAGGGGTTAAATCAGAAGAAGAAAAGGTAGATCTGAAAAGTCCTCTGAAACGTTCACTGTCTCTACCAAATTCTTTCTGAGCCTTGACTAGCTCTGGCGGACTGAAAAGAGAACGGGGTCCAACGCGGTTGAGTTCCCCCATTCAGGTCTGATATGTACGTGACCGGAGCTGCAGAGACGGCAGCTGTTGTCTCCCGGCTCTGCCTCCCCGGCCCTGCTCCCTCCCGCTCCCTGCCCTGGGAGCTGGAGGGCGGGCTGTGGGAAGGACGGCTGGGTGGGGAGAGGGGAGGGCAGAGAGTGCCCTGTCTGCGGGCTGAGGGGGATGAAGGAGGGGGAGAATAGCTTGTGGGGGGGGGAGCAGATTGAGTTTTTGGGAAGCAGAGATGTTGAAATAACTTCCTGATGGCTGTTCCTGCATTTCTGATTTTGGATTTCTGATCTGCATAGCTAGAAAAGCAAATTTTTGCAAATATTTATCACCAGACTTTCCTGCTTTCAGTAACTCATTGCCAGTTTTGTTCCAAAATGCTAAAACATGGATATTTTCAGCTGATACATCGGGGAAGTGAAGAAACAGCCGTCTAACAAATTGTTTCATCTCCCTTTTTGAAAATCCGATTCCTTCACCCTTAAGTAATTCTAAAAACTGATAGTAAAGACCTTTGTGAGACAGAGAAAGCCTGACACCCATTGTGGCTGTGATGTAAAAAACTTTCACCAACCCAGGCAAAAAGGGGAGGGGGAGGGAGAAAAGAAACAGATGCCTGCAGCTGGCAGCCTGCCAAAAATAGAGAAAAAAACTCCCTCTCCGCAGTGAGGTATAAAAAAATGCAAGAAAAAAAGCAAACTTACCCATCCAGCTGTAGAACAGAAAAGAGGGGTTTCCTGGGACAGTGACCTCCACCTGAAATCGATTCCTGGGGTGCCAGGAGTTGCCGATCTCGTCCCCAGGAGTTCCACTCACTAAAACTGAGTGTGCCCTCACTGAGGTAGCTTGCCAGCCAAGGGCTTTGCTGAACAGTCTGAAAGAATGTCCGAACACCGTCCATGAAATCTGGAGGTGGTCTCAACTTCCACGTTGGTCTGCCAAAGTGTCTCCGTCTCTCTGGGTGCCTCCCAGTGAACCCCGGGTCAGCAGACAATGCGGGGGCAGCCCCGAAGGGGCCGACAGCAGGGGGACACTCTCTGGTGCCCCGAGGGTAGCGAGGGCAGCTAGGCTAGTCGCCTTTGCATCAGAAAAGACACTGGAGACCTCGGTAGAGGATAAAGGCTGACTCTCAGCAGGGGGACAGTGCAAGGTTTATTCGGAGCTCCCGAGGGATCCCCGCACCTCAGTGATGCGCCTTGCTCAGAGTGCAACAAAAGGAATCTCAAGGTTACATTTAAAGGGTGGGAGGAAACCGAAGGTAGATACATTTGTTGACCAATAAAGACCCTCCAGGGAAGCAACCTTAGGGATGGACATTTGGGATGGCATATGAAGTAATACTTGAGGGGCTGACTTCCTGGTCTCAGACTAATCACTCGATGACTTAGACTGAAAGTTCTAGCTAGAGAGGATGGGATGCTGAGTGACTGACAGAGAGCCAGGGCGAGGATTTGGGGATGATCTTCACACAGGAGAATGATTACACAGGTAGAGGAAGGGTACAAAAGGGGTACATCATTTGGGGAAAATAAGGGGATACAAAACCAAAACTATTACAAAGTATTACAAAGTACAAAAGCACACTACAACAGTAGATCAAGGGGTATTTTGGGAATCTTTGATGGTTTATGACAATTTCTGTGACTTTACAGCTGCCTCTTACATTGGTGGAGTATCAGTTGTGTGAATTATGGCCCTTAATCAGAGATGAACAACATCAGATCTACTGTGAATGTCCTGGTAGTTCCCCAGAGGGGAGTCTTCACAGCTGAGCCACTTGTGTATGGACTTGTGCATGATGAAAAGCACTATTTCACTACATGGGATTTGCCTCTTATCAGCCTCCTCCCTTGTCTTGTTCAACACTCAGCTGTTGCCTTGGGTGATGGGTGTGCACCTCCTCTTCACCTGGGCAGTCACTTCAAATGGCAGATTGTTTTGAGTATTAACCATTAACATTCCAGTCTCTCACAACTAGTTACATAGTTTCCTTATTCTGGTGGCTAAGTGATTCCGTCTCTTCTCATACTAATTAGTCCCATGCTCAGTCTTTCTCTTCTGATTTGTAGTCACAATCTCCCCCTGCCAGAATTAACTTTTGCCCACTCAGAGCTGATTTCAGCACAGTTTCTGAGTTAGCTTTCCTTGTGGTTGCATTCTTTTTGTCCATTTTCAGTGACACATTCTTGTTTCCCAGGTTTGTTTACCTCTCCCTCCACAGTGGCCTAATTTACAGTCCAGGTTGCAGGTATCCATGTAGGCATATTTGGCAATGGGGACTTCAGTGGTCACAGGTGCAATCTGTTCCTTAACTTGAGGGGATCTTAGACCCTCTGAGCAGTTGCTTCTTTACACAGTTTGCCACAGTGGGATTTTTTTTCTGCATCCATTACCCAGGATGTGCTAGCAGATCTCAATTACATCAGGCTTGGAGTTAGAGCCATCCTGTTGTTCCCATCTGTGCTTATCTCCTAACAAAGTCCTTCTGTAGTAGCAGTGTTTGAGACTGGCAGTTGTGCTCTTTAAGTCCTTACAGTGTCCCACCACACTCAGTGAAGGAACTTTTCCTAATGTCAATCTGAACCTCTCCAGCTGCTGGCACCCATGAGGAAGCAATAGGGTCACCCATAGCCTGCTCTTTTCTAGGCTGAAAAAGCAAATTTACCTCAGACCTTCCTTGTAAATCTGGCCCTCGAGATTTTTCACCTTCATAGTGGCCTTCCTCTGAACACACTCACACAGTTTGATGCCTTTCTTTTGTGTATACTACTTTAAGGGTTTCTCTAAATAGGATAACGCTGCCTGAATAAAGAGACCAGAGCAGAAGGGTTGCACAGGTGGAACAGGGCTGTGTTAGAAAGTCCAGATGGAGAAGGAAATTTTGTACAAAATGGCTCTGAGCCATCATCAATCCTTCTTCATGATCCAAAGAATCCAATTCTGTTAACATGGTATGACTCAGATTGCTTTAAATTGCTTGGGTTTTGGTTTTTTTTAGCTTAGGTGTTGGCTGTACTGTGAGAAGGCACAATGGCAGGTAGAACCAGGGATTTCCCTGTCCATGGCAAGGGTAAGGAAGGGCTACTGGGATGGAGGGTGGAAGGGTGGCGAAAGTGGTGGTATGTGGCAGGTATAAGTGCTCTCTCATCTAGGAACAGCATGGACTTTGCACCAGGGACATGCAGCATGCAGGAAGGGGTACAGATTTCTGCTGCAAAAAATTAGAAAATTACCCCAGGTCAAGATAATGTGAGAAGGGTTTATTTTAAGGATCAGACAGCATCCCACTCTGGAGCAGTTGGCTGGCATGGAATGCTGAAGAGAAGAAGTAGACAAAATTTAAGGTAATGGTCACCAAAGCTCTCAGGGCATGGAATGTTCTTAATCATCTGTGGCTGGGCAAGATCAGAGTCTGATTAGATAACTGATCTGTAAAGGAAACACATATGCTGTCATGCTGCTTGAATGATATATTTTTTAAGAAAGCAAAAGATAAATAGAAACAATTAGTGCAAAAAAGCTCTGCACAGTTGGAACCTGTCTTTTCACCTTGCTGGAAATCTTTCATTGTCTCACTGTGAGACTTTGAGAAGATTTAACCCATCTGTCAGTTTTCAAGTTCCTAACTTGGAGGTGATCAGCCTCAGTAGTACTGCAAGGATAGCTAATAAACAGCAATAAAACACTAAAGACTTTATGGAAGATAAAAGAATCAACAGAAAAATCTGAATAAATTACTTGAATAAATAACATAGAAAAGAGTATAAGGTACTTCATTTACCTTGTCACTATTGGCATGCTTTTCATCCATCTGTCATTTGTTTTCACAGATTGTGAGCTACTTGGAAGAGGATCTGTGTCTGTCCTCAGCACCACCAAAATCATGCCACAAAGCTGAAATAATATTGTGAAATAACTGTCATAGCTATTGAAAGTGTACCACCTATCATAACTGAGCATGTTTGTGAGGTTCTGAGTGTGCTTCTTCCCCCACAACCTCTATGAGGCAAGGAAGCACTCCTCCATTCATCCCACACAAGGACATAAAATGATGAAGACCTGGAAACTGTGTCAGGGCAAAGAAACCTCAGCAATCCCAAAGCCCAGGAATATCACTCAGGTGAGGTGGCATTCTTCAGACACCTTTACTTAGACAAAAAAAACAGATGAGGCCAGCAGTTGTGACATAAGACTTAAAACAGAACCTGTGTCTTTCTGAACTGGTGGGCCCAAGAAGTACCCTGGGACACCCCACGTGTCAGGGTTTAATACAATATGCCTATGTTTAGCACTCCAGTTCCATGTTTGAGCATTTGTACCAAGCCTTACAGCCCCCCTTAAAGCAGTGACAGAAAACATGATCTTTTGAAAAATTACTGGGAGTGTAGCAGCAATCATCACTATTTTCATCTGCTTAGATGCTGGTGTAGACCAAAAAGCCTATAAAGCATGAAGGCTGGCTTCATTTCTGAAAGGAGTAGAAATCCCAAGAAATTGCAATGACATAGGCATTTCAGGTGGAAACTAGACAGATTCATTACCTTGTCACAGGTGACATTCAGCCCACAGGTCTTGGTCCTTTGCTCTGCCATCAGCCATAGCCTCCTTTCTGTCACATGATTTTCTTGCATTACTTGCTGTTATCACTTATTTACTATTCATGGAGAGTTGATGGCATACTCCAAGATGGACTGATGTGCAGGAGAGTGTGTACACTCTCTTTTTTAATAGATGGAGTGTTTATTAAGCAGACTGCCTGACAGTTTTTCTACCTATAGCTCAGAAGTCCGTAAACTT
Organism: Passer montanus; assembly: GCF_014805655.1. NCBI lineage: Eukaryota > Metazoa > Chordata > Aves > Passeriformes > Passeridae > Passer > Passer montanus. Next base: position 2,050,676 of record NW_024374034.1, read on the forward strand.
CAAAAACCCCATGGCATTGCCTCATTGATGACACACACAACTTGCTTTTCTTCTGCATTTCTCCTCAGCCTCAGCAGGGAAGACACATTAGTCTCACTCCTAGTGTGATTTTAACAGTGATAAGAGTTATTACACCAGGTAAGACTTAATATACCAGCAGGACATCTATAATAACAGAAGTAGAGCTTCCAAAACAAACTAAAATGACCAGACCTTAAGCCCAGTTGCCAGCAGCTCCTTGGATGCTCTGAGATCTGATCAATACCTGGATTAGCTGTCCATGTTTCAATTAAGCGCCAATGAAACAGTGTGAGGCTGAAGTAGCTGACAAGAGTGTGATTTGGGTCAGGATCAGTGGCCAGTGCACAGGCCAGAAGCTGAGTCCCCCACTTGCCAAGTGCAGGGTTAACACCCAGGTGTGTGACTCTACAGAGAGTTTCATAACTGTGTCACAAGATGGTGCTGCTGCTCAGCCAATGCACAACTTAAGCCTTTGTTGGAGCAACAGAAACCTACTGCTGTGCCAATGTACTGATTCACGTGTGCACATGTTTATTTTTTTAAGTGTTCTGTGGCAAATGAGTGTTTTAGGGTCTCTTAAAGAATCACATCAAAGGCATAGGCGAAAGTAGGTTTAATATAAAACAGGAAGTGTGATGTAGTTAATTTACAAGGTTGCCTCTACTACTTACTACTAATGCTCTGGTTAAAGCACACTGAAAAAGAGCAAACTAACACCTAAAATCAGTCAATTGAAATCCAAAATCAACCCAAAACTTACCTCTGTGGAGGCTGGGGATAAGGATAGGAAAGGAGGAAGGATAAACAGGAATAAGGAAGACTGTCCCATTGCACCACAAGTTTCAGAGTACACCCCTTTGCTAAACTGTGCCCCAGGCTTGACCAACAGTTTAGGCCTACAGCTTTAACAGCACTTAAGAGCACTTAACTGACTGGTTAAGTTGAACAATTTATCTAAAGATTCATATAGAATTTACTATAACTTATAGGCCTAACTTACAAATACGAAGTACTTAAGAATCCAGGAGAGCAGCATTCCATGTACCCAGCATATTCACACTCTCATGCACCCAGACCTAAAGAGTCTGTATAAGACATTCACAGAGTACCTGTGACAAATTTTCCTTAAATTTGGTGAAAGACACACATCTGGTACCTTGGGATCTTCCCAATGAGCAAAGGGTTGAGTCTGGAGAAGCTCCATCATCGTCATTCAGAGATTGTCCAAGTTTAGCAAACTTGAGAGTTCTCTGGCTCATAGAGGCCCCACATAGAGGGAGATGCTGGTCAGTCACTGCTGTCCAGAAGAGCTTAAAGAGTCTCACTTTCGACCGTTGTTTATAAAGTCACAAGAGAATGGGCTTCAATCATAATAATTTTTCATCTTGACTGCAATTTTGGCTAGTATATTCTTTGAAAGTTTGATAACAAAATTGTTATTCTGCTTGGGTTGTTTTTCAGGCAAGAAAAATAAGTTTCTGAGGCTTCTCACTAAAAATCAGGAGCTCATTAGACAGTACCAGTTCCTGGGAACAGACTGATTTTGATAAGCACAGGAGGAGCTCAGCCCAGATGCTGTTTGTGAAGATTGAGGCCTAAGGAGCATTTCTCAGATCACAGTGAGGCCCCAGGAGGAGTATAGGGGATGCACACCACCTGTACATGTATGCCATTGCACATCTCTGTAGTGTAGATAAGTTAAAATTCATTACATCCAAATCTTGATCACAGAGAAGGTCTTTGAGTTCTTTAATGCACTTTTCTCATGAAAAACCCCCCAGGATAACACCACTTTGTATCAAGTAGGTTTACTCCAGTAAATAACCTACAATAACAAGAATCTTTTCAATTTTTTAGTTCTGATCCCCATTTCCCATATATGTTTCTTCAACTCAGTTGAGGAGCTATCGCTCTTGCACCAAGAATGACACAGGAACAGGCGAGAGGCAGGATTGTAGAACAGGTAAAGAAGGCTTTATTCAAAAGAACCGTATGGTTTTTATAGAGCAATACGATGGGTTCTATTTGACTGGTTAACTAACAAAAACATCTTCCTCGCACACTGTCCTTGAAAAGAACAGGAAAACAAAGTAGAAAAACACCACCTGCAAGTTGCTTATACTTAACAAGTTATCACATCTTTCCAACTCCCTAAAATTTCTCACAAGCCACTGTGAGAAACGCTTGACGTTTCTCTCTCTCTGTCCTATGGCATCCACAAGGAACAGATTCTGAACTTTGTTTATTCATGGTTTTGTATTTATTAATCATATAGGCAGCACTTTACAGAATTTGGTATTCTGCTGTCAAAACCATTAGAAGAGCACTAATGCATTCATACATTGGCTTTACAATTTGGTGTTACTCTTATGGTTTGCAGGTATGTCTGATATTCCAGGTGTTCCACATATTGTACACAAACGAAGACTGACATAGAGGTGTTACTGCAAGAGCAGTAACAGATGATCCAGCCACTCACCTTAGATTCAGCTGTGAGGAGACACAGCCCTGCAAAGACCCATTTAACTTCCAGGTTTGTTTCTCTTCCGCTCAGAAATGAAAATTCTCCCATGAAGGCAATTTGCAGGCTCTTCCTCCTTGCCCAGATCACTCTTGATGGGCATTGGTGAAAAAGCCAGCCAAAGTACAGACTCTGGGTGCCAGTTGTCAGGGTGTGGGAGAGACCTGAGAGCCTGTGGCACCTTCCAGCCTATTTGGGTAATTCAGGGAGTTGCAGAGATGTACAGTAGGAAAATGTCATATATTCAAGTCCAGACTGCCAGCTGGTGTTAAAACCTCAGGCTCCCTTTTGCTGGCCCTTTTGGGGTGACTTTTGCTTGAGGGTCTATTTATGTGCCTGATAAAACTGTGAGGCAAACCAAATATTTTCTTCTGAGAGCACTCAACAGATGAGCAGCTGAAGGGAAAGAGCTGTTTGGACATCTACCACTGGGATGTGACAACGGATGCTATGTATGTCAGTCCCAAGAGACCCAGGAAAAAGCTGGTGAGTTTGCTGTTCTGCTTGGCTGTGGGTGACCCTCCTGTTAGTGTCAAGCATCTGTTCTCATCCTGAATCACTATGGGATGCAAAACATGAGCATGGGGTGAAGACCCCAAATGACATAAGCATTACTGTGTGTCTCATCTGAGACAATGTCAAATTAACCTTCAAACCTGACACCTTCTTGGAAAAGATTAATTTATTGCCAGTTTAAAATGGAGTTGGATACTGGAAAAACCACCATTCTCTTACCCTCTCCTGCTACCAAAATCATGGATGGGTTCAGCTTTGGCCATGGCAGGTCTGGCTGGAAACCACCTGGAGCTGGCTGTGCCTGACAGAGGGGCAGCTCTTTATGTCTTCCTACAAAAACCACTCCTGCAGTCACACAGGCCCAATACATAGACCCGATTCAATTGTCTTTCAAGCCTGTGCTGCTGGAAACCCCAGGCTGCTGTGGAATACAGCTGCCCTATTCCATTATAAGACCAAGAGGGCAGCTACCCACTGTGCAGATCTCAAAGATGTGGTGTAAATCAAATCTGAGTCAGCAGCTTTGCACTCTACTCCTTTGCTGACTGGTTAACAGAGCAGTAGCTACGAGCGTTGTTTTCCAAGAGAAATGTAGATTTTAATTTGAACACAATTTCCTCACCCTGAACAATTCTCCCTCTCACATGCATTCACAGAATTCACAGAATGACTAGGTTGGAAGAGACCTTAAAGATCATTGAGTACAACCCAATATTAGTCAATGAATATTGTTTCAGAAAAAGCAGAAGATCCTGCTATTCCAACAGTCATGTCATATTCCAGTATGGAAAAACACTGTTTTTTTGGAACAACACTCCTTCTCCCATTTTTTCTCAGGAACTGTGGTCTACTGGTTTCTCCTATTGACAACCTTCATTTTGTTTTCTCTCCTGGAGGCTGCTCATGCTTCCAAGACTAAGCACAGAAACTGCATGCCTGGCTCTATATTAAATCATGGGAATAAAATGGGAATTAAATTTAAGAGATCATTATCACAGAAGCTTTGTGTTCTGTGTCCTGCTGTAATTGCTGCTCAATGCACTTAGGCTGTTGCCAACTTCTTCTCACTGCAAAAGTAAACCTCTGAACTGTTTTCTTTGTGTTTTCTTTCAAAGAAAAGAAGGAAGCCCAAACTTCTGCTATATCATGTGAAAGTTGGTTCTGTGCTATGGGAGCACAGTCAAACACCAGGGAATGGTCTGGGGACACTGTGTAGAAGGCATGGATCCCACATCTGAAATTCTAATTAAAGCTAATATTTAATTTCTTATCAGTACTGTTCAGTATCTTTATGACTAACATGGACATCATGGGATTGAGTGCACCCTCAGCAAACTTGGAGATGACACAATGCTGAGTAGTGCCGTTGACACAGCTGAAGGACTGAGGGTATTATAAGACTGGTAAAACACTGGAAAAGGTTGCCCAGAGAGTCTGTAGCCGTATCTCTGGGAACATTAATTCAGTTTGCAAATGGCCCTAAACACCTACTTGAAACTGAAGATGTCCCTGCTTATCGCAGGGCAGTTGGTCTAGATGACCTTTAAAGACTTCTTGCAATCCTGACTAGCTTTCCACAACTTTGGGTAGACTAAAACTGTGTAACAAACCAGACTAAAACTGTGTAACAACCAGCTATGTTGTAACTTTTATGTGCTGCACTTGTGTTTTAGTTTATGGCAATTGCTCCTTTTCCTGTCCCTGGGCATCGCTTAAAAGAGTCTGGCACCATCCTTTGGCACCTGCCTTTGAGATATTCATATGCATTAATGAGATTTCTTCTCACAAAGCTGTGGATGGCTCATGCTATACTTAAACTTGAATGCACTAATGCTGGCTTAACCTAGTGCACAAAATGAGAACACCTGTGTGTCAGACTAAGACCCAGTTGTGGGAGACATTGTTGAGCTTCTTAGAAGATGAGCTGCCTGGAAGGAGATTGTAGCAAGGGAGAGGTCAGCCTTCTCTCCCATGCAACAAATGACATGGTGAGAGGAAGTTGTTTATGGAGAAGTTTCAACTAGACGTTAGGGAAAAAAAAAATCACAGAAAGGGTGACCAGATATTGAAATGGGCTGCCCCGAGAGGTGGTGGAATCACTGTCCCTGGAAGTGTTTAAGGAAAGAATGGACATGCCATGGTCTGGTTGACAGGGTCGTAGATTGGACTTAGTGATCTCGGGAGTCTTTTCAACCTAAATGGTTCTGTGATTCTGAGCTGAGGAATCACTAAACCCACAGGGTGTGGCTCCCCCCTCCTGAGGGGAAGGAAGATTCATAAATGCTCCTGGCTGAAAGGAACAACAGAAGTCTAAGGGTCTGCAAATAATCAGAAAGTTTTATTAGTAAATTACACACTCAGCATGGAAATTGGTATTCTAGTCCCTGACCTACTATATAAGCACGTGGCAATGGGTTTTAGATAAAGAAGTAGTGTGAAAGGGAAAACTAAAGGAAGAGATGAACTAAAGATGAGAAGAAAGAAAGAGAGAAAAAGAAGAGACCACCACTCCTGGATCTAGCATTGATCCAGCTGAAGGGATGTCGGTCCTGGTGTCAGAATCAATCCAGCTGTATCAATCCAGCCAGCGGGATATCCTGTGGGCACCGCTTGGGCTTGGGGGATACTTTCTACGGCCTGAGTTCCCCGTCCTGAAGTGTTTCTCCCTTTCTGTGCAATCAGTTATCATGGGCAGTCTGTTCTTTCAGACCATTTATGGAAATGGGTCGGAGGGCTTTGGGGATCTTGGGTGGTCTGTGTTCCTCTCCACAGTCCATGCTCTCCTTCTTCTTGGCCTCACCCCTGCGCTTGCTGTGTCTGTGCTGTGCTCATCTCCAAGGTTGATAAGAAGGATGGTTTTCCCCAGAAAGTGCTGTCTCAGATCCGCATGGCCACCTTACGTTTCTCCGGCCACCTCTCGTTCTTTCTCACGGATTCCCCACGGGGCGGCCCGCCGGGACAGGGCTGGGAGCGGGGCCGGCACTCGGGCTGCCCACACACCCGGGCGGGCCGGAGCGCCCGCCGCGCCGCCAGGGGGAGCCCTCCCGCCCCGCGCCGGACGCCCCGCCCCGGGCCGGGCAAGCGGAGCGCCACCATTGGCTCAGCGCCCAGCCCCGCCCCTCGGCGGTCACGCGCGCGGCCTCACCGTGGCCGGAAGTGGCAGGGCTGGGCGGCGGGTCCGGGTCCGCTGCCGCCGGTGCGCCCGAGCGCGGCCCCTGCCGCCCCTCTCCCGCCGGGTTCCCTCACCCACCCCCGCCATGCACCCGCGCCGCCCCGAAGGCTTCGACGGCCTCGGCTACCGCGGGATCGGCCGCGACGAACTGGGTCCCGGCTCCAGGCCCTTCAGCGGCGGCTCGGAGCTGGGCTCCTGGGTGACCAGCCCGCCCGACATCCCTGGCAGCCGCAACCTACACTGGGGCGAGAAGACGCCGCCGTATGGGGCCGGGACCCCTCTGGGCGGCGCCGGCTCCAACGAGGAGGCCAACCTCGCGGCGGGCGGCCCCGGCGCCGGTAAGGGAGGGCCCGGCCTGCGCTGGCCCGGGTGCGGCCGCCGCCTCTCGCCGCTCCCGGTCCCGCTGACCCCGCTTCCACTCCCGCGAGCGGTGACCCGCCGGGCCGGGCAAGGGCGGGCGGCGGCCCTGAGCTGTGCCGCGGCCAAGCCGATCGCCGCCCGGCCCTCCTTTTCACCGGCGCTGCTGAAGCGCCGGGGAATAAAGTCCTTTAGGAGAACACGGAGTGGTCCGTCGCTGCCTGTTGCGCTCCAGCACTGTGCAGCTCCATGCAAAATGATTTGAGAGTGCCAGAATGTGTCCGCAGCTTCTCGTTAAGCATTGTGCGGGCAGCTTGCTCCTCATTGCCCATGTAAACAATGTCCTGCAGAAACACTCCGCCCTCTTTAAAGGCAGGAAGTGCTTTTGGTTCTTACAGTGCTGCGTTATTGTGATGGTGTTACAGACTGCTTGGCTTCTCTCGGGTTTAAAACATGAGCTGCTGACGTGAACCGCCGCGTGATAGCGAGGGAACTTCTTTTCTTTCAGACTGGTAGGATTTAAGGAGGCAATTGAGCACAAGGCTTTTTCAGTAATTGCTGGGAAACTGAGTATAAGCCTCCATAAATAAAATTATTTTAGATCTTCATGAAATTGAGGTGAATTAAGGAGAACTTGCAGTATCTAGGGTGCTGTATATTGTTTTCTGTAAATAAAAGGAGCAGGTTATAGACACACGAGTATCAAAAGGTTTATGAAATAGTAATTTTCCTGAAATCAAATTATGTTAGTAGGCAGGTCTTTTTTTCTGACCTGTTGTGCAGTGTTTTTATTCAGGTCTTATAAAGAGTACAGCCTTTAGCTAGGCTCCAGCCATGCATGCACTGGTTGAAGCACTGTTTAAGTATCCTTGCATAGCTGAACACTACATTTTTTCCCCACTATCTACATGTGGAAGGTGTGTTTGTTCTGCACTTTGGAGCACGGATAAGGAGTTGCTGTAATCACTGAATCCGGCAGCTGCAAATGGTATCTTACCATTTTTAGTAGGGCTGCCACATATGTGTGGAGTCCCACTGAAGTTACTGACTCTATCCATGCCTTCAAACTGCTTGCACTCTGAAAACTGTAGGGCTGAGCATTATCTTTAAAATGCCTTTACTGTTCTGATGCTCGTCTTAAAATCCCATCTGATTATTCCCAATGTGCAAGTGTCTGTCTGGTTGCAAGCAACAGAGAAAATTACTTTTATAATTCTCCAGTAAGTAGACTTTTGCAAAGGACTGGAGATAAACAACTGGCTTGAAAATTTGCTTTATCCATGGCTTTTTGTAACTTCACCCAAAATTTTACCTTCTTACTGTTTCAACATTATTTTCACCTCAATTATCTAAATTTATGTTTCAGAATTACTGTAAACTCATGCATGCTAAGCAGTTGGTTTGAGTTGGTTTTTTTTAAGATATTAAAATGCTCTCTTTTTTACTGTTCATTTTCTCTGTTCTTTTTTTTCCCTGTAAGAAAAGCATAATTTTATATATAAGAATATGTACAAACTCAAATGCAGTCCAAAGTGCAAATATTCCTGGGGGAATAATTTTTTTATATCTCCAGTTGCTCAACTGCCATAAATATTGTGGTTTAGTGCTTGTAATTTTCTAATGCTAGTACAGAATAAAATTAGTTTTTCAGATCCTGTGCATGGCATTTTCTCTATTTTGTGATTATCACTGCTATATAATCTGGATTTGTTTTGGTTTTTTTCTTTTTCAGAGCAGTTGAACAGATTTGCTGGCTTTGGTATTGGCCTTGCAAGGTAAGAATTGTGTTCAGTAACACAACTTATAAATCTTACATAGGCTTCTTTATTATGTTTTTATTCCAATAAGCTGTTGAAATGTATTTAGAAACCTACTACCCCTATTTAGGTTTCTGTTTTCTTTTAACTGTTGACAAAAAATACTTACGTGAATGGAAGAAACAGTTTTTCATATGGAATGCCCATGATGTGTGTACCCTGTGCAAGCAATCTGAACGTAACACCAGAAAACTTCTTCAACATTTGCAACTTTTATTAATATTTCTAGGCAATACAAATATTTCCTAAGAAAGTGAAAATGTCTTCAAGTGTATTACCAAAGTACCCTCGGATCATAATGTTCATCTAACCAAGTGGTCTGAAGGCCATTTTATTTTTTTTTATAGTAATCCTGATTGTTGATCGTATTTTTGACAAAGTGTTGAATTTTAAGATGCTGATGTCCAGGGAAAGTTTTACCTCTTTTGGTAGTAGCAAACTACAAACTAGCTCAATAGTTACATAACTGCAGTATTTTTCTATGCCACTTGTGTATTGGAAGTTGAGAAATCTACCACAGATGATTCTGTGGCTTGTGTTTGTAAAAACCCTGCATGTTCTACTTTTCTAATCCATGTTCCAGGTTTGAACAATGTACAGGTAAGTACTCTGATCACTCAGGCACTTTGAGATGAAATTAATATTTTCTCTGAATGGCTGCAACCAGGAATTCTGCTTTGGAGGTGAGAACTTTCCTGTGAAGTTTTGATTGAAATATGACTTCTGGCCGTGGTAGGAGAATTGTTTTGAGTCAGTACTGTTTTTGGTGAAAAGGTATCATCTACTAGTACCAGTCCTTCTCTGGTCCTCGTAGGGAGAGTCCTGATTAATAATACACTATGCAGAATTAGCACAAAACTGGGAACTAATCCTCTCATAATTGTGGTTGTGGTTTGTTTTGTATCATGATACTTTGGAGAGGATGAGATTAAGAAATTTTGTATGGTTTTTTGCTTATAAAAATATGTGCATACTACATATATATGGGGTTTTTTTGTAGTGAATGTATATGTCAGATTTCATGTAACTTGTCCCTTGAGAGGCTGTTGGGTAGCCATTAAAAACATGCCTTGTTAGTTCACTAAAAATATATATTGCTTTTCCAAATACTGATCTGCTGTTGTTAGAGACAATTAACAAGCCTTTTCTAAGGAATTTTAGTGGCTTCTCATGCATTAAATGCAATTTTCCTTTAAAGTCTATTTACAGAAAATGTGTTGGCACATCCTTGCATTGTTCTACGTCGTCAATGTCAGGTATGTTTTATATATTACCTATTCTAATCAAAGTTCCTGTGTACTGTCATATCTCTGTATGAAAGTATGTATTATAGGAAGCTTTGTAATTTTTAGGGAGCCTATGCTACATTAACAAGTTTTTACTTGTAAAATACATGTTTTCTATTTTGCAGTTTAGCTTATTTTGAAAAATCTTGCTCATTTTTGTTTTGGCATTGGAAAGCAAATTACAGCGAGTGTTTTGGGGTCTGCAGGGCAACTTTCAGATTCCCATTTACAAGCATCCCTGTTTTGTTTAATAGGTTCTGATTTATGTATGGTTTATTGTTTAAACTTTCGCATATGAATACTTAAAAGGCCTGACCATTTCCCTAAATTTTAGTGAGAACTTACTCATATTTTTAGCTGATCTTTACAGAGATAAAAATTTTTATATTTGAAACACCTTTATCCTTCAGAGTTGTATCATCTGCATTTGTGTTTCTAAGACTACCATGATTTATATTTTAACAGGTTAACTATCATGCACGGAATTATCATCTCACACCGTTTACTATTGTCAATATCATGTACTGCATCAATAAGACACAGGTTAGTATTTGGTGTCAGGCTATATGTGAGCACTGAGAGTTCCTACAGCATGCATGTATATTGAAATCTCTGTTTATGTAGGTGGTGCTGGAAAGTATGGTTGTTCTCAGGGTTTGTTATTTTTATGGTTACAGAAATGTGTCAAGAAGATCAAGTAAATCATTATTTTTTTTCAGCAGTACAGTGCTTAGTGGGGAAGGATTTATGAATGTTAGTCCTTGAATTTTTTTTTTCATTAGGTTTCTAAAAGATCATTAATCATCATTATATGGGTAACGTTATTGTTGAAGTGACTCCTTCCAAAGGTAGTATTGAATACATTTCCAATTTTGCAGGGGAATGGCAATCCTAAAACTCAGATCAGAAGGCAGGAAGAAATTCTTAATTCTGAAAAACTTATGGGTGTACTTTTGACATCTCAAACTTATTTTGTCCATAAAAAATGGTATTAAGTTTATAATACAGAGTATAAACAGTGGGAGACATGCCTCCAAAATTATTGTCAGGTCTTTGAAATTATTGAAAAACAAAAACTTCTTCATAGATTAAAAAAATGAGTTGTTACCCAAGTTTGATGACAAAGTTGAACAATAGAATTGTGGCCCTGTGTGGTCTGAATTTACTGACATTTTTTACTAATAAATTGAAAATATTTTTGAGTTTTATGTTGGATATTTCAACACACAGGGTCCAAGAGCTCTATGGAAAGGAATGGGCAGCACTTTCATTGTTCAGGGCATAACCCTGGGAACAGAAGGCATCATCAGTGAATTTACACCTTTGCCAAGGTATTGTTTTTTTTTTTTACCATTTCTAGCAAATCAATAAGTTGTTGACTTATTTTCAAAGTGTTAATAAGGCTGTTTGAAAAATACTGCTTCATGAGAACAACCAGACATTAAATAGGTGTTTCCAAACAGTGTGGTTGTCTTGGAAAAGAAGACTTTATAATCCATAAATAGTGAGGGACTCTTTCTAGGAACTTGATTTGTTTTTGTCTGCTTACTTCTCTGGCTTAGACATGCTGCAGCAAATTGGTCTTTGGTATTCAACTCTGTAATTAAAAAAAAAAATATTATTTAAGTTTTTATTGTGTGGTAATAGCAAATACCATACCTAAGGTAAAAATTCCTGGTCTTATTAATCTAAATACAGAAAACTTGCACAGCTAATGAACTAGCACTGACATTTTGCTGAATATTTGCACTGTCCTTGCAGTGGAGAAGGGAGAACAGAATGGCCTGCATTAGTGAATGAGAAGACATGGTCAATGGGTGTCCATGTAACTGGACAAATATGTACAAAAGCTTTGTCTTCTGCCTTCCTTGACCAACAGCTATATGTACCTTTTTCAGTATTCTCAGAAAAAAAGACCTCACCACTAAAAATTACTGACTTAATTTAAAGAGATATTCATCATTCTACATCACTGCGTCAGTCTTCTGCTGCTGAAGTTTAGTCATTTTTTACTAAAAATAATCAGGGACATGGAAATTACCCTGGGTTTGAAAATAAGAAATATGGTTAGGATGAATCAAATATGTTATGATTCATGTATCCATACTAATAAAAATAGGCATTGGCAAGTTCAAAAGCATTAGCAAAAGTGTTTCATATTTAAATTGTATAGAGTGTGTACAAGGGTTTTGGTCAGCTCTGTTTCATAGGTAATTGAAATTTCCAGGCATGTGCTTTCCTCCAAGTGTGTTTTAGATACAGCTCTAGGGTATGCTTAAGTTCATGAGGTGTGATATAGTGTTTATATCTTCATAGTTCTGAATTCTCGCAGTGTGAGCTTTCTACTTGTGGACCAGTTCAGCAGTTTGGAAAGTAAGCTGGTGCTGCTGCCAAAATAATCAAATCTGCTGGAACCAAAATAATCAAATCTGCTGGAACCAGCTCATTCCTTCCTCTGTGCTACTCCCATCTTTGTGGAAACAAAGTGTTTTCTACTGAATACTCTCTCTTCCTTCTTAATGGTGGCTTGCATGTTTGGGTGGCCACAGGAATGAGAAGGATATTGCTTGTAGCAGCAGTGTTAGCAAACCTGATTTAAAAGATTATTTAACTGCATTATCCGGGTCCAAAGAACACAGAGAGGTGAAGTGTCAATTCTAATTCTATGTTATAGTTACATGAAAGAATAGCCCTGTTTTAGGAGAGGAGCCCAGACATGGATGTGAACATTTTGTGCTAGGCAAACTTATTATGTAATTGTTCTTGCAGGGACAGTTATGCCACGTGGATTGACAGATTAGGCTTTCACACATTAGTTTGGCTGTTTTAATTTTCTACATCATTTAAATATTATGGGTAACTGGATGTGATCCAAGTGTCTGAAATATATAATGGTAAAAATGATCTTCTGTTCCTGTTGAGTGATTGACCTATGTATTTAAAATGTGATAGCTAGTAGCAACACACAATTCTTCAGAAAGAGTAAAATCTTGCCTTTCTTGGGTTAGGGTTAACCACAGTCCGTGTCTGATTGTGATTCCTGGACAACACTTGAAGCTGAAAACATTGTAGCTTTTTATTAAAAATGCTTGTTATTGAAGTCTAGTGTGCCCAGCACTTCAGACAAGTCTCTATACCTCATAGCTAGAGTATTGACCATGTGCACTGTCAGTACATGTGGCATTTGAATGGTATCTTCAGCTAGGTGGGTTTACATTTTCTGTCAAGTGGACTGTAAACATTTGTTGTTTGTATTTTGAAGTGTGTAACTAGAAATACTACTTCAAGGAAGTATTTTTGATGTCACTTTTGTGTTAAACACATGGTTTTCTTCTTTTTTATCATAATATGCTAAGGACTGTTCATAGGACAAAAAACTTCAGTTATGTCTATACGGAATTACTGTGCAACTCCTAGCCTGACCTCTTGTACTTTTAATCAAGTTCTTATCTAACTGTACCTGAATGTTATTTATATTTTCTGGAAAGAAATAACAACAGGGTAGACATAACCTAAAGAACAGAAGAGCGCAAACAAACGAAAATGAAATAAAAATGATTTCGTGATAAAGGTAAAGTAGGAAGATTTTAAAGTACTCCATTGTTCCCTGAAAATTGCTTCAAGCACTTATACATAAGGTTGCTAAATAAATGCAGAACTGCTTAAAGTCAGTTGCTGTGAGAGCTGCAAACATCTTAGCAATTAATAACTGAAACCTTTTTTTGATAGAATATCTGACAGACCCGAAAAACTACTTGAACTTAAGCATGATTTACTAAATGTTTTGCTGTGTCTTTCCAATATGGGAAATACTTCAACATGAATAGTAGAACACCAGTATGAAGACTGACAACAGATTGTTGACACTTATGGAAGAATTGCTTGAGAATTACGTGTGGATGATTATTCATGTTGTGGTAAATACTTCTCTTTTTAGAGAGCTTTCACATAAATGGAATCTCAAGCAGATAGGTGGACACCTTTTACTCAAAGGGTAAGTATAGCATGTGTCTTGTGTCTTACTATCTAAACATAATAAAACTACCAAATGGACATAAGTTTAGACTGCTGCTACGTTTTCTTGACAAGATGCTAACAGTACTTTTCAAATGCTGATTTTTTTAACGATCTTGATTACATCCACCACTTTCACAGGTTTTCTCATACTAGATCTCTGTGTCTATGGAACTCAACTAAATTAAAAGATTAGACTATTGTAGACCTTAATCAGTCTGGTCACATGGAAATAGAATCTAACTAAACTTTTGACTGAGGCTTATCTCAACATGTTGACATACAATTTTAGTAATTGAGTTATACTTTGTTAATTTTCTCTCAGGGATAATTTGGTAGATAGCTTTATCAACTTAAAGGTGCTTGTTTGGCTGAAATTCTAGTATGTCATTATGTTAATCCTTACATTGTTAATTTCTACAGGTTAACACATGTGATAGCAATGCCTTTTTATTCTGCAAGCCTGATTGAAACTGTACAGGTAACTTAAATATATTTGGAACATTTAAAAAGATACCGTTACTCTTTGTAGATTAGATTTTGTGGAGAGATGAATCTTTGAATTCAGGTTTATGTTGCAGTAGTTGCATTTATTTTGCTTGAGGCTGTGTGACTTAGCTGAAGTGGGTGTTACCTATGTAGGGTATATCAATGCACTATCTTAACTCTAAATCTAGAATTACAAAGGACATTTAATGTAGATAGTTGGAATATATTGTATATGAAATAGGGACATGCTATATCTATGTGTTCCAGCAGATAAAACATAAAGAAGTTTTTCTCATGTAAGATTTTTAAACTTTGCCTTACTAGGCGTGTTGTTACAGTGACATCTGTCCCCTACAAGAACTCTTAAAGTTTTTTCCAGTAGTTCAATGGGGATTTTTAATGAAATACTTAACCCTACCCCCTCAGGACTGTTTTCATTCAATCAGCTTTTTACTTTTAATCTTCATCTAATTCTTCCTTAGCCACAAAAATTTAAATCTGGACCTGTCACTTAGAATACGTCTTAGCTTGTCTTGTAACTGCAGAGTAGCCCACAGCACTGTGTTGCAGACTGCCTGTCTAGGTGTTGCATCTCTTTCTGGAGAAAGACAAGGGTTAGCTGTGCAGAAATGGTCCAGGATAATTCTCCCATCCCTCTCTGTATAATGACTTGCTCTTAGATGATGTGACAGAGTCTCTGTGCAGCTAGTGGAACTCTTTCTATAGAGTGAGCTCTCATAGGGAGGGTGCAGGATAGTCACTCTTGTGTCACTGAGTCCTTAAAATAATAATTTTCATTCATAGCGTGGGCAAGTTGTATATACTGTCAAGACTACGTTGCTGGTAGTATATGTGTCCAAAATGGTGCTTTTTCTGGGGAGAAGGCTGACTTCTGCAGTTTCTTAGTTTCAGCATGTACTTTAGAGGCATGGACAGGGGCAGGATTCTGGTGTGGGCAGACGATCCAAGCTGAAATGAGCCAGAAGGTAGTAGGAGAGCTGTTCTGTCTGAACTGGCTGCATTATGGATTAACAGGACAGGTGAGATTAAGCATATGTGCAGGGAGAGTTGTAGACAGACTCCCAACAACAAACTCACTTCCTCTGAAGATACTCTGTATTTCAGAAACCTTCTTTCCTCATGGGATCTCTGGTTTGGGGAATATTCGGGAGACTTAGTGTCATAATGGGAACCTGGCTGGAATTCAAATTCTTAATCACTGGGGAATGGCTCTACCCTGAGCATGCCATAATTTTGGAACTAGAAACCAATGTGGAACACTGTCAATGTTTCTGGAGTTCACTGTAGGCCACAGAAGGGAATGTTATATCTTACTGCTTATATTTTTGTCTGAAAGGATGTTGCATTACCTGTGTTGTTGGGCACAGGTAAATTTTTTGCCAATAAAAGAGAACATGATTTAGAGCCTGTCTTCCATTTGCAAGTATAAAGTTTCTTCGCTAGAAAGCAACTTAATAGGAAAACAATTTAAAAAAAAACAAAGAAACATCTTTCTTGGCCTTTTAAGTAGGTGATCTTCTCTATAATGGATTGGCTATGAAAATTCCACTGAGATCTGAGGATTTTAAGATTGGTAGCTTCAGCTATGTGCAAGTATTTTAGTGAACAAATGTGTGTCTGTCTGTGTGTGTATGTGTATATGATGTAGAAAATGTGTTCTTGAGTTTCCTGGAAACATTATCATAAGCTTATTAGAAACACAGCAGAAGTAATAATAGCATTTGTAAAGATTTTTATATTGTATCAGTGAGTGCAGCGGAGCAACTTGGCTTGTCAGGTTTGCATTACATTCCTGTGCTGCAAGAAGACAATGATCAATGACAAACCAGAAAAGCTGAAGACTGTTGAATTTCCTACTAGCAGGTTTATATTGACTTTGACTGTCTTAATTCTGATAAACCATTCTGTTTTAACAATATCTGTTTGACACTTGTCCAAGTAAATACATTTCATCAAAAGAGCTGTAAATGGTGGAAATTTGTAGCTGTTACATTTGTTCTTTTGTCATTAGCATCTCAAACCTCTTGGTGGCGCATTAGGCCAAAGCAGGAGTGGTTTTGAAGTGCAGTGACTGTAGTGATGTGGGACAGAAAAAGAGTCAGTAGGGGTTGTGCTCCTTAACTTGTACTTAAAGTCTGCAACAACATTATGTTCTCAGGCATTTAAACTAGTTTCTTGCCCACACAGAAAAGACCATCAAGGCTCTGCAGGCTGTTTAATATTTCTTCAAAATACTAAGGAATATTCTGGTGGTTTATTCTGGTGTGAGGTCAGGACATGGACCACACTGGACATTTAGGAGAACACCGAAATCTTGAATTTTGAGTGTAAGCCACACAATAAAACACTGGAGTATAACTATTAGTAGGGAAATAATGTTTTTAACTTAATCCTACCCTGACAGGTGGATTGTAACACAGTAAATAATTATAGGATTTTTATTTTCAGCACATGAGTAGAATAATTATCTCTTCACTAAGAGACAGCATGGGTAAAGAATACTACTTTAAATGCATATAATGCCATGAAAACACTCAAAACTGAACCTATTAAATTCATGTAAAAAATGAGCTTTCAACAGTAGCTACGGAAATCTTTACTATGTAGATTCAAGTTCAAAGGTTGTAGTCAACAGTCTTTAAAGTAAAGGAATTTTGGATTAAATAAGTACTTCCTGGCATTTTGCTCCAGATGTAGACATTAGAAGTTCATGACTGTTTTGCATTCTGATACTTTCAGCAGTAGGCTGAAAGTTGCATTTCTTTGGTAGAAACACAGATAACTGCAGTATACACTAAAAAACTCACCTCTTTAAGATGGGTTCGTTCTTTAAAAACAGGCTTAATTGAATGTTTAATTGAATGAAGAGTGTTATAACAAGGGACTTTCATTTGTACAGCTGTGTAGACATAATAGCATGCAAGTGTTTAACTCTTTTAAAAAGTTCAGCAGTGAGATGTCCAAGTGGATGTCAGGATGTTTTTGAAGTGCTCAGCATGAGTTGTAACTCTTTGTTTGTGCTTGTAGAGTGAAATAATTCGAGACAATCCTGGCATTCTGGACTGCGTGAAAGAAGGAATTGGCAGAGTTGTAGGCTTGGGAGTACCCCATAGCAAGCGTCTCCTTCCTCTGATGGTCCTGACTTTTCCCACTGCTCTACACGGGGTTCTTCACTACATCATCAGTTCCATCGTACAGAAGCTTGTCTTGTTTGTTTTGAAAAGGGATAATTCCCACAACCTTCCAACTGAGAGTTCCACTTCTGTGCAGAGCATGCTGGATGCGTATTTTCCAGAACTTATTGCTAGCTTTGCTGCTAGCCTTTGTGCTGATGTCATGCTTTACCCACTGGAAACAGTTTTGCACCGCCTTCATATTCAAGGGACACGCACAATAATTGACAATACAGACCTTGGCTATGAAGTGCTTCCAATCAATACTCAGTATGAGGGAATGAAAGACTGCATAAATACTATAAAACGGGAAGAAGGAATGCAAGGTTTTTATAAAGGATTTGGAGCTGTTATAGTCCAGTATACCTTGCATGTGGCAGTTTTACAGCTTACCAAAATTATTTACTCAACACTGCTTCAAAATGTTTCTTAATCTGTCCAGGTCTGGAATTAGCACATTGGACATGATTGACTTGCTAACCTAGTTATTGTTCAAATGGCTTAGAAAATGAACTTTGGGGAATCCACTCTGTGGATTCTCCTTACACTGTAGAACAACTTGTTTTAAAAATGGGGATATAGTTTCCGAAGTGTAATTAAAAAAGGACTGTTTAAAAATTACAGACACAAATTGAATATGTCATATGCAGTCATACAAAGGGGATCAGATTTCAAATGTGATTGCATTGAGGATTTACTTTTCCTCTTACCAGTTCACTGACATAAGGAATGAATATGAATTGTTAGTATCTGCTTTATAAGCATCACATCTGATATTTAAGATAGACTGTTAAGCAGTTGAAAGGAATTTATTTTCTTAAGTTATAAGAACTTGCAGTTAGGGGACTGGTGGCTTTGCTGGTCTTTTAAAAATGTTTCCAACTTCACTGTTAATGGAACTGCAAGTAAAATAGAAACTGTAAAAGTGACTTAAGTAGACTTAAATGTTATCATTTGTAGGTATATAGAAGACTTATTTTGCTGCAGTGTGGCAGAAGATGACAAATGAGAATCTCTTGCTTTGTATAAAAACAACGAAAAATGGGTGTGGGTCAAAGCTGCACAGAATGCAAATTTGGCTGTCTTGCAGTTTGTTTGCAGGGCTTACAATAACTGTGTGAATAAAGCAAAATAGAAATTGATGTGTGCATGTGTAAGTGCCATTTTTAGTTGACTTTCCACTGACAACTTCAGGGTTTGGTTTTACTCTAATGATCCATATGAGAGTGTAATAATCATACAAGTCTATGTAGTTGTAGTAGTGGTGTTCAAAGTGTACAGAAGGCCTAAGAAAACAATTGGCTGTTCTTAGAGTTTTTATTTTGTTAGATTGGAGGCGTGTGTATAAAATTGTCTTCTTAACTATTTAGCACTGATGTCTGTAATTTAAAATCTCTGCTAGTTTAAATATTTTGTGGAGCAGAGCTAAGTCTGTTTATGTGCAAGGGAACCAGTGAAATAAATAATTTTTGCCCTCTCCCCCTTCAGACTCAGCCTGAAAATGATTTTTAATCATTTTAAATAACCTAATCCTTGGTTTCTTCAGTAAATATGGGGGCTGGGAGATGGTTTTTGCAAATAAAACAAGCATGTGGAAAGTCACTTTTAAATTGTGAGAGGCCGCTGCTTTTTCACATTCATGTGGCAAGTCTGTTTTTGTGAATGCTGTAAACTGATCTGCATTTTAATCGTTAATCATTGTGTAGTTGCCACTTATGGAAAGCAGTCATGGTAAAATAATGCAAAGATGTTGCTCTTTGTAAGTTCTGACTTCATATCAGGTCTACTTTATTATTAATCTAACTTTCATGTATTTTAAATGCCTAAGTGTTGAAATGGAGAGTATGGTGAACTTGGAAACTGGATTCTTTTGAAGTACTGTTGATTGCAATTCTGGTGTATAGTGTATGAAATAAAATGAGAATTCACTGCAAGTATTATAAAATCATTCACCAAAGAGGCATGTAAAGGAATTCTGTTTTGTGTGTTCTGTTTTACTGTATAGATTTCGGAGTGGCATTTTCAAGTTCCTCAACTTTCATAAGTGCAAGAACATGATGAATTCAACTACATAAAAAAGCTTAGGTAAAATACTCAGTTCCTGGGTTGGTTTCTTGAAAAATTTCTATGAGTATTAAGATGGCTGTGCCAGAGAATCATCCGGACTGGAAAGGACCTCAGCAGGTCATGCAGTTCAAATTCCTGCTCTAAGCAAGGCCAGCATTGACTTGTACACTCAAGTTTTTAATACATGAAACTCACCTTTTCAAATGTGTTAAATTCAGCTGTAGCCAACAATTTTATCACAATTGCCTTGAAGCTATAACTAAGTGCATCTTGCAGTCCAGCACTTCCAGA
Source organism: Passer montanus (assembly GCF_014805655.1). Lineage (NCBI taxonomy): Eukaryota > Metazoa > Chordata > Aves > Passeriformes > Passeridae > Passer > Passer montanus. The sequence goes on from NW_024374034.1 coordinate 2,070,421, forward strand.
TGTATCTGTAAAATTGGCCACTTCTGTTTTTCTAGGCATAAAATTCTAGGGCTTTTTCCCTTGTGAAATAGAGGACCTTCAAGAGGCAAGGTGAGTTCTCAAGAGTGACACTAGATACTGCTATAATATTTTATTGTGTCAAAGACTTGGTTTCATTGCTGACAGTTTTGTAGTTGTAGTCTAGGTTCTCAGGTCTGTAAGCAGGGTGAGAAATAATGCTGTCAGTGTAGAGCAGCTGTTCTGTGGTGAAAAAAACCTTTTGCTTAGGGCTATACTTTTTTGGTCCTCTTTCCAGTTAGAAAGAACATGTTTAGATTTTTCATGTATACTTTTTTATCTTCCAAAACACTTAATGCATTTTGTCTGGAGTTGCTACGGTTTTGCCCATGCAAAAATGTAAATGAGTGTAGGCTGAAAAAAGTAATTTTGACCTTCTAAATCATGAGTGTTTCTGGTTTTCATTTGGATTTTAAATCTGAAGTACTCAATTTTTAGCTCACACAAATTATCAGTAGGTGGTTTCAGCTAGAGATACCACTGAAAACTACAAAATACTGAATTGTCTGTGGAAGGTAGGTTGTCGTGAAATATGAAGAATTCTTATGCATAAGAATAAGAATTCTTATGAAGAATTCTTAACCTAATTCTTGTGCCTGATGCAAACAATTTTTTGTATTTTGTTTTTCTTACTACATTTTTTAATATCTTTAAGGAAGAGAGCTGATTTCAAGAAGGTCAGTGTTCCTGAAGAAAGCCAGACTGTGATGTTTTCCCCCCGTGAAGCATTATGTGGCTTATCCATGTCTCTTACAAGGAAAGCCTTCATGTGCTGTAACTGACAACAGCCCAGGCAGAAAACTTTGAACCATGAGGTCTCCTGAAAGCAGGCAAATATCTGCCTGTGTTCTTTCATGGACAGCATACAGATGACACTTGGCTTTTAGTTGTGTTACAGTGGAGCTTTTAGATCCAGTGTTGGTGCCAATACTGAATTCTCCAGGACTGTGGAGTGTTCATTCCTTTTAACATATCTGCTCTGAGGCACATGTGGTTTGATCTGCCTCTGGCACTGTAATCTGAAATGTCCAGTTTTACAGATCTATGCAGAATTTATAAGACTCAAAATTACATGTTTTTCTTAGCTCCTCTGAGTTTAGCAGCAAGTTCAAAGTAAGTATATGGAAGGTATTCATCTCACGTGGTCATTCAGCTGGATATATGGCTGCAGCTACAAACACAGACTAGAATCATAGAATATCCTGAATTGAAAGGGACCCACAAGGATCATTAAAGTTCAATTCATGACCCCCCAAGAATCCCACTAAGTGCCTGAGAGCATTCTCCAAACACTTCTTGAACATAGCTGGTGAGACCATTTCCCTGGGAACCTTTTCCTGTGCCCAAACACCCTTGGAGGCAAGAACCTTTTCCTCAACCTGAACCTTACTCAACCTGAAACTCCCCCAACACAACTTCAGGCCATTCCCTTGTTTTCTGTCACTGGTAACTACACGGAAGGTTAAGTGTCTGCCCCTTCTTCCCCTCACAAAGAAGTTGCAGAATCCAGTGGGGTCTCTCCTCATTTTCTTCTCCAGGCTGCACAGACTGAGACCACAGGTGCTCCTCGTAAGGCTCTTCCTTCAGATCCTTCATCATCTTTATGGCCTTCCTTTGGACACTCTTAAATATCTTTATATGTTATGTTGTGACACGCAAAACTGCCCCCAGGACTCAAGATGGAGCCACCCCAGCCCAGAGCAGAGTGGGACAATCCCCTTCCTTGCCCAGCTGGGGATGCTGGGCTGGATGCCCCCAGGACAGGGATGTCCCTCCTGGCTGCCAGGGCACTGCTGGCTCTTGTTCAACTTGCCATGGACCAGGACCTCCAGGTCCCTCTCTGAGGTGCTGCTCTCCAGCCTCTCATTCCCCAGTCTTTCCATACATCCAGGGTTGCCCCATCCCAGGTGCAGAGTCCAGCATGTTTCCTTGTTGAACTGCACACAGTTGGTGATTACCCTGCCCTTTGATTCATTGAGGTCTCTGCAGGGCCTCCCTGCCTTTGAGGGAGTCAACAGCTCCTTCCAGTTTACTGTCATCAGCGAACTTCTTGTACTATGCAGTCCTGTGTCCAGTTCGTGTATGAAAATGTTGAAGAGCACAGGGTGGGGATGGAGCCCTGCAGAACCCTGCTAGTGACAGGTCACCAGTTTGATGTCGCCCCATTCACAGTAACCCTTTCTGCCTGACCAGTGAGCCAGTTGCTCATTCATCACATGATGTGTTCTTCCAGCTGTGAGCTCGACATTTTGTCCAGAAGGATCTTGTGAGTGACAGTATCAAAAGCTTCACTGAAGTCCAAAAAAAATACATCAGCTGGTTTCCATTGATCAGCCAGGTGGGTTACCTTGTCATAAAAGGAAATCACGTTTGACAAATAGGACTTTCCCCTCATGAAGCCGTGCTCTTTGTGACAGATGACTGCATTGTCCTTCAGGTGTCCAGAATATTCCTAAAGCTCCTGGGTGATAGGTTCATGATACCAAGGCAACACAGACAGTAAAAGAGCTGAGTAGAAAAGATGCCCTCCTTGATTTGTTGCTCATTTACAGAGGCGGTTTTGTGGCTGAATGGGTGATTGGTGGCCATCTTGTCCATAGTGACCATTAAGTGATTGAGTTTAAAATCTCTCAACAGGAAGAAAAGAGCCTCAAACATTGACATGAGGAGAGCAGGCTTCAGGAACTAGTAATGAGGTCTCTGGGAAAATGTTTCAGAAGGTGCTGGAGTTCATCAGTGCTGGTCACTTTTTGAGCACAACCTCCTGAATGCATAGGAGATTCCAGAATGCTGGAAGTCAAGCAAGTGAGGCAGAAGGCTGGATTGGCTGAGCAGGGAATTTTTTTGGAGCTGAAGTAAGAAAAATAACGTGTATGACTAGTGGAAGCAAGGTCAGGTACCATGGGAGAAAAATAGAGATGCTGCTGTGAGGGCGAAATTCATGCAGCCAAAACTTGTCTGGAGTTGACACTGGCCAGAACTGTGGGAGGCAATGAAAAGAGTTTACTTAAGTCATTAATGGTAAAAGGCAGAGTTGAGGTAACATTGTCCACCACAGGCTAAGGGTGGTCACCTCCTGAACAGGGACAGAGACAAGGCAGAGGTGTTTAATGCTGTCCTTGCCTCTGTCTCTGGCACTGCTGATGGGCTGAGGGGGTCTGAGTGCCCTGAGCTGGAGGACCATGACTGTGAGAATGACAAACTCCCAGCTGACCCTGAGCCTGGGCAGGTTCCATTGCTCCAGCTGGATCTCTACAAATCTATGTCTGAGAATAATCAAAGAGCTTCTGATATCATGAGCCTCTCTCTATGATTTTTGAACATTCCTGGGAATCTGTAGAAGTCTGAGTTGACTGGAAGCTGGTGAACATTGTCCCAATTTTCAAGAAGGGCAAGAAAACTGCAGGCCTGTCAACCTCCCTTCAGCACCTAGTGAAAATATGGGGAAGTTTATTTTGGGAGTTACTGAAAACCACCTGAAGAACCTAATCAATGTATATATGTAAATGAGGCCTGTCCCTCCATTAATACACAACTTCTTGCTGACCTCTAAGATTTTTGTCGGTATAATTCAGGGCTAGTAGTGGTCACTGTCTAACTATTTACCTCTTCAGTGATAACTAAGGAAAAGGTGTCACACCCTAAATTTTTTGGCTAAATGGTTGTTGCAGTGAGATTTGAGAGCAATATATAATGGTAGCATTCCCTCACTTGAATGGCAAAAGAGATAGGAAAATGTAAATAAACTGTTTGATTTTGCTTCAGAATATGTAATACATATCTCCAGCAAGGGCAGAAGAAGGGAATATCTTAATTTGATCAAAACTGCTGGCATGTCTTCTTCAAAAGCAAATCTGAATTTAAGGACTTGGAAAAACTTGTGTCTTCAGATTTTTTGGATAGAATAAAGATAATTTGTTCTTTACCTTCTGCTCTCCAGCCTCCCCACAGACTGCCTGGCAAATTGGGACCATAATTTCAGTGCAGAAAAGGAGCAATACTGAAAATGGAATGTAAAGACTGTCCATAAATGCAGAGAAACAAAAGTCAGTGATTAATGTTCTCAGTTGCAAAAGCTTAATAAAATGTAGAAATGTCCAGATATTTAGTATATATATTTAGTATATTTATAATATTTATGTCCAAATGTATTTGTGTGTGTATTTATGTCACATTTATATCAGGTTTCATTTGGAAGACTATTTCAGCCTTTATGTTTCAAATGGTGTCTTTAAAAATCACAAAATGTGTTAACCCTGATATACCTTTTTTTTTCTCCTGATACTTGGAAACTGACTCAACTAAAAAGCCAGCTATTCTTTCAGCTTTTTCAATAGGAAAAAAAAGTCTTCTACATCTTTCATTCAAATTGAGGCACTCTTTCAATTGATGCAAATACCATCATACAGTGGTCTAATATGGCAGTTACAGATTTTTTTTTTTGTTATTATTCAAACTGCTAATGAGTTGGCTACAGAATGTATTGCCTGTAACAGCTTGATCTGGGTGAAATACTGTATCACTCTTCCCTTGTTTTCAAAACAGGGGCAGAATGTGACTCCTACCCACCAATGTAATAAAATCAAAATGGATATTAGCTTTTACCTGAAATTCTGAGTCTTGTTCTTATTTCTTTCTCTTGTGCTTAGCACTAAGGAAAGTCCAGAGCAAAGGGCCTTTTGCATGGAACTTGACTGTTCTGCCAAGGTGCTTCATGTCTTTCCCAAACTGAATTTTTACAAGCAGGAGACTTGTAAACTGGTGTTCCTGATTCTTGGTTTCAGGATGTCTCAGAAAAGAAAAGCAGAAGGTTTGCTTTTCCTGCAGCAATGAATGTAACTCACTGAAGTTTCTGATATCTGAAATGGGATCCTACCTTTGAGTAAAGGTAATACCTTTACATATATTTTAATGTAGCTAAAGCATTTGAGCGTTATTTGTAGGAGAAAAGACCAATATACACAGATGCCTTGATTCTCAGCTCCTAGCTGTTACCAGCTCAGCTCAGTGCCACTCAAGGTAATGTGACACCTTTGATGTCCACACAGCCCCCTGACGAGTTTGTGGTCTCTGTGGGTAGAGGTATCAGTCTAAACCTGTTGCAAAATACAAGCATGGGCAGGATTGTCAGACACTCTTCCCATGGAGTAGCTTTGTGTATGCAAAATGATACATGAAAAAAAATGAAACAAAGACATGGAAAAGAGGATTTTTGAAACCAAGTGTGTGCTTACCATTGAGAGCACCTTGACAAGGAGGTACTAGTCACTTCAACAGCTACTCGAGAACAGTGAGGGGAAGGAGACTTGCGTAGCTACTTTTTGTATTTCAGGAGCTTAAAAATGCCTACAGTGTTTTCTTTGAAAGATGAAGATTTTTTTATTTCAAATGCAATTAAAAAAAAAAAATCTGGCAAAAAGTTTGCTGTGAAGCAGGTAACTGTTGCATAACAATATGGACATTCTTTGAAATGAACTAAATAATACTCACTTTGGATAATACTTTCTTTTAATAAAAAAGCAGCTACTTTATACAGCCTACTTTTATCAAGGGAATGAATGTGTCATGTTCTCTATTTGTATTGATTTGCCACATAATGGATCTAGAAACTCATTTGTGTGCTCTTTCCTCTAATACATTTGTGTCTGATAAGTGCTGTCTAATAATGGAGTTTCCTCAATGTAACACCAGTTGATCTTCATAAAAACTGCTGTTGAGTAATGGTTCCAATTACTCTACAAATGGGAAAATATTTGTGTATTTAAATACGGTTTCAACATACAAGGAAAGGCCAGGAGGATAGGGATTGTTCAGCCTGGAACAGAGGCTTTGGGGCGACCTAACTATGGCTTTCCAGTACCTGAAGGAAGCTCACAAGAAAGACAGAGGGACTATTTACAGCAGCATGTAGTGACAGAACAAGGGGAAATGGGCTCAGACTGAAGGGGAGTAGGCTTAGATAAGATATGAGGAAAAAATTCTTTACTGTGTGGGTGGTGAGGCCCTGGCACAGGTTTCCCAGTGTAGCTGTGGATGCCCCAGCCCTGGAAGTGTTCAAGGCCAGGTTGGAGGGGCTTGGAGCAGCAACCTGAGATAGTGGAAGGTGTCCTCACCCACAGTAGATGATCTTTAAGGTTCCTTCCAACCCAAACCATTGTGTGATTCCACAATTTTTCCCAATGGAAACAAAAACCAAGACATTTTATTTTGTAAACAAACATGCTGCTGACATTCAGGATCTTAAAAATTTTTTTAATTTACAAACAAAAATCAGTGAATGCTTGCTCCATTAATTAGTAAAGTATTAGGAGAAGTTTTGAGTGTGCAATACAGGAAGTTGGAATCCTACTTAAGGACTAACTGGGAAGGTCTGTAACTGAAACTATTTGGCACACCAAGGTTTCTGCTTGCACAGTAGGACAGCCACCAGCACATACAAGCACACATCAGCACATGCATCAGATATGCAGTCCTCTCATCTCTGGAAAGAAAAGTGAATTCAAAGCATGATGGTTGGGTGTACACCTTCTTCTGTCTTTGTAGCTGCAAGCTTTTAGTCATCTGTCAGTTGTTTTGTTCCCCTCTATCAAAAAAAAGTCAATTGATACTCCTCACATCTTCAAACTCTGCCAATTGTGCAGAGTTACCAGGTCAGGAAAATTCTAGATGTAATAATCATGATGAAAATGACATTGGGAGTCGGGGCTGGATTTCCTGGAGCTCCTGCAGAGCTGTGTGATGTGGAGGATGAAGTGGGGTATGCTAACAGTGATCTCAAAGGGAAGCAGAGCTTCCAAAAAAATAAGAATATGCCTCTTCTGGAGTTTTTACAAACACTACTTTTTCACCTTTGTCCCTTCTGCACACTGTCCATAACAAGGTATTTTGGGTCTGTGTTCTCTGTATGATGTGAAGTGCAAATGACAATCATAAGTGATTGATACCTGTTCTTTTGCACAGGAGTCATCTGTTTCCTTGCTCTGTGCCAGTGTCGAGGATGGTTTATTGACCATTCCCCATGACTTTGTGTGCACCATGGATTGGTAAAAAGGATTTGTCAATAGCTTCAATGTTTAGGGGGAAAAAATTGAGTCTTGCATTTTGATCTTTAAAATTAGAATCCCATGAAAACATCTGTGTAGTAAGCATGTCTATAGTGAGATTTATTAAACTAATGACTTCTTCTGTTCGAGGGAGTATTTGTGCTTCCACATACTTAAGTTTCTACTCTCTTTTCTAGGGTTCCTCTTCCTGCTTGGCTTTATACATCATTTCAGTGCTTCTTCATGTACTAGTTGACTACCCTCGCTTCAGTTGCTCCACCTTTTTCTAATTTTTCTCTCTTTCTATTTGGTTTTCATATGTGCCTTTTCTGTCTTTGTTCTGTATGTTTCCCCAGTGAAATATCCAGCCCCTGTTTCCATGTTCCCTTAAAGGAAGGGCACTTTGGGTACTCATCACTGTGCGTGGTGCTGCCCACAGCAGCATCAGTCATGGAGTACTTGCCAGAAATTGTCACCAGGACATAAAAACTGAGCATTACATAGAGACTGTGAATTATACTCTGCACTGATGAATTCACAGTCTTCCCTGTGAATCTTTAACATTTCAGATTGTTGGGATTAAAAGTCATGCAGCTGAGTTGGTCTCAAATAATGTTCTGTTGGCATCTCCAGCTGTATTTTAACATATATATATATATATACACACACAACATATATACATACATATAAACATATGTATATACACAACATATAAATACATTGTACATATAGATGCAAATGGCTGGATTAGAGCTCTAACAGGAAGTACGTAGCTATACAGGAAATGAGTAAGGATAGGTTTGCAGATATTAAAAAGTAAGAAGTTTGTTTCATACTTTTTGTAATTATTGGGGAAATTTTCTAAAAGGTGCCTAACTTTCTGCATTTACAGTGTTTGTCTGCAATTATTTTACTTTAATAGTTGAAGCAAAAGGAAGGGAAATAACATTCCCAGTACTGATGTGTAACATCACATGAACAGATTCTTTCATGAGATTATAAAAATCTGGCAGAGATGCAGAAATATTTGCTGAGCCCTCAGTGAGGGAAATAAAAGTTCTCATTAGGCAGAAGACGTTGCACTTACATTTTAATCCTAAGAGCAACTGAACAATGTGCAGTTTCTTTCTGTGTGACTGCACCTGTAAGAAAAAGCATGTGGTTGAAAGGAGCTAGAACAATAACCATTGCTTTGGTCCCCAGTTACTTTTTGAGATCTGTGTTCCTTTCTTAGAGAAGCATCTTTATTAATGACTCTATTCAGTGTAGTCTCTTCTGGTTTAATGCCTCTTGTGGTGTGATCACAGGTGTCTTGTGCTCTTTAGTTTGCTGCCCTCAGTGACTATTTATTTTTCCACAGGAGTTCTGTCTTAGCACCTTGCAGCTGGCTACTCTTCAAGCACCAGAAGCAGTATTTTACTGTTAATGAAGTACTTTGATTGTTTACTCCCAGCCAGCAACGAAGCCCTACACAGCTGTTCACTCACTCCCCTGTGGTCAGATGGGTAAGGGAATTGGAAAAGAAAAAAATTACAAAACTTGTGGGTTAAGATAAGAATAGTTTAATAGAAAAAACAGAAGGCACATGCATGGAGAGCAAAACAAGGAATTAATTCACTGCTTCCCATGACTGGGCAGGTGTTCAGCCATCCCTAGGTGAGCAGTGCCCCATCACAGCAGCGGTGACTCAGCAATGACCCATCATTGCTCTCAAAGTCCTTCCATTCTTTCTTTTCCTCAGCTTAATATGCTAAACATGATGTTGTATACTCTGGAATATCCCTCTGGTCTGTTTGGGTCAGGTCTCCTGGCTATGTCTCCTCCCAACTCCTTGTGCACCCCCATCCTGCTCGCAGAGGGGGTGAGGAGCAGAAAAGGGCTTGGTGCAGTGCAAGCCCTGCCCAGCAATAACAAAAACATCCCTGTGTTATCAACACTTTCCAGCACAAATCCAAAACACAACCTCATGCTAGTTTACTATGAATAAAATTAACTCTACCCCAGCCAAAACCAGAAGAAACAACTTGTCCATGCTAAATCAATCCTGGAGAATTTCTCAGAGCTATAATAATATCATCAAACTGGTTAATCAGACCAAACAGAGAAACATCATAATGATGCCAAACTGATGGTTTTGGAGCAACTCTGTTTCTGGTTAATTATGAAAGAACTGCTACTAATTAGATTTAAAAGTCGTGTGGCTTAGTGATTGATTACATTAAAAATTATAAATTATGGAATTACATGAACCAGAATGCATTTCAATGGGGGGAAAAAAGTTGTATTTATGGAACAACTATATAACAGGGTGATTTTGCCTTGTAGGGTAAAAAACATTTTATTGTTCTGTCTTGTGATATTAATGTGAGGTTTTTTTCTTTGTATCCAGTGCTTGCATGGTATGCTTGCCCACTTCTCCAGACACATATACATCTCCTTAAATCTCTTTGTCTTCCACTTCCTCATTTAATCTGTTCATAGGGATTATATGGATTTAGGAGTTTAGGAACAAGTGAGACAGTAGTTAGAAAGAAACACAGCTGTAATTTCCTTCAAAAACCTACTGAGGCTGTTCAAAACATCACTGACTTTTGAAGATGTTTCTAAAACCCACTAATGCTTTGATTTATGAAAAGAACAGTAGAATGTGTGTTCCTCACTTAGCTTTTCAAGAGCTTGTCATCATGAGCGTCAGGGGGCATCAAGTACTAGGAGGCATCACATGACCATGATGCCCAGATAACCAATGTATGCTTGTCTCTATTTAAAATAGATATATTTTCCATTTTAAACCAATTTCTGGCCTATCAACACACCTTCAAACATACATTCAATGGGATTCTGCCTTTTCACTACTAGCCATAACAATAAAGAAGTACCAGGTTCTTAGATGCCAAGTCATAATTTCTGTGAGTGGGCAGAATGGAAGCCTCTTTTTATTTTCCCCCATTTTTGTACCTAGCACCTCAAGCAAATCTGTGGGTACACATATAGGTAACAATCTGGAAGCATGTACAGAAATTGGTACCAAATCAGGGATGGGCAGTTAAATATTTATAACCACTGCCTGCTGGAGAATGAATGACAGTTGCTGCAACAACTACAGCCCTGGGGAAGGACTATTTTGTTGCTCTGGAAACATGGTCAGAGTCAATAACTAGCAGGAGAGCAGAGCTGCCAGCACTCGGGTGGGAAGGAGTCACTAACACAAGAAACAGGAAAGAAAGATTTGTGTAGGTCATTCTTTACCACAGTGAGGAGCAGCAGCTGATCAAAGGTCTGCAATTCACAAAGTTTTTCCATAATGGGTGACTGTCTGATGCCAAGAGGACTATCCACCACTTGGTAGGTAATGTGTTAACATTCTTAATTTACTATTTCAGTAGAGGAAATAGTGGCTCTGAAATATTTTTCAATTTCTTTTTTTATGGTGGAGGGGCAGAGGCAGGTTATGGAATGTCTTGTATGAAATATGAATGTGACAGTCTGGGCAGAAGTGAGGAAGTGCAGTTTCAGATGCAGAAGAATAGGAGTGGCATTTGCTTTTATCTGAGAGCAGAGGCACGGTTGTCCAGAGGTGATTTTGTGTCCTGATTCTACTTTTGCAATAAGTTTGTTCTCTGTCATCAAGACAAATTCATTCATGATCTGCTCCACAAAGTGCCCAGATCAGGTTAATGGTTCAAATTCTAATCTTTCTTCTCCTGTTGGTATACTGTTCTATACGTCTGGACAAGCCATTGTGAAACAAGTCAAACTGGCACCTTCTGCACTCTTCTGATCCCTTTCTCCTTTCAGTCCAGTGCATGCATTTTCTTGCATGTCATTTCCTAAATATGTAAGGAAGAGCATCAGTCTGTACCTGCATTCAGATGAGGTCTTCCTAACTTTACTGAGAAACAGCTGTAACACCGTGCTCAGCACAGTTCTGTGCTTCTGTCATCTTGGCACAGGAAAAGGCAGTGTGTCTACTGATACTGTATGGCCACTGTCTTTTCCCTCTGTGAGGCTATCAAATCATCACCACAATGGGAACTTGTACTACTTTCTGCATGATGACATTAGAACCCATTAAAGGGCAGTCTCTGAGAAACCTGGCCCCGAAGTTTCATTCAGAGATTGTGATGGAGTAGGCTTTGTCATCTGAAGGGATCCAAGCAATTTGCAAAAGCCAAGGCTATTAACTCTGTCCTTTACTATGATTTTTAAAGTTATTTTGTTCAGAATAGAAGTTGTCTTTATTATCTGTAGGTTCCTGAGTATCCCCTTAGAGAGTCTTGAAAAAAGTGTAAATGTCATCTTTACTGCTTTCTAATCTTCAGGTACCAAAGAATTTTTTAAGTGAAGCCACTTAATTCAACTATTTAATTGTCTTTCTTTAATTGCTTGGGAATAAGTGTGGCAGTTGTTGCTATTTATTTTGTTTGCTTATTCTGTAAGGTCTTTTGTTGCTGCCTAAGTTTGAGTTACTACTTCTGATATATACAACCCACAGAGAAGAGGTTCTGAAAATGCTGGAAGCCCTTCCACTGTGAGCACATACACAGACAACTTACCTGTCTTCTGATAAGGCCATGTTTTCTGCTATCCCTTTTACACCCTGCTGATCTGTTGCTGCTCTATGTTCTCTGATAGGCTTCCTGTTGGAAGGATATTGAGGTGATGACTGATTATTATTTTCTTATGTCCCTTTTGAGATATTTCTTTATATTCCTAGACCTTTGTGCTATGTTTTTCACATTTCTTCTATCTCTTATTATGATGCCACCTATTTTAATTTGTAATGGAACTAGAATTTTTCAAAAGGTGTTTTTTAACAATTTCCTTTCCCTTTACTGTGCCGTTTGTTCACGCTGTCTACTTTTTTTTTTTTTCCACTGAGTTTTTATTGCTTTGTAGGGTGTTTCTTCTTTGCTTCTTCCTGGGGAATGAAGTCACTGGTTGTGTTAAACATTGACACCTTGATCAATACTGACACTGGCATATAAATTAGGAGTGGCTGCCTTACTCTGCCTTTCTCTGGTCTTTTTCCATACTAGTCTCCAGTATGGTAATTAAACTGATGTCCTCATTACAGGTTAGTCATTTCACATCCTCCATATCATGAGTCTCAGCGATCTTGGTATTTTTGTAGAATGCAATTTACTCCGATCCTTCATTTTCTTACCTGTGTATCACTTAGATGGTCTTTACCTGGAAAGCAGAATTTTCATGGCAACACCTATATGAATACCAAAATGAATTCCCTTCCACATCTTCCCCTCTCTTCATTTCAAGAACCCAATTCTAACTACCATCCACTTGCAAACGAAAAGATTCTTTATGTGTTCACAAATAGGTTTATTTGTTGGAAAACCTCTCACTGTGGGGGATCAAGGTCTTAAATGAGCAGAAAATTTTCTATGGAGCAGGCAAAGGACTGGGTCTTTCTTTCATGAAGACCAAATGGATTAAAAGCCTAGAGACATGAAACAGTGGGATTCCCTCCTCTAGGTCTCTGTGCACTAGGAAGATGCAGATTAAAGAACAGTTGGCAGAGAGAATTAACCAAATTCTACCCAGTTGAATCTGCATTATCCCCAGCTAAATTTGGCTTTTCTGTGCTATGTATGTCCAATGGCATGTCCTTATTATAACTATGCTACTTATATGCCAGTTTTATAATTACTTTGTAGTCCTGAGGGAACTTGTGAACAGAGAGAAAGTGATGACCAGGGCTACAACAAGGGGGAATGGCATGAAGCTGAGTCAGGGAAGGTTTAGGTTGGATATTAGGAAAACGTTCTTTGCCCAGAGGGTGGTTGAACACTGGAACAGACTCCCCAGGGAAGTGGTCACAGCACCAGCCTGACCGAGTGCAAGAAGTGTTTAGGCGATGCTCTCACGTCTCTGAATTTTTTTTTACACAGGATTTCTGGCCCATGCACTGGCAGAGAATACTGTTTGCACAAGCTGCTCAGTCAAAACACATAGAAATTACTTGCAAGCAGAGTTTTTGAAAGAAGACACACCAATAACTACTATAAATTCTACAAATTTTATTAATTTTTAATTATTAATAATTTTAAGCTGGTTATTAAGAAAAATACCCTTAGTAATTTATAAAAAAACTTTTACAAGATATTTTTTTTAATAATTTGGAAAAGCAAATAACTCTGTGGTGTGTTAAATTGAAGTAAAATTACCATTCCAGAATAAACAGATGAAAAAATTAATATGGTGAACAGTTAATAATGTTTTGATTAATGTTAAGGCAACATGATATTGTGTGTTTCTTAGCAAGGTGTGTATGACTTCTGAGGTAAAAATTTAAATGTAGATGCTACAGAAATCATCACTATGATATTTATTTCTTAAGACAGTTGGCTTATTCCCTACTATTCTCCTCCATCACTGATCTAAAAGACTGAGTTAACAACACATGGACTGATACAGATGATATTAAATAAATTAGAACCTGGCATCACTTAAGAATAATCATAAAAATGTTTAAAAAGTGGGAAAAAGCAAAAATGTTAAAAAAAATAGGCAGAAAAAAATTGCAATTGGACAAAGCTATTTTGTAGTTTTATCAAAAGGCTGAGCAAATGTGTTAAGTCATACCAGAAACATTTTTAGGATGGTAGAGGACTGTCAAAGAAAGTTTCATATGAATACTTTGTGCAGGAGAGTAGTCTCTTTCACTTCATTGTTCTTGTAGAAAAGCAATTCACCCAAGAGCAACTATCCATCCTTTTTCAAGAAAGGAACAGTGCCATGCCAGTTAGACCCTGCAGGTAATAATAGTAACTAAGAGAACATAAACCCAGCTGTGGCACCAGGGCAAATACAGAGAACCTGTCAGTGTGTTAGCAAAAACAAACCACCAGGAGGCTGAATGCATCTTGCACACCATTGCTTCATATTGAACAATGTCAGTGTGATGGTGAGACCTATGAATGTACTGAAGGGGCCTGCTAAAAGGTTATGTGACAGCACCACCCAGAAATCTCAAAAATGAAACAAAAAAAATAGACCTTTATAATATAGATGATGGCTCTTAAACCAGCCAGAAATCACATGATCCAGGATGTATAGGTTGCAGCTGGACAAATTTCCTTCCCAGAGTCAGGACAATTAATTAGTGCTCTGTGATACAGATGCAAATGTAATACTATTTGAACTCTTGAAGTGCAAAAGCACGTTCGATGTATTATGCCTTTGGACCTTAAATTAAGTTTCAGATTCAACATGTGTTTCTGTAAATTATTAAGAGCATTGTCCAAATGCCTGTTAAACAGTGACAAGCTTGGGGTATTGATCACTTCTCCGGGAAGCCTGTTCCTTTCAACAAACAAGTCTGAACATCCCGTGGCACGGCTGTGGGCCCTTCCCATGAGTCCTCTCACTGGATCCTAGGCAGAAATCAGCACCTCCCTCTTCATCTCCCCTCCCCAGGAAGCTGCAGAGAGCTTAATACCTCTCCGCCTCCTTTTCTCCAAAATGGACAAACCCAGACCTCCCAGCTGCCCCTCACTTGACAGCCTTTCCAGCCTTTCCACCAGTTCCACCGCCCTCCTCTGGGGGCATCCCAGTGCCTTCACATCCTTCCCAAAATGTGAGGCCCAGCTCACTAAATACAGCAGCACAATCCCTTCTGTTGACTGTCTGGACGTGCTGTGTTTGATGCACCCCAGGATGGGGTTTGCCCTCCTTCTGAATTTGGAAACAGCTCATTAAGTTTCACACCGATGAAAATTGTCCAATTCTTCCTCCCATCTAGATTCCTCTGCAAGGCACCTTGTCCCTCAAGACAGTGAACATCACCTTCCAGTTTGGTAGCATCAGAAAACTTGGCAATGGTGCATCGAACTGCAGCATACAGATCATTAATAAATGTATTGTATGGATTCATATCTGTTCTTTGGACAGCTTTTCACACAGGCTGTATTAATCACCCTCCCAGGTACTCTTTTAATGTGTGAGCCATGTGAAGTGTGAGCCAAAACTTAAACAAATTGTAATTTTTTTTCTTACTTGTGTGATAGGAATTTTTGCATCAGGCTGTTTAAATATAAAAATACATCTAACTATTTCTCTCAAACTCCTGAAGCCTTGCCCAAAGTTTTTTGTGAGCCAGTGTACAGCTATTTCTCTCCATCTCTCTTCTCCTCCTTTCCTTCTCCCATACTGTATTTACATGAAACAATTGTGGCAGCTCCAAAACCTGTCTGCTTTTAGGTTTAATAAGTCCTTTCCCTCCAAGACCTCTAGTGAGCAACTCTGTTTCCTTAAAGCAGATATTCTTGTTAAACTTACTAGTTATTCAAGACAGATATCATAAAGTTTCTTTATGGTATGAGTGGATTTGTGAGTCAGACACCAAAAATAAACCGCACAAATTAATTTCAAAAATTCAAAGCTCTGCACTTCTGCTGTTATGCTAAATATTAACAGTGCTAAAAATTATCCATCTCTCATGTTAGAACAGTAAAATAAAATAGTTCAAAAGGTGGAAGTTTTTATTCAGTGTTTTTATTAATGTTCTATTTCAGTTATTATTCAGTGTTTTTATTAATGTTCTATTTCAGTAAGTTGCACAACAATTTCTCAAGTGGTTATTTTTAAAATAACCAGTTAATTAGTCTTATTATGTAAGATTTATCTTAAATTCCTGCATCTATTGGATCAGCAATCTGTTATATAAACCTTCTAAATAAACCTTGCACTTTTCTGTGAAGTGCAGGAGACTTACAATTTGGGGAATATCTTCAGGGATATTTTGCTACCTTCTTCTTAGTTAAAGCTTGATGAGGTCATTATGTGGCCTTCAGAAGTGACTTTTCATCAGCTATATGTCTGAGCTCATGGTGTCAAATTAGGCCTGGTGTGTTTCCTGTGTAAGTGGTAAAATGAACGTAAAAGCACAAACGGGTTGTAACCTATAAGTGAAATTCTTCTATTCCTCTATCAGTTTCTTCTCTTTACATCACAGATCAGTACTGCTTTTGTTTCATTTCTCTGAGTGGACTTGGAGTATTTTTTTTCTTTTAATATGCTAGACCTCCAACAGACACTGTGAGAAAAAACGCAGATAACAATAATGGTAAAACAGAAAGAAACTACTGTAAAGGAAACTATGTATACAGTGGAAGAGAGAGACATACAAACAGGCCACTGAAGTGTGTATAAACCTTGCTATTCTTGCTTCTTGAGCAGAAAGAATCTTCTTGAGTGTTACATGACTAAGTACAACCAATAGGGAGCAGGTAAGATGTAGGAGCTGCTTGCAAGGGGACTTAAGCCATGAGTTAGGAGTGCGAAATATCAGGTGTAATGTAAGACTTAGAAGCAAGAAAAATGGCTTCAATGTTGGGGCCCAGTCATTCATTTAAATGTGGATTTCAACCAGCTGTAAACATCCAGGGCGTGTCTGGGTGTGGGAAAGAAATCACAGGTACTTGTCTGTAAGGTCTGTAATTTGGGAGGTGAGTTTCATTCAAAAGTTGTGATATGGTTAAAGCAGTGCAGCCTCCATGCTCAATTGGAGGATGTGTTTATATTGCCACACCATGTGAGCCTCAGCCTGTGAAGAGCAAACTATGCTGATGTAGCTGCAGCTTTTCTGAGGGTGGCCCCTGCATAACTGCAGAACTCCCGCAACTGCCACTGCAATGGTTTCAAGATGTTTTACACTGAGATTCTTCTCTCAGACTACTGCCAAACATCAGTGTGGCACTGAATCACAGAAGCAAGGTCCCCAAACTGTTCCCTTGGCCCCAGGAGAGGATCACAGAGACCTGTCCCTCAAAGCGTGTTCCTCAGCATGATGGTGAAGGTGTTCCAGGCAGCCTTCTCTAACATCCTGCTCCTGGTGGGTCCTGCAAGGGATTCCCGGAGTCCAGCCCTGAGCTCCTTCCTGGCTCCCTCCCTGCTGCCTCCAGACAGCGAGCAGGCAGAGTTCATTGTGTTTCAGCTGTCTTTCACAGAAGGCAGTTCTCATGTCTCACCTTCTTCTCTGAAAAGTGGGACAGCCTTTCCTTGTGAGGGCTTTTTTTTACTCCTTTGATCAGTCTGCATAAGGTTTATCTTCCTAGACATCTGATTATCTTTATTGTTCCCCTCTGGTTGACTCCTAGACTTTTTTGTCAAGAACTTGGAAAAATGTTAAGTGTAATTCCAAGTGGCATATGCTATGCATTAAAAAAAAACTTAACAGGAGTATATAAGAACTTGGAAAAATGTTAAGTGTAATTCCAAGTGGCATATGCTATGCATTAAAAAAAAAACTTAACAGGAGTATAATCAAGGCAAATAAGGTAAATTTGGTAAGAAACACACTTAAAATTCTGCTCTTTTGGCAGAGAGCCTTGCCATTTGCTAGTAATAATCATCGGCTTTAACCCATAAAAAAACTTTCAGATTTATTGGTAAGGAACTGACCACAAGCACACTTCCCAATCTCACTGTGTGTCACACTAATAATATGAAGTTTTGTTTTGGCATTCATAGCATAAATGTTTAGTTATTTTGGGAAAGCATTCAGAATTGTTTTAAATTGCGACATCATGGATATTGGGCCAGAGCTTCAGCAACTCTTTTTAATTTCACTCTAACATTTCAACCATTGCTGATTTTCTCACTATTTGTTCACATTACTTTCTGTGAGTTGGAAGAACTGAAGGGAAGGCATAAAAACCCCACAAAAAACGAAGTAATTATGAGAAATTATTGACTATGTAAAATATATTCCTGTATGTCTGCTCAAGTGCATAGATAGTCTAGTCTTCTCAACATAAAAAGATTTAAGAGCTAAGAAATTTTTGCATCTTAATTATTCCCTAAAGACTTGCCTCTTCTTTAGAAGACTATCATGTCTTTAAAGAGTTAATTTATAATTTATGACACACTAGGGATGAAATTTTAATTAAGTTGCTCGAAAACAAATAAGATAAATACTTGAGGTGGTGAGACCTATGGAGAATTTTATATTCTAGTTTTTATTTTTAATAATACTAAAACAGGAAAAGAGCTATCTTTGTTCAGGTAAAGTTTCTGTCAATATGAAATCTGACAAAAGAAGTAATTTTAATAAATACTGCAAAAAACTCTTTTCAAGGGCAAAAATACTGGAAGCAAACCAGCAAAGTGTCTGCTGGAGTTCTCCAAAGGCAAGTTTGAAACCAGGAATTTTCCAAAAGAAGAAAATGTGTAACCTGTCTTGAAACAAAACAAAACAACACAGTCATGCACTTGTCCAGCTTTGAGAAAATATTTTTTGCAGTCAATTCATGTAATTGTTAAAAAAAAGAAAAGAGGAATTCCACTGTATACTTGGTGGTTAGTCAGTTAGTCAGATTTTTAATTATGAAAAAATCATTGTGCTAGTTCAATATCACATAAATGAATTAATCAAAATTACTTTAAAAAGACTCTTCTGTGAAAACATGAAATTTATATTGTCTGGGTCTCATTAAAGATCTCATTCCAGACTGAAATTCTATATGTAAGTTTAGATCTCTATGTTCTCACCAGATGGAAAAGAGAAGTTCAAGACAGAAAAGCTTATTCTTGTATACACTGATGCTGTTTTGCTGAGGAATTAGCAGAGCTACTTCTGAGATCCTTTCAAATAATTGCTACAAAGCAAATAAAAATTGTACTTTGGGTCTATTTCCTTAGATTAGAATGTATCTTTTTTCCACTAATTTCTGAATTTTTCCTGATTTTGTTAGAGTATCAGCTTTAAAGTTTTCATAATGAAAAACAGAATTAAACTTCTTTAAACAATTTGTGGCAAGCTAATTCCCAGAAAAGTATACATTGAATAAATAAATGAAGACACTGGTTTGTTGACCCTGGCTGGATGCCAGATGCCCACCCACTCTATTTTTCTGTTCCTCAACAGCACAGCTGGTAGAAAATGTAATGAAAGGCTCATGGGGCAAGATAAGGGCAGAGAGAGAGATCACACAGCAGCTGCTCTCATGGGTGAAACCAACTCAACTTGGGGAAATAATTGAACTTTTTACCTATCAAATCAAAGTAGGATAATGAGAAATAAAAACTATATCCTTAAAACACCCTTCCTTCACCTCTCTCTTTTTCCTGGGCTTAACTTTGCTGCTGAATTCTCTCCCTCCTCCCCAGAGTGGCACAAGGAGATGGGGAATGGGGGTTATGATCACGTCACCACATGTGGTTTGCAGGACCTTCCTCCCCATAGGGAAGACTCCACACAGTCCTACACACAAGCCTAACACAATAGCTATAAAAAATACAGAATATAAACCCCACTACATTAATTAATAAAAAAATGAATGTGTAAATACATATTTAGAGAGTTACAAACTTTATTTTCTGCTGAGTTTGTAGGCTGATATATTTCAAGGAAAGGAATAAATGACAAAACTTCAATTTTGGGCTTTTGATAGGCAGGAATTCTATCACAGAGAAACTAATTTCTTTGTTTAAATATTAATATTTTGTCATCTAACCTTGCCCACAAGTCTTAACATTTTGAAATCTGTAAGACACTTTCCCCGCCCATACCATGCCAAACAGGAAAACGAAAAGCCACAGGAATGTACCTGTTAGACCTCACTCCTAAGTGCTGTCTGTAAACAGAAATATGTTACAAACACATTTTTATGTTATAAAAATATGTTACAAGGAGACCAGCATTGCACCCAGCATTCAATATGTGATCTTCTGAAACCACTGCAAAAGCACAGACACAAAAGTGGGGCCAGGAAGATAGGTACCTGACTAGCAGCAAGCATTTTATGGCTGCTGGCACAGGAACTGGACTGTCTTCTGTGCTCAGGAACTGTTTTAGCAGATATGTGGAAGCCAGACCTCGCTGCAGCTAGGGGAGGTCTCAGACCTTCCATAACCAACCACAAAATAAAGCCAGTGGTGCTGCAGAGCAGTTGAGTGGGCACTCTATTTACTCTATTTTCTGGAGAGAAAAAGAGAAATTAGACATATCAATGCATGGCCAAGCTGTTGAGGTGCTGGCAGACAACCATTCCAAGTAAACACGTTAGGACTAGGAATTATTCAAAAATTAATAGTAGAGGATCCAACAAATGCGAATAAAACAAGGATTAGAGTAAGTGGATAGTTGTATGTTGAATGTCCACACAGGGAATAAAAAAACCCAAAAATTGCAAAGTGGCAAATACCTACCCCTTTGCCCCCCAACATCATCTTACTCAATGATTTTTATCATCTGATAAAGTTACAGATATAGCATTGTGTGGGTTGATCCTGACTGGCCACCAGATGGTCACTAAACTGCTTTTCCGCTCCTACTTCTCAACAGGATTGTGAGGAGTGGGCAAAAAGCAGCAGAAACATCATGAATCAAGATAAGGACTCGGAGACCTCTTCCTAATTACTTGTCAAGGCAAAACAGATTTAGATAAATTAATATCTTGCTAATTAAAGAGACTGTGATAACGATAAATAAGAACAAATATTAAAAAACATCTTTGCCCCACCCCTCTGTTCTTTCTGAGCTGAACGTCATTCCCAAATTCTTTACCTCCTCCTGTGAGTGGCAAAGAAGTTTGGGAAGTTGAGGGTTGCTATTAGTTCTTACATGTCTGAGCTGCTCCTTCTTCCTTATGTTCTTCCCTTGCTCTAGCATGGGTTTCCAGTCACATGTAATAGTCCTCCTCCAATGTAGATCCTCTCCATAGGGTTCAGTTCCTCATGAACACACTGCTCCAGCTTGAATCCCCCATGGGGTTGAGGTACTGCCAGTAAATCTGACCCTGTGCCAGCCCCTCTCCAAGGGCTGCCAGGAGGCAGCTCCATCCAGCCTGCTCTCCATGGGTCACAGCTTGCTTCAACAGCTGCACCATGGCCCCCCCTCCCCGGGCTGCAGGGACACAGCTGCCTCACCATGGGCTGCTCTGGCACTGGAGCACTTCCTCGCCTCCTGCACTGACTGTGGGGCCTGCAGGGCTGTTTCTTTCACCTACTCTTTCTTGGCTCTCACAGCTGCTGTTGTGCAGCTGTAATTTAACTTTTCTTTGATGAAATATCCCAAAACTGCTGCCACTGTTGCTGATAGGCTCAGCCCTGGTAAGCAGCCTGTCCACCATGGAGCTGTCTGGCACTGGCTGTGATGGCCTGATGGCAGCTTCTAACAGAAACCACCCCAATGTCCTCCCCACCCAAGGTTACCAAAACCTTGTCACACAAGCCCAGCAGAAGCTTGAGGTAATACATTCATTGTCCAAATGTATCTTGCCAGTTTCCCCTCAGAATCAGTACTGGGAGATCAGAGGTGTCATGCTTTGGTGATGAGAAATACCTCCTCCAAGACAAGTGGCCATTTCCTCTCTCTCCCTTATTTATGATATGAGGTAATATGAATGCAATTGCTTGATTTTTTTTTCACTTAATTTCTTTTTATAATTTCCACTTACAGTTTCCACAGTAGGTTATTGTGGACAGAAGCATGTCAACAAACACATTTTCCTAACCCTATTCATCTCCAATATCCAATATCTCCTTAACTTCATGAATGTTCCTTTCTTATCTGCTGAAAACTGTTTTTTGTTAAGTGGTGTCCTACAGTGTTGAATAGTTCTCAGCTGGACAGCTGCTATTCCAGCAAGCTGTCTGCCTGGACCTCTCCCGCAAAGGTCATCATCTAGCCTTGTTGTCATAGCATCAATGTGTTGACCTTTTTTCCTTATTCATGTGTATACTACAGATCTCCTATCTAGTTCTGTGAACAAAGATTTTTGCCTACAACATGATTCACTGAAGATAAATATGAATGTGTCATAGGTCTGTTCTGAGGAAATCACCTCATTATGCAGTTCTCTTAACAAGATCATAAAAGCTGTTTTCCTGTTCAATGGTTCATTGCCCTTTTTGCTATTATTAGGACAAAAATACAAATTGTATAGTGTAAACAGAGTGTCTGTGGAAAAAAAAGGGAGAATCCATGTTTAAAATTAGAGCCACAGACAATATTCTGTATGTGTGCATAAATATTTGCCAAAAGACTTTCACTTCTGAGATCTCATCTGAGATAAGCTGAAAGAAACAGCTATGCTGCTGCAATGTCATGTTTCATTGCAAATTGAAAAAATAAACAAGTTTCGACTTAGTCAGAGTTACTGCTAGCACCAGCTGCTGTGACCTCCTGCTAAAACAAGAATGACACGCTACGTTATTCAAATTCTGGTGATGATTACAATTGAGTCAATACGTAGCTGGATTCATACTAGTATTGAATTACCAAATAATTAAATTTCATAGAGAAAGTATGCAATGAAAAATCAGTCAATGACGATGGTTTTTAATCCAAGAAATTCAGCAGCTGTTTCATTTTAAACATCCTTTAAAGGTCAGATTAAGAGGAAGTCAGCAGAGCTGACAAAATATTTTAGAGTTGCTTCAGATCTGGAAGCAACATTGAGACACTTATTTTGCTTCTGTATTTTGGGTTTTTACATGCAGACCTTTTTTCCAGCTGTAAGTTTTCCTGTATGGAAAAGGAGGCTATTGATCAACAGTCTTATCAGAAGACTGCTTTGGTATTGCACATGCAGGAGTTTATTATCTCTTTCACATGCCTATTGTATCACATAAATATAAACATGTCTACATCTCATTTTTTACATTAGGAAAAGGAATATTCAGATAGGTCTCAAAAAAGAGGGCTTCAGGCAACGAGGTAATGAAATTTCTAAGTGCTGGAAGGTCCCTCCTTGATGTAGGTGGAGAGAGAACAGAGGTTGGGACACATTACCTGACAAGATGGTCTTCTTTTGTAGTGGGGCTAACTCTGAGAGACAGAAGCATCAGTTCCAGCTGGTTCTGTGGGAGCCCAAGAGCACAACACAATTTCCCTTGAAATTTCAAGTAGATGATTCCAGCGTTCCACTGTGGAATACTCAAATATGGACAACACATGCCTTGGGTTCCACACATCTGCTTATCTTTGGGCTGAAGCATAGCACCCTTTACCCACAGCCAGCCTGGGTAACTCCCTCAGGTCAGTCTTTGACACAGCCAGCCACAAAGCTGCAAGCAGCAGACCCCAAGCACTTCAGAGAGCAGAAGAAAGCTGGAAATTTTAGAAGTCATCTCAGTAGCATCATCTGGGTTATGGCTGGAAAGTTCATGTGACACTAAGATCATTTCAAATACAAACATCTTTAGTAATTAGTGGTGGGCAATACCTTAAAAAGAATTCCTCAGCTCTAGGTTTGGCTGAATCATAAACATAGTGCCCATAGCCTCTGAATTGTGTGAGGAACAAACATAGACAAAGAAGTTAATGCTCATTCTACTAAGGATGTGAATAATTGTCCCTTTGCTCCCAGTGCTTTTTAAATCTTCTCCTACAAAAACTTGTAGTTAATATCTGGAACTGGTAATTTTTAACAAAAGAGTATCAGATTGATCACACATATTAAAGTGGTAGTGGTTAAGTGGAGGGGCACTTCATTTACAGAGCTGAACAAGGTCTGGAGAGAAAAAGAGAAATTAGACATGTCAATGTATAATAAATGTTAGCAATTTTCTAGGCTGCTACAAGATCCATGTTTAAAAGCAGGCTTCCAAAGTGATTTTGGCTTGGAAAATGTATGTAAGAAGTTGTGCTAAAGAACTTATTTTCCTGTTTGTTTTTTTTTTTAATGTGGCACATCTCTCAGCTACACTGGAGAAGAAATACTTGTGTTTGATGATGTTCTGTGCAATTTCTGCTGCTATAGTTTCAAAGAATTTAATGAAGAAAATGTAAAATGTTTTTCAGCAAAAATAAATAACTTTAATGAAGTATACGGCTGATCGTATTGTTACAAAATAAAAATATCACATTATTTACCCCACTGGTGGGAAGAATAACATTTGGTTTATATTAGAAAAAGAGAAAGTTTAGAAAACATTTCTTCAAACATCTGATAATAATTACTAATGTTGCTGTGATGATAAATCCTTGGCTGGCGTTTCAAGGTAGATTTACCGACATTTTTCTTTACAGAGAGCAGCAAGTGCTCTGGTGCTTCCAAGCTTCATTTTGCACAAAATCAAACTAGTGGCCCACCAAAACCTGTCTGTTCAAACTCATCTCTGGAGATTCGTACCACATTCCATATCCATGTGTCTGGACTTTGTAAAAAGTCATTGTGTAAGTTTTGGAGTTGTTTTTGTTGTCAGGGAAAGGCAGGACCATTTTCTCTCAAGTCTGTGTTTTTGGAGAGTGACCTTCTGATGGGACAGAAGTTGTGTGATTTCAAGGTTAGTCAAATTCCTGACTTGTCCCAGGAAGGGAGAATAAAATGCTTCAAAAGAGCCAGGTGCTAGGGAGCTACCCTTTTTTGTCAAGACATTCCCCTTGTGCAGGTGATTTGTTATATGTTGTTTTCCTCTTCTCTTACTTCCATAGTTAAGAAATACTTTTTTAGATGTTGGTCAGATTTTCATTCCCTCTCCTTATGCAATTTTGCAAGGCTAAAGCAGCTTTCACACTCCTAGAGCCTCTCAAAGGCAGGGACCATCTGTCCTTTTGGGATAAGAGGAACGAGTGTGACAGGACCCTCAGCATACAGCCTGCCCAGGTTTGCTGATCTCTGGCTGCAGTACTTGCTACAGTAATAAGGAAGGTAGATTTAAACTGCAAGTGATAACAACTGAATAGTTGTTCCCTGTAATTTCTCCTCTGTTTTACATAATATGCTTGGTTTCTGCACCTTGCATGGTGTTGGATTTAGAGCTTGCTGTGATGAAACTTGTAGGACCAAGCCCTGAATGGAAACTTATGCAGGATTACATTTTTCATGAATGTGGATGAGGGTTAGGTACTTTTCTCCTGGTTGAGACCAAGTGGTTCCTGATCCAACATGTAAATCAGGTTTTAGATGCCTTTATAGCAAAATTTGGAGTGCCTGTGAAGCTTGTGTGCTTTCAAGTTAATTGGCAGATAAATGTAGGTTTTCTGAACTGCAACACTACTTAGGTATTTGAAGTCCAACTTGGACTGGAGGTAAGATGTTTGAACTAAATGTTTGCATTAAATCAAGTGGGAGAAAAGGTTTCCCTTCAAATATATACCCCATGTATGTTGATGTTGACCTGCTTAGACTTCTTAGCATTTAATACTATTTCTTCCTCAGCTAGCTTGAGTATATTTGAAAATAACTGTTCCTTTTAAAAGGTGTTTGGTTAACTTGCAAAAGTTAGCCAACCAAAAGTTCATTCAGACTATTTGCAGAAGAGTACAGCTGGGGACAGACAGGGTCATGAAAAAAATGGACTTTGAAGGACAACAACCTGTTCAGGAGACCAGCACATAACTCTCTGTGGAGCTCCCTCTGTTCCTAGCTCCTGTGTGCAAACCTAAGTGCTGCCAGATGGGAGGGTAGGCATGAATCTTTTAGGTTATACATTTTGGAACAGATTATTATGCTTCATTGATTAAGTCTTTGCATGTTTTTTATTAAATAGAGTATAGATAGTTAAACAAGATTAGTTTAATTTAATTAAAACAATTAAGGTCTGAATGCTTTCCAGAGGCCAGATGTCCAAATCATCTGATGGGCCTGACTTGTCTAACCCAGAGACACACACTATTACAGTAATTTTTTACAGGGCATGGGAAGGGAAGGGAAGGGAAGGGAAGGGAAGGGAAGGGAAGAGCCCCAGGGTCAGATAATGTGGAGAGTATCAGAAGTCCAAACACCTGGGAAGGAAGGGAGAGGAGAAGTATTGTTGCCAATAAAGCATGTACTAGCACAACTTTCACAGAAAGCATAAGAAATTGCTCACCTTTTCTTTTCTCCTCAACAAATCAAGCTGCAAATGGGATTTCAGACTTACTTCAATATACTTGATTAATCATTCTCCTTGTTGCACTGCAGTCTTTAAGGGTATGACTGTTTGGATAATTACTCATAATCTTTTTTCTACCTGTAAATCTGGACAGAAATATATACTTTTGCATTGCTCATGAAGCACACAGGTCCACTTTTACATGGCTCCAGCATTCAATAAATGCTCTAGTGGCAAAAGGAAGAAAGGAATTTGCATGACAAATTCCTTTTAGGAATCCAGTATCCTGAAATAATAAGTGTGGGTCTCTATACATTGAAACCAGGATCAAAATTTCTTTCAACAGAGATAATTCTCTAACTCAGATTTATATAAGCTTTGAAAGTTTGGGGCTTGGGTTTTATTTGGATTTTTTTAAATGTTGCCTTTCTAGTTGGTTTAGGGTTGTTTGTTTGTTTGTTTTTGAGGGGACTTTAGGCATGTTTTTTTTGGTTGATATCTTTGTTTAGTTCACTTTTTTTAGTTCAAGTCTAAATAAGATCAAACTTTCCCTGACTGAAATTGGAAATTTCTTCTGATAGTGTATTTCAATAGCATATTCTGACACATTCCTCTCAATTGGTAGTACTCTTCTGTTTCTGGCTTCTATCAAAAGTGTCAAAAAAGCTGAGGAATTGTAAGGAACAGTATACTCTGTGAAGTATAAGTGTGAAAAACCAAATGTGTTTGACCTTAGGTTTGACTGAAGGGTCACCCAGAAACTTCTAATAACTCATAGCACTATCAATTTTTTTTTTTTTTTTTAATGCAAAGCTGACTTTTAAAACTAGGAAATACATGTTATTGTAGTGTTCTTATTTTTGTGTCACGTAACTTGGAAGAAAAGTATAGCTTTATTCAGAAGAGGTAGAAAGACCTCAGTTCTGCTTGCATAAATACACTCATCAGGAGTATTTGATTCTCAAAATTCAGTTTACAAGAATTGGCATTTTACAATCCAGATAATTTTTTTAAAGTTATGTATGGGATGGCTTGGACCTGGTGACCTGTTTTCTTAATTTTTAACTGTGTAGACTTTAGATTCACAAGGAGTTAATGCATGCTTTGCTTTGTTCTACTGCAGATGTTATGAAAAATGCAAATTTAAAGAAAACTATGCCAAAACTTTAAGTGTAAATTCTTTACTGAATCTTGAGATCTTGGATAAAATTAGTTAGTCAGAACTAAAACTAGCCATCACACCCTTACATTTTCTACAAAAAGTATAACACCACAGAGTATGAAGTACATTGCATAAAGGTAACATGTATGAGAATTATAGTGCAAAATCTTTTCTATTTTTATACAGCTAGATTTAAAAGCAAATATGTCAAAACACTCTAGTCCTGCCTCCTTACTAGGACACTGAACATTGAGAACTGCTGTATGATCATCAGTAAAAAGAAATTCTACTTCAGGAATAAGGAAAGGAAAAAATAGGACCAGGTGAAGGAATCAAAAATTCATATTCCATTCCAAAAGTAGAAATATTCTTTAAATTAAGAGCATTTCAAAGGAACACATCTAGGTAAGGTGGTTTTTTTTCCCCATGTTTAAGATAAAACAATCAGTATCAGAATAGACTGTTTCATATGTTGAATATCTTACTTCATTGAGAATGCTCAGAAGTGCATAAGATCTTAAAAGAAAGGGTTTTTTACTGTGAGGATGATCAAATACTGGCTATCTAGAGTATTCCTGGAGATATTGGAAACCCAAGTGAAGAGAGACCTGCATGCTGTACCTGCACGCTCTTTGAGCAGAGCATTCAGACTAGATGATCTCCAAAACTCCATGACAGCCTCACATACTCTATGAGTCTGAAATAATTAGGAAAAATATTGTAATGTCCACTGATTGAAACACACCAAAATTTATATTGACCTTAAAAGGAAAATGAGAAATTTTGTTAAAGGCTTGACAAATTTCATCTTCTCATGTCCCTTAATAGGGATGAAAAACAACCACAATGTATTTTTGGTACATCTCCTTCCTTATTTTCATACTCACATTGATTTCTCCATTCCTCAGACCATTCCATTAGTGTGCAATGTGTACTTAAGCAGGGGAGTAATACATTTTGTCCCTTCTTAACATTTTTTGAAGCCTTTAATTGATAATCTGATAGAAATGTTTAATCTGTTTCTTACCTAGATGTGCAGACATCACCATCCAGGACTTGTGTTTGCACTCTAACAAGAATAGTTACTGATGACTGATGACAAGATGATTAAAGTCCTGGAAAGACTTTTGTTAGGGGGGTGATAGCAGAAACTTTGACTCTTCAGCTCTGAAAATGAAAATTTAAGAGGAGTGACAGAGGTCTGTAGAACTGTGCTTTGAAGGAAGAAAGTTAAATGACCTTGCTGACTGGTTTTATCCAAGGCAGGGAGTTATCAAAGGAAGTGGTTAAGACTGACATTTAAAGCAAATTAAATGGAGGTGGTTCTTCATAGAGCAGAGGCTGCTACCTGTGATATCATTATTAGTCAAAGGGTACTATGAATAATAAAAACTTTTGGAGATCTAAGGGTAGATGAAACAAATACATGAAGCAAAAATCCATTGGGTATTTCTCAATCATGGGAAACTTTTCTGATTTACGAAATGGTGGCAGCATGTTTCTTATGTGCTTGGCAAGTTTTTACGCTTCCATTTATGGACAGGAGACACTGTGCCTCAGGATAAACTAATCTTTGGTTTGACCCAATCTGGCCAGTCTTGTATGTCTGTATATTATACACTTCTATAGTTGCATGAATCATTGTGTATGTAGCATGTATCAATATTTACTACATATGAAATTTCAAGTGAGATGCAGGACCTCTAACAACTTAAAAATTAAAATTTTAAAAAAGCAATCAGGCTTTCCAAGTAGCAGTGGCTTACATCCAAAATATATTTCTATCAAAAGTGTTGGGAAAATCCTTCATATTACAATATTCTGAGAACAGAGAAATAAATATCTCCAGTGCCTTTATAATAATTTTTTAGTTTTTCATTATATATGGTCAGGCTTACCTCATTATAAGGGGCTTTGTATGTGTGGTTTTTTGTTTGTTCATTGACTTCAGAAAAGAGGATTTACACAATATTTTTTTATGGGAGGATAAGATTTAGAAATTAATCAACACCTGCCCTGATGTGTGAAATTTTCTTCTGGATAAATTGAGTCTTTCACAATTTAGGTTGTAGGCAATGCAGTAAACTGTTCATTTTCAGCATATGAGGTATATACCACCTACAACTAACCAAGCTGAAGACACAGTTCAGCTACTACAGATGAGTTTGCCATCATTTCCTCTTCTGTAAAAGCTGCAAACCTCTCTTCCAAGCTTGTGTGTCCTGCTATTACAACAACCAGGTAGTATTTTGCATTATAACTGCAGATGAAGGACCAATATAGATAATATCAGATTCATTACTTTTGCAAGTTAATTAGCCTTGGAGTCAGAAGGTGTCAAAGAGTAGTAGTGGTTTGTAGGCCATTTGAAAAATGAACAAGTGAAGTGTAAATATATGACATTATGAACAAAAGGGAAATTTTTCAGAGCACCAGAATTCATTTGTCTTCACATTGACCAATTCAAGTCAGAGATCTTTAACATGTGGAGTTTCTTTTATCATAGCTTATTTCCTTGTTGTTAAGACCAGTGGGGCACTGATGCTAAGATGTCTGGAAGCATAATCATAACCTAATACAGTTTGTGTATGGAAATAAATAGGCCCTTTATGTTTATATGAGCAAACTAAAGATCTTAGGAAGGTAATAGGATGCCTCAGGTTTGGTTTTAGCACATTTTGCAGTTTACCAGGAAATTGATGGTGACATTGCAAACCCTCAGAGTCTCATGAAGTGTTCTTTTTGATGCTCTTTACCCAAACATATCCTCAATAATTTTAGCTTCCCATATGGGCTGTAGCAGAGAAAATTGCAATAACCAATCAAGTATTTTTGCACTTGTAAAATAGTTCACAAATGTTACAACATTAATAAATGAAATTACAAAGTGAAAGAAAAAAAATTATGTCTGATTTTGGCATATTCAAAAGAAAGGTTTTCCAAAAGTATGTTTAAAAGTGTCTGCTTCAGATTTGTCAAGTTCCATGTTGCTTTTAATCTTGATTAGTATTATAGCAGTACTCCCCGGCCCTGGTCAAGCAGAGGGCTCATCTTTACTGGTGTTTATTCACAAACACAGAGTAAAAAAGTTTTTATTTCTCTAGACTTTAGGGCAACAGTGGGCATTTGAGACAGGCAGGATGACATAAGGAAGGTGTTACCTTCCTAGCAAGCTGTCTGTGCCATTGTTATCCTAAATAACAAAACCTTGGAGTCTGTTGGTGTAAATTTAGTAGTTAGTGAAGGGAATACCTGAATGATCACAGGCACATCTCACATGAGAGCATCTTGATCCTCTTTCTTATATCCCCTGATGTTTGGAACACAACTCTGAATTGCACATTGCTCAGGAGACTGCTAGAACCCTTTAGAAAAAATTATTTCTAAAATTTAAGCATCTGTATGCAGTTATATATTACAGGTGTCAATAGTCTGGAGCTTTTTCCTGACAAAATATTAAGACCTGACAAAATCACCCATAGGTCATTACAAGCATTCTATCTAAATTTCACTTGAAAATTCCTTCAGTATTTAGATATTTAGTGTCTCTGCCTTTAAATTAGTGCTGTGAACATATGCAGGATGAATGTCACATGTTCCTCAAGGCAATTTTTCTCTTTCCATTTTTATTTCAGATATATCATTGTTGTTTCTTTTTGATATGTTTCATTAGTCAAATAAAAAATTAAGGCAGTCAGGACTTCAACTGGAATCTTACAAAATCTGTTTCCTTAGTCTGCATCTGTTATGTCCTTGCTTCTCAAACAGTGGTAGCAACAGAGATCTCATACAGAAAAAAACACTTGTCTTTTCTTTCTTTCTTTCTTTCTTTCTTTCTTTCTTTCTTTCTTTCTTTCTTTCTTTCTTTCTTTGATGGAAGAAGGAGGAGAAGAAGTAAGAGATGCTACATATTATGCTTTGAGAAAGGCTTTTCACGTGGTCACAGGCAGATAGGTACAGTGGTGTAATTTTCAGAACTTAACAAGTAGCAAGTAAATATCATCAGTTGGATAGATATCTAGATATCTATGACATCTGGGGATTTTGTCTAATGAAGGCTCTATGTAGAAGTTAGTGTAGTTTAGAATTGATGCATGGATGTTAAACAAAACATATAAATGAGATTCCAAGCAAGTGTGTCCCATCCACATGGACAGATCTTCCCATGGGAAAAAAAGGAAACTGTCCAGTCAATTGTGCTTGAATGAAATGTGCTCTCAAGTCTTGCAGACATGCACTGAGTGAGCTCTGTGTATTGTATTTCTAATTCACCTAGAAAGAACTCACAAAATATTGTAAATATTGTTCGTTAATTTACATTCTGGTTCATGTTGCTTCTTGGCATATGTTAAGGTACAGTGTTGCAAAAGTGCTGTATCAAGTGTTTTATTATTTTCTTCTCAGTTGTGCTTATCTAGTAGAAATTGATTTTACATTGGGAGGTGGAGACATGCTTTGGGTGTTCATTAAAACTGTCATTGATTAACAGCCCCTCTGCACTCCTCAGAGGGTGCATGCCCTTTCCAGGGTTGCCGTAGCATATCTTTCTGCCATCAAGTGCCAGAAGGAAAAGCAGTGCCCTTCACAGACATGATTGCCAGGCTCTCTGTCTTCATATGCTTCAATACAACTGGAGAGGAGTAGCAAGAAGTATTGTCACAACCCTTTCCTGTCCTGTTCTTTCTTTATGCCATGGGCTAGACGCCCCACAGTGCTAAGCACAGCAGGATGGGACCTAGCATTTCTATCCAGTAGAAAAGGGAGTTACATTTCCAGGACTTCTGAGAGAGAGCTGAAAGGGAACACCTCATTTAAGAGGATGCTCACAACCTCCAACTACCACCTATGAGCAGGAGATATTTTGTCATGTTGTTTAAAACAGCAGGTTGGGTTTTGAAGAAGTGGCTAGGGGACCCAAAAATGTGGGTCTACTTTCCCCTCTTCCAGTGGAAAGCAAAATTCCTTCTCCAGAAAAATATTCATTCAACCCTGTGGGAACTTTATAGAGGTTCTTCCTGTGCCTCCTGGTGGAGCCAGACATCTGTGCAAAGAGGGAAATTTTCATCCATCACCCAAAAGACAGCAATGAAGAACCATGGCTCTACCTTACACCAGTTTCATTTGGAAGAGAATGAGAGAGGTACTTGTTACCCAAACCAATCTTAGTAGGCAATAGTAGGCATTTTATATGAAAATGGTTAGAGGAAAGAATTTCCCATTATCATGCTTCTGGCTTTAAAAATCTGGCATCTCATCTATCACCTACAAGAAGGTGAGGCTCTTAGTGTGTGCCAGGTGTGATATATGTACCCTTATTAGGGAATATCTCTATGTCAGGATGAGGGTGAGGCATGAGTTCAGCCTGCAGCTGCCAAGTGTGTCCAAGCCTGGGACAGCAGGGAAATCTGCACAGAGTTGCCACTCCCAGCACTTGTGGAGAGTTTTCTGTAAAGGCAAGGCCTTAACAGAGCTGAAGCATCTCCAAGGTAAAAGTGCCAAGTGTTTTCTATTTCAAAATCTTGACTCAGCATTTAAATTCCCCTGTGTCCCATTTTATGTACCAGCTGTGCTAGACACCTTATGTTCCAGTATTCTTCCTGATTTCTGTTGCAATGAAAAGAAGTTGAGTTCTATTTTTAGCCATGCCTTTAAATATTGCAAGCTTCCAGAAACGTCTTTAAAGGAGCATTTGTTAAAATATTTGTCCTATAATTATCAACATGTGAATACTGTTTAAAGTCTTCAACTTGAGTTTACAAATTGATTCAAAGCATTAGGCTCACATCTTACAAACAGCTTGTATTTGTAATACAACTTTTTTTACAAACTTAGTTTTTACAGATGTTAGAGCTCATTTAAGGAGATTTAAACACAAAAACCTAAGCCAAAGACAGTTGCTGGGAAACATATCTGATATGAAGACCGGCAAAATCTGAATCTAAACGAAGGGTGATTGATAAACTACTGGATACACTATGATTACTTTTCTACTGAGATGAGCTAGTGAGTCAAAACTAATAGTTTTATTAAATATTCTGGTATTTGCTAAGCAAATCAAACACAAAAAAATGTGTTTAAGAAAAGTTTATTGACTTGATGTTTTCTGGTAAAACACACACAGAACTGTAGTTTCTATTTACAAGTAACAAACATTGTAGATAATATCTGCCAATTTTTATTATTATTTTTTAATTTCCACAGTATTTGCTGGGGTATTTTTAATTTAAGAGTCAGATCCTGGAATTTTAAGACTTGGCTTCGCCTGTCAGAGTAGTGCTCACAATACAGACAACAGCTTGAAAGCACAGACTCAAAGAAAGATTAAAGTAAAAGACACCTCTGGATGCCATGTGGTCCAACTAACTTGGAAATTACACCAGGCTCCTCAGAATTTAGCCAGGTTTTAGAAATCCACAGGGATTGTAGTTTTGCAGTGTCTGGGCCTCATGCCCTGGTGTTCAGGTAGCCCCATGCTGAGGAACTTCATTATATTCACTATACTCCACCAAAAAATTGTGTCTTAGGGTAAGTGGAAGAGTAAATAGAATTCATGAAAAAAAAAATGCTATCCATTTGCCATTATTAATAAAAATAAACAAATAAAAAACTCAGCCCACACAATCCACTCTGCCCTCCCCTGCCAAAATACCACCCCCAAAACATAAGTCATAAAATAAAGTATTGTATCTAGAGTAAGACAGAGGAATGGCTAGAACTAGACTTTCAAAAACTGCTTAAGAAAAGGTAAATTTGAGGGGAGGAAGAAACCCTAAAATATACACTTTCTGTGAACTCTTGTTCACCAAAAGATACCCAGCAGTGAGTCAGCTCCTGCAGGGTGGTAAATTCTAAAAAATTGTAAAGAAGAAAAAAAGAACAGGGGAGGAGACATATCCATTTTCACATTCCTAAGCAGCAACAGGATATGCCTTTCTCTGAAGAAACCAAGCACAAAAATTCTCAGAGTTGATAAATAAATAACAATTGAAACTTATGAGACGTTAACTAAAAGTAAGGGGTAAAGAGATAGGTATGCCCAAAGCTCCAAAAGCAAAACCTCTGGTAGATGTCCTGAACAAAGGTTACCACACATCTAATGATGACCAAGTAGCTTAGATACCAGTGGGACTTGAACTATCTGTTATAGATTCCAGATCTCCCAGCTATGGAATAAAAATATTAAATGTAACTACCCAAAGATGTGGGTAAAAGCCACAGACAGAGCTTTCCCTACATTATATCAACATATGTCTCTAGAAGCTGTTTACTCTTGTGAGATACTAAAGACATGGTGGTATGTATAATCAGTATATTATAAAATGGTTGCAGAGTTTCAAATGTAATCTCATGGATTCACAAAACAGTTTTGGCTGCAAGTTACTTCTTGATATCGTATAGTCCAACCCCCCAATCAAGCAGGGTCACCTAGAGCAGGTTGCCAGTGATCATGTCCTGTAGGGTTTTGAACACCTGTGTGAATGCAGATGCCACAATCTTTCTGGGCAACCCTGACAGAAAAGTGGGGTCTGTGTGTTCAGATGAAACACCATGTTTTAATTTCTGCCAAGTGTATCCTGTCCTATCAATGGGCAGTACTAGAAGATTTTGACTCTGTAAAAATGTAAAATGCACATGTAAAATTTATGAAAAATAGTTAAACTGGGGAGAATTCAAAGGCAGGCAATCCAAGAAAGAAAATTACATACATCATTCTGAAAGGTAGAAATACCAGTAAAAACTGCATTGAAGATATTTAATTGGCAAGAATATATCATCAAATTGGAATAACTACATTATCGAGTATTTACGTAAGGGTCACTGTCAAGAAAAAGAGAAGTTTCATGAATATTAGAGACACCTAATTGTCTCTAATATATTGGAGACATATATTGGCCAAATATGAGTCAGGACATTCAAAATCTATTACACAGAAATGACATTTACAGGAGATTGCAAGAACCCTTTTTGCTGTAAATGATGCAAATACCTTTTCATGTTAACTTCAATTTTCATTTCCAGGCAGCATGTCCACAGAAATATCAATGACACACAAAGATACCTTAGTAAGTGCTGTATATTATCAAAGAATATTAACTTGCCTGTGGTGGCATGCAATTTTGCTTGATGACAAAATCCTTCCTTCCCTGCAGAAGTTCATCTGATGTTCTCATTTTGAGCTGTATCTCACCTGTAAACACAAACTTATCTCCTGTCTGTCATCTCTGACAACTCACAAACCTGCTTTCTTCTCTCAGTCCCTTTTAGTCCCAACCAGATCCTTGCTCTGTTTCTGATGGCTTTCTGTGGGTAACCAGCCACTGCCTTATGCTAACATGGCTAAAAATCCCACTCACACTCTATATTGACAGCCTCCTTAATGTTTTCTGTCCCACAGCTAAAGACATCAGCAATGTATTATAAAATAATAGAAGCATAGAATGGTTTGGATTGGAAGGGACCTTAAAGCTCATCTCATTCCAAGCCCCTGCCAAGTCTTAGCACTCACCTCATGACTATCCACTTTACACCAATTATTTTCCTTTACAGAAATATGCTTGCTTTCTTTGCCAGTTTAATCAAAGATTTTTTTCCCCTGTCCCAGATCTCTACAGCAGCCCCCAGCATGAATAATGAATTTTTTTATAGACTTGTATAAACATGTCTCAAATAGATTTAGAGAGATACTGCTATACAGATTTTGTAACAGCAGCTCATTTAAGAGGAAAAAGAAACCATCAAACCTTCTTTGTATATAAATATTCTAAAAAAGAACAATCAAAACAGGAGAAGGCTTGTTCTCTGTGTAAAGAATATCTTGGTCATGTAACAAAGCAAGCTTAAGTGTTCTGGGCCACCAGATCACAAAAAAGATAAATTACCAAAAATTGTCACTGTGGGTACAGGTTTGATGTTGCAGGACTATACTGTTCATAAAATCATGGAGAGATTACTTTTCAAGCATTAGGGAATGAATGCCCAAACCATGTTTCTTCTCACAGTCTTCCTAAAGAATAGTTCTAATCATATGTGTCCTAATAATAATTATTCTAAAAGATCAAAAGGAGAGACCAATCTTGTTGCACAAAATTTGTCGCATTTTGAAATCATTCAGTAGCTGGAGACACTTGTCAAGAATTCATTGTTTAAAAAATTCTTCTTTAAAAAAATCCCAAAAAATAAATTTAGCGTACAGTAATCTGCAACACCACTACTTGAAACCATCACCAGGAACCCGTAGCACAAGGTGGAAAACGAAACTGGACTTGTCCTAACACTAGATTTTGGGCTCTGCCCTGGAGAGGTGTGAGGCCAATCCTGCCCACTGCCCTGCAACACACCCTCCAGCTCTGCCAGGGCTCCTGCCTGACTTCTGTGGCACTGTGAGGTGCAGCAGATCTGCACCATGGACATGGCAGCAGCCTTTAGACCTTCATGTCCAGAGGTTTCCTGGTGGGAGTTTAGTGCATATTGATGACATTTGCTGGCATTTTCCCTGATGACATTTGCTGGCATTTTCAGAAAGGCACAGATGTGTTTGTTTCTTGTGCTTGTTGAATTTTCCTCTGCTGATGTGACTTTGTGGTCTATCTGTTTCTCTCACTGACTCATGCTCTAGGAGAAAGCAGTATGCATCACACAGCTATGTTATCAAAGTTAGAGTTTACAGATTAATAGTGATTCATCATTTGGACAAATTGCAAAAGTTTTCTCAATCTATTAATATTTTTTCTATTTATGCATATTCTGAGTAAAATGTGTGTCTATTGTTTCTTCTGAATCAACTCAGAATGTGCTGGCACTTCTGCTGTATTTCTTTGACCTGGAATTTTGCCTGCACTGGAGCTTTTATCTTTGGTTCAAGGCAAAACACTATTTTTTCATAGTTATACTCAATTATCACAGACACCTGTGAGACACAAAAGAAAGACTGAATCCCTTCTGAATCCTGGGCACATCTTGTACACTCAAAATGTGTATGCATCACTTGAGATAGGTTGATTGATAAGGAGCACCAATGCAAGACCACAGTGATTGCCATCAGTCAGAAGCTTCTGCTGGAAAGCAGAGCTCTGAACAAATTGCATAGATGTGGTAGGCTTCCAAGGAACTCCCATATTTTTTTCCAAGTTCAAAATTCAAAGGTAATTTGAAGCAAATGTGCTTATCTGTGCTGGTTTTGACTGCAACAGTGGCTTGTTTTTCCCGTATTAGCTTGTATGGAACTTTGCTTTGGATTTGTGCTGAAAACACAGGGATGTTTTTATTGCTGCTGAGCAGGGCTTGAGGACAGACAAGGCCTTTTCTCTCTCACTCCATCCAGTCCATGAGCAAGGAGGCTGGGTGTGCACAAGGAGCTGGGAGGGGACACAGCCAGGAAAGTTGACCCCAAATAACCAAAGGGATATGTAAAGGGGGAAGAAGGATGAAGTGGGTTGATGTTTTAGAGTGATAGGCTTTATCCTGCCAGGTCAATATTACATGTGATGGGGCCCTGCATTTCTGGGGATGCCTGAACAACTGCCCAAACATGGAAATTATTTTTTTTTTCTTTCCTTGTATGTGCCGCTTTTTCTTTTACCAGCTGTCTTTATCACAAGCCATGCATTTTCTCACTTTCACTCTTGTGATTCCCTCTCCCATGCCAGGAGAGGCTTGGGAGAGACTGCTTGGGGTCCATTGATTGCTGGGATAAAACCATGACCATCCAGGCCATCAACTGTTTTTTTTGCCATTAGGGAGGTCAAATCTACGTCACCCGTGCCTCCCAGGCATACACTACTTGACTCTGCTTTCCCCCCTATCTCTCATTCCCTCCTCAGCCTGTTTCTCTCCTGATGACCACCCCAGTTTTTATGCTTTTCCACCTTCCAAGCCTCACTTGCGTATTCCTTGTCCCCTAACCAGACCTATGCCAGTGGTGGTAAAACAGCACTGTGTGTCCTTCCTCCCTCCACACTTTGGCAGGCAACCTGATGGGGAAAGGTAGCTGGGGAGTAAAGTGGTGTTTCAGCCTCCTCTCACAACAAAATAACATAAAGCTGACAGGTGTCTCTGGTCCTTCGTGCATTGTGGAATAAGGCCTATCTCTTCCTGTCCCCATACTTTCATACCAAAAGGAAGAGAGGCAGAAGAACAGCCAGCTGGAGAGTTGCTGAAAAAGGAAAATGCTGCTCCTTCACATAACCTCACACCCTCCATAGCTCTCAGTCTCCTCTATAAATCGAAGTCTCTCCATTTTCAACGTATTTTCAACAAATTTGATTTATCTCTCTTAGTCAGTGCTGCAGGATAACAGAGTAACGTCTTGAATCCAAAATCATAGCATCTTTACATCATGAAACTATATTAGATGCTTCATTAGACATCTCTCCCTCAGAGCCTTCCCTCGCCTTGAGCATATATATGAAATCTCTGCTGAACAGCCCCTGGTGAGATCTTTGCCCCAGGGGAGATCTTTATACATGTAAGTGTGTGCATGGTGTGTCCCTGTCTCTGTACACACACATGAATAAGGATACATTTAAAAGCAATCTCTGGATACAATGCTGAGAAAGCATCTCAGTGATTCATCTTACCAGGACTGCACAGTGTGTGACCACTGGGCTGAAAAAGGGTGCATGAATTTTTAAAAAGACCTAACCACTTCAACAGCCTCGTGAAACCCATGTGGAGCTTCTGCCCAGCCTTTTGGTACATCAGAAGGTTAAAATTCTGGTTTTGCTTAGATTCACTGTGAAAAATGACTCAACAAAGACCTACAAGTTTTGAACTGAGGTGTACCACACCGTTAGCTCCTTCCTCTCTGAAAGAAAACCATTCCAATTTGGTAGTAGATAGCACATTCATGGAAACATTCAGAAGGAGTTTGGACAGGACTCTGAGCAACCTCATCTACTCAATATCCCTGCTCATTAGAGAGGAGTTGGATTAGATGAATTTTAAAGTTCCCTTTCAACCTAAAATGTTCTATTATTTTATGAAATATATAGGGGTTTTGCACCTGTAAATCTTCATGCATAACTGATTGAAAGTAGTGACTTTATGTTCTTATACTTTAATAAAGTATAAAGACACAGTTTCTTGTGCTATGAGGACCTTAAAGCAATGTTCAGGATTCTGTAGGACCCTTCATTTTCCTTGTCAGAACAGGTTGTGTTGTAGAAAACATCTTTGCTGTTTTAGAGAAAGACAATGAGAAGTGTCATTTGTCAGCAAGAGATGTTACAGAAGTTTACCACTAAATTACAGCAATTGGTATTTATATTTCAAGGAGTAATCGCATTTTTCTTCCTTTATCAAGATGTATATTGACTAATCTGCCTTTTAAAAAGGTGATATACTTGGGACATAAGATTCTCATGTACATTTACATGGTTACTCTGCTCTTGCCATCTCATCTCCTCTGTGATGCTTAACAAACAAAGTTAAGTATATTATTATATAAACTATAAGTTAATATAGTTATTATTTTCTTCCATATAAAACATGGAAGTATTTTTCTATTATTCATAGGAATGCATTATAAATAATTTGTTTAGCAGAACATATGAAAAATGGCACAAAAAAGCAAAGTTTATGGAAGCTTGTACCAACATATGAAAAAAAGTTATCAGAGTCTAAACTGAGTCTAATAACATTTTACTCCTCTTTGCTTCACATGATGTATTTCTATCACAGTGCGAAAAGAAAAGCACAAAATCCTTTCATCTCTTCAGAGAGCAGGCTCTAGGCTGCTCTTGGAGCTGATACTAAGACAGACCACAGCAGAAAAGAAGGTTGTGTTGGAGAAGATCTAGGTGTTTGGTAAAGCTGTCTAGGCTCTTCACAGCATTAACATGAGTTTCAGTTGTCAAGCATTCAGAAGTATGAAGATGCCATACCATTAAAAAGCATTATTCAGTTCCTTGCTGGAAAGTATTAACATTTTTGCCTCCTAATGTTAACTTAGAACCTTTTGACTGTTTCAGAGCATGACATTTGGCATAATGGGAATTGAGTTCAAATTAATTTGAAATATTTTTGAAACTACTCTGAGATTTGTCTTGCTAAGAAAGTGATTATTCATTTTCATTATATTCTCCAGAGCCAATTAGAGTAATGTCATGGTGACCTGGGCTGCACCAGGTGCCTCTTGGTGTTTCCTACAGATTTACTTGTTGGTAATTTGATGAGATGCTGTGTTGTATTGAGTTTTGATTATGAAGACAGGCTGAGAGAGTTGGGATTATTCAGTCTGAGCAAGAGAATACTCCAGCAAGTTGTTGTATCCCTATAACTGAAGGGAGCTACACAAAGGTCAGAGAGGGATTTCTGACAAGGGTAGTGATAGAACAAGGGGGAATGGCTTTAAACTGTCAGAGGGCAGACTTAGATCACATAATAGGAAGAAATTCCTTACTGTAAGGGTGATGAGCTGCTAGAACAGGTTGCCAAGAGAAGTTGTGGATGCCCCATCACCGTAAATGCTTCAAAGCCAGGGTGGTTAGGGCTTTGAGCAACCTGGTCTAGTGGAACTTGTCCCTGCCCATGGCAGGGGGTTGGAATGAGATGGTCTTCCAACCTAAACCATTCTCTGGTTCCATGACTCAAAGAATTAAGAACCTTCACATGCACAACACGAAAATTTAACAGACCTTTTTCCTTTTTTTTAGTAGGACTGTCTCATAACCTTTCTGCAATACAATGCAAGTCTATCAATACTTGTTTCTACTCTCCTGTTTTGTTTTCTGAATTTGTCATTATGACACTATGTCCCAGTTGTCCATGGGTTATGTTTCATGAACATGTCTCAAGTGATCTTGAAGAACCTAATTCCCACTTTCTTGTACTCCACTAGCTGTTAATCAGCATGGTGAGAGGAATTACAGTTTACAGAACTAACCCCAGTTTGGCATATTATTTTTCACAGAGCCTCCTCCAAACTGATTTCTTCATCAGTTCACTATAACCATTCTTGCAATAAATATCCTTAGAAGTTTGTGTGGTCTTTTTTACATTGGTTTTGTTTGGGACTTTCTTATTTTATTGGTTTCTTACCAATATAATTTTAAGATCTCCAGTGAACCTCTTAGGTAATTTTTTTGTTTCTGCCTGAAGTGAAATTTTTTCCAGCTACTTCCCACATATTTCCACAGATTTTTCCCATGGAAGTTCCATGAAATTGATTTTCTCCCACTCAAGATTAATCAAGCAGACATGCCCTACTAGGTGCTGAGTAAAATCAAGG
Source organism: Passer montanus (assembly GCF_014805655.1). Classification (NCBI taxonomy): domain Eukaryota; kingdom Metazoa; phylum Chordata; class Aves; order Passeriformes; family Passeridae; genus Passer; species Passer montanus. The sequence continues at coordinate 2,111,693 of NW_024374034.1, forward strand.
CACTTATGTTACCCTGTGTATTTCAATTAGTAGCAACTTTAGAAATTGTGTTGTGAAATCAATAATGAAAATATTAAAGGTTAATTTTATGTTTGGAGTTCTGTTTAAATTTTTTTAAGATAACGCAAACGAAATATTGTTCATGCTTGCACAGTGTAGGATGCCTTGCTTCCTCCTGCTCAGGTCCAGAAACTGTGGTCTTTGTCTGACTTGCTCTTTTCCAAACTGCATGACATACATTACAGTAACTTTTCTCTTGTTACGCTCTGTGATATGAAATTTGCATCATCTGTTCCTACAGTTTATACCATGAGAACTCTTTTTCAGTTTATTTTCCACACAGGCCACAAAACCCTGATGTTGATGATTGACTTGGAAAATAGGTTATGTTGCTTTCTCCTTTCTTGAAATTTGGACCCCTGTTCTTCTGCTTCTCAAGTAACTACATTAATTATGATCTGCTAATCCTGACAATTGTAAAATCAACTGTCTACGTACTATTAACATATATTATGCTAATATGTGATATTGGATATCACAAATATCTGACTTCATTTTGGGTGTTCAAGTGAAAAACCCCACAAAGCAAGACAATGAAAACTTTAAATTGGTTGATCCTTTCATCGAACAGGCTTCAAACTCCATCTGCAGATTCATGCCTAGAACTACTCTTGCTTCAAAGATTTTATTAAACTTTACCTCACTTTGCCTCTGTTTGAAAATTGGTTCCAGCTATAACCATTACTCCAAACTAGCCTTCAAATGCCACGAGGCCCTCAGTAGAAAATAATGTTAACTTCCGTGAGCAAAGATGGTCTTTTGTCACCAACAAACACACTTGCAGAGTGTTACAGTAGGAAATATTAACACTGTACTTATTCCTTCTTTCAGTGATGATAGATTATTATCATCATTACACAGATTTTTATTGCAATGCTATGAATGTCTCTCCATCATTTAGATGCAGCCCAGAGAGCCAAGTGTGTCCTGGGCTGCACCCAGAGCCCGTGGGCAGCAGGGGAGGGAGGGGATTCTGCCCCTCTGCCCTGCTCTGGTGAGACCCCACCTGCAGAGCTGCCTCCAGCCCTGGGCTCCCAGCACAGCAAGGACACAGAGCTGCTGAGAGAGTCCAGAGGAGGCACCAAGGTGAGCAGAGGGATGGAGCACCTCTGCTATGAGGGAGGGCTGAGAGAATGGGGATTGTTCAGCCTGGAGAAGAGAAGCATTTGAGGTGACCTAATTGTGGCCTTCCAGTTCCTGAAGGGAGCTGGAGAGGATGGAGAGGGACTATTCATAATGGCACAGAGTGACAGGACAAGGGTGAATGTCTTCAAACTGAAAGAGAATAGACTGAATATTAAGAAGACATTTTTTGTGACAGTGGTGGGGCCCTAGCACAGATTGCCCAGGGAAGCTGTGGATGCCCCATCCCTGGAAGAGTTCAAGGCCAGGCTGGACAGAGCTCTCAGCAGCCTGCTCTAGCGGAAGGTCCCTGCCACAGCAGGGGGGTTGGGACCAGATGATCTCAAAGGTCCCTTACAACCTTCTGTGATTTTAGCAAAACAAGTCAATGATTAAGAAGACCGATACATAATAAAGTGAATTATCATTTCACAGAAATGGAAATAAACCATGCAAGGCTTAGTTTATTTCATCATTGCACAAGCATGGCTATGCTATGGTCAAAAGCCACAAGTATGGCTATGCCTGGTCAAAAAATCCCACTATAATCTCAGCCTTTCACTGTGCCTATCCTAGTAAGCATCCCAAAAAGTGACATTGCAGTGCTGTTTCTAGAACGTTGCTAGAAGTCTGCATGGAGTCCCACAGCTTTGAATGAGGTTGGCTTTCTTGGTTTCACCTCCAATAACTTGGAGACTTGCACATCAAATACCCATGTAAGCAGCAGAGTAAACATAGCTGCTTGGCAATACACAGTCATACCCATTGCAGTGTAGTTCTCCTCATCAGGCACTCATCTCAGAAGTACCCATTTCAAAAGTACTCATTTCCTTCCTATTTGGTTTAAACAGCAGCAGCTGCCAAGTGTTGAAGTGCTCAAAATTTGAAAAAAAACTAGAGTGTCAAATAGTTCTTCAGAAGTTTTGGACTTCTAAGCAGAGGGTTATTGAAGCTCAAGAATACTTTATGTTTTAATAATGTTTTGTCATGGTTTAAAAAATATTAAAAATTGTTTGCCTGCATTATTCTACTTTACAGAGTTTTTTCATATTTTTGCGTTTTTTTTCATCTTCATCAGCCACATCTCTGTTCTTTCTAAGCATGTTCCTTTCTCTGTTGTAGTTGAGTGGGCTGTACTACAGCCCTTATGTTAGTCCCCTCCTCCTCAGGCATAGGATTTTAATCCACTGGGATTTGCTATTATCAATATGAAACACCTCTCTCTAGTACACTTCTTAACATGATGGAGAGTAACTGCTCCAAGAATTTGTGCTGTCTACCAGCTCTGAGTAGCCTGAGACCTATCTTAATGGTTTCATGATGTTTCATCCACTTCTTACTCAGATTCTCTGAGATCCTTGTAACCTCTTCTAAAACTACACACTAATTCACTGAAAAGATGGCTAAGAGATTTGATTGTAGACAAAACAGTAAGTCTGACAAATTATATCAGGCCATATAAAGAATTATTTACTTCCCATGTTTCATATTTTTAAGAAAATACTCTAGCAATGGGATACTCCAGTTGTTCCTGTGCCACCTGATGAACAATGACAATATCACATTGGATTATGATGCAGGGAATGAAATTTTAGACACTGTAAGATATTACCTCTTGAATGAACTTGTCAGTAAGCTGGCAAGAAGAAAACCAATATTAGATTAGCTGTAGAAAACCCAAGCAACCTGCCTCAATCCATAAGCCTCAGACACCTTTAGAACTTGCTGGAAGGTGCTCAAGAGCAGTATTCTTACAAAAGGGGAAGAAAACCCCTGATGAATTAATATTTTATTTAAATGGGCGGGGTGAGTGCACTGATCAACATAAAAATAATGACACTTGTTAGAGGGAGCTTGGGAAGAATCGGTCAAAATATAAATAATTTGAAAGCATCATGGATATGTTATTTACTAAACCAAGTAAATGTTTATGGCGGATCAATGTGGACTGTAAAAACACATGCACACACACACAAAAAGTAACTGGGTTACACAACAGAATTATGGTTATCCAGTTGTAAGACAAGATATTATTTAATACAGGAGTCAAGCACAAATGAAATGTAGAGAGAATAACACATTTTTAAGAAACTAGACATAAAACCACTATAGGGAATACAAACAGAAGAACTACCTAAAGACATAAAACAAAATAATGAGTGTATTTTCATGTCTTCTGGAAGCTGACACCATGCCAAGGAAGCTGTGGACGTAACAGACAAAAATGTAAAGGAATGCTCTAGTAAAATACTTACAGCTGTACAGTATTGCATTGCTCCATTTTTGGCACATGAAAAGTCAAAAGAGTTGGCTAAGAATAAAATTTTGGTTTTCTCAGAAAACTGCTTTGAATGAGAGGTTGAACAGTAAAAAACCTTCAGGCTGAGCTTGAAAAGAACAAGACATAAAACAGCTGAAATGGCAGAAGCAGTGTGGCATTTCTGGTCAAAAATGTCCTGGCAGAGAAGGACTGGATGGTGTCAAATGTGGCCCCAGAGCCTTCATGGGTGTCCAGGAGTGGACCAGATATCTAACTACCACTAAGTCTGATTGCAGTGCTGGGTAAATGTATGACTAAAGCAATAAAAGAGAGAATCTGCAGATAGCAGAGACAGACTCAGGAAGAAAAAGCTCTGGTTTTGTAGGAAACTGTGCATCACCAGCATTACTCTGAAGCAATTACATGTGTAAGGTGAGTCAGTCACACATCACAGTTGGAATTACAAAAAGTTTTCTACAAGATCTCCTGAGAAAATCTCTTAAAGAAACGAAATTGTCATGGGAGTGTAAATATTACTAACAACTATCTAAATGTTGAGAAATAAATTGTAAGAATAAGTCGTGATATTTCATCATGAAAGGACATTGTCAGCGGGTTTTCTCAAGAATTAATATTGACCCTCTTGTATGTGAGCTAGAAGAGAGTTGGACAGTGAGATGACAAGTTTTGCAAACCTTATATAAAATAATAGGCATTTTTCAGACCAACTTCTGGCAGCTAGTCTTGTTCTAAAATTTGCACAGTATGGAGTGACAGAATGCTGAAATGGCATTCAATAGTGACAAAAGAAACATAGAGTGAAGAATATGTAAATGAACATAATGTGGATTTATATGTGAAGAAATTGCCCTACCAGTGTTTTATAAGTTAGGTATAATTGTTCAGATCATAGATGTTAGATTCCATACGCAGAAGCATCCAAAATAGGCAAATAAAATACCATAACCCATTAAGAATACAATATTTATGGATAATGTCTTTCAACAGAACATGTGGTTTTAATCTAAAGCTTTTCTTTGATGTTGTGGCTGCAATATTATTCCTACAGTTACATGAATTAGAAAAGAGATGAAAACAAACAAAGATGACTCTGCAAATGTGTAGATTCACATATTTAATTATGAAAAATAAGTCCAGTTCTGGTTATCTTATATGACTAAAAAGACAAATCGGAAAAGGAAAAAGCGTGGAATCTCTGTGACAGGAGACTTAGCAGCTGTTTTACCAGCAAGACATAATTGGTGATGGGGATTTGTAAAATTTCCAATGGACAGGAAAAGGAATGACTAGGGAATGAATTTGCACTGTTTCTTAGGGCAAAAGGCATGTGAAACTCAAACATCAGATGTAAACCAGACAATGGAAGCATTTTCCTACAGAATTCATCATCAATCTGTGGTGCAAATCGCTGTAGGAGCCATAGAAACAAAATATTTGAATGAAATCAGGCACAGCTTAGATCAGCCCATGCTAGGTACGTCCACTGAGGGCCACTGAATGTCACTGGTGAAAAGCTGCCCCCAGCTGAGGAAATCCTTGAACCACTGACATCAAAAACTGTGTTAGCAAGCCTAGGCAGCATCCATTTCCTACATGACTGGCTTCTAGTACTCTTTTCCAAAGTATTAATTACTTGAGAAAGGATGATAGAATAATTGCAGCATAATGGGTCTTGATCTTGATTTTCTGTTCTCCTAGGTCTGTTTCAGTCCTATGCTGGGCAAAAGAAGAGATTAAGTTTAGTCTTGGCCTCCTTTCTGCCACTCATCAAATGTGGGATGCTGGTACTGAGTCTTTTGACAAGACCATAGTTTAGCTCATGATGGATGCAGTGGGGTAATTTCTGGGTGTCTCATTTCTGTCCTTTCACCTCCCCAGCTTCTCTGAAGCTCATCTTATTACTGGAATTTGCCCTCCCCTGCATCCTCAGTTTGGCACGTACATGGTTCTGCTGAGTCAGGATCAGGCCACCCACTCCCTCCAAATGCCCAGGAATCCCAGGACTTTTCCACCAGGAAGAACAAAACCTTGAAGGCCCTGAACTCAGAAGGGTGTACAACCCAAGAAGCCCATTCCTGGAATGGGGGATTTCCCTGCTACACCAAATGAACTCTCAAAGCAGCAACAGGCACAAGGACGACAAAAGGGTCAATCCAAGTGAGAAGTAAGCCACTCACTGGGAGTAAGAAATTCAGATATGGTCATATAAATTCAATCCATTCCCTGAGCATGCTATATACAATAATTTAACAGTGTATAATCATAACTTGGAAAAGGAGTGTTGGCCTCATAGAACATCATCTTGACACAGAATTTCTGTTGGACATTCTACATCACTCACTCCTATTCTTTGGGTCTTGCTATACTAAACATCTTTCTGCTCAGACTGTTTGAGGACATTTAGAAACATGTATTGTTAATTCTTCTTAAACTTCCATTTTAATGATGGAATTGTTTTCAGTTTGAAGATGAACATACCAAATCAAACACCTGTTCTGAAAATCAAAGAACAATTTAGTTTGGAAAAGACCTCTAGGATTACTGAGTCCAGCTATTAACCTAACAATGTCAAGTCCACTACTAAACTGCATCCCTGAGTACCACATCTACAAGCCTTTTGAACAATATCATGGTTAGTGATTCCAGCACTTCCTTGGACAGCCTGTTTCAGTGCTAGACAACCCTTTCTAAACCTTCCCTGTGCAACTCGAGGCCATTTCCTCTTGTCCTATTTCTTATTCCCTGGGAGAAGAGGCAAATCCCCAACTGGCTATGAGTCCTCTCAGGGAGTTGTCAAGGGAAATAATGTCCCCCCCAGAGCCTCCTTTCCTCCAGGATAGACACCCCCATCTCCCTCAGCTATTCCTCATCAGACTTGTGCTCCAGCCCCTTCCCCAGATCTGCTGCCCTTCTTTGTCATGCTTCAGAGCAAAACAAAACAAAACAGAAAACAAAAAAAGATTCAGATGGGTAAGATGTGGATCTTTTCTAAAGCAAAGAGAAAAATTTTTATGAAATTTGTGAAATCCCCAGAATTTATTTCTTTTTTTTTTCCAGGGAATTGTAACAGCTCTCCTGTAGCATCCTTAGCATTGGGGAGAAGGAAAGTGATTAAATACCTGTAAATTAATCATCTAGCCACTGTTCAACTTTCTGTTACTAGGATTAAAGTGAAAAATGCTATTAAAATTGAGCATGATTCACCAATTTAAGAAAAGGAAAAAGGAAAAGCAAACCTCATACTACAATTTGTAAATTACCATGTCATTTTCAACACAACTCATAATCTTTCAGCTGCAAAGTTGAGTCTAGTTTCTCTTGCAAAATAAACGTTGACTATGAATTGTGAGAAGTCTGACCTTTAAAAGTAGTTTTTAATAAATGTTGGTTGTTCAGTTCAAGTACAAGTACTCTGAAGAAAGATAGCATCTCTCAAGACTAAGGAAAACAAATGCAAAGAGCACAGTGTTGTGTCCTCTTTCCACCAGGTAGGAAAGATGCTGATCAACAACTATAAACTATGGTATAGCACAGACATGAGTAAACGTTGTTTGAATAGAAGCACTTCAGAAATTTGTCTAGAACAGTCATATTTTCATAGCTTGGTGTGATCAAGTACATGCTGACAGATCCTCTGTCAGAAATAGTGTAGATATGTATGATTATGCCTTGAGGACGGGTGTAAATTATCATCTCTTGACAGCTGTTCTAGCTCTGTGTATTTTTATGAACAAAAAAGTATTGCCATTGTTCATATTGCCTTTTGAAGTATCAGCTGTTTCCTTACCTCATTCTCTAACTGCTAATAAGTTTTAAAAATAGTTCCATTTGCCTGTCATAATCCCTTCCAGCTATAATTTAATTGGAACCTTACCCACTATGATTTAATTTTTTTAAAATAATTTTATTCCTTTATACTTGCCCTTAGTTATGATAATCACTGGCTTCAGAGAGGCCAAGGCAGAGTTCTCTCTGTTAAGTACCACCATCAAAAGAGGGAAGAAAACCACAGTACTGTCTTTACTCACCACTGGCTTTTCCAAGCCAAAGGGCTTCTATCTCAGCTTCTACATTAAAATCTTCATTCACAAAAGTATTTTTTCTGAGTAAATCTTTTTTTCTCTACCAGAGATCAGTAATGAATGAAATACTTTCTCAGAATGGGATAGCAGTCCCCCGCAGTCTCAAGGAATTTCCCTGAAAATAACTCTTCTAATAGGATAAATATTTACAGAGGGAGAATATAATGAGCCAATTCTCTAATACCTTTTTGGGGTTGATTTCTTTTATTTTTTTTTTATTATGAAGGTCCAGTTGGTTTAATCAGAGACTTACAAATAACTCATGTTGATGCTGTGCTAAATACAGTTTTGGCTCTTGGTCTGTCCATGTATTTCCTCTGTTCCTCACAAACATGGTCACCCCCCCAAGAGAAAATAGGATTCTCCCCTGGTGTACTGGTGTTGCCTTGGGGAGGTACATAAGATGATGTTTATTGAAAGATCTGTGCAATTAAGTTTGTGATTTTCATTTTGTTTCTCATCTTTTCCTAACATGTCATCAGTAATGACCTCAGAGGCTTGTGGGATAAACTATCTTCTTTCCTTTTTGTCCTCATTCAGTACTACATCAAATATTGGGAGGTTAATAGAATAGAATAGAATAGAATAGAATAGAATAGAATAGAATAGAATAGAATTATACAATAAAAAATTATATTTTTAATAGAATAAAAACCTGAGGATGTGCTTGTATGACATTTCTGTTTCTGGCTAAAACTGAGGTACAGAAGTTTGCCTTTGGTTAAATAACAGAAAACTATCTGTCCCAGAACAATGATCTGAAGTGTTACATACATATACATCAGACATGACACATACAAGTGTCTTCCAGAAGATGTTATGATGGTTCAAGTCTCCCATGTGGACCAGGACATGCAAATTTGAAGCTTCTTCCAGCTGTTTGTGGAAGGTTGCATTCAACAGTACTTCTAGGTAGGGTAGTCTATCAAAGACACCCATCGTGGTGTCCTTCCCTCTGCTTCTACCTTCCAAGCCACCCTGTAGTAAAGCCGCATCTGTTTGAGCCATTCCCTCTTCATGGGGTACATATCCATCCATGTATGCTGCGTATAATAATGTAGTGTTCAGATGATTAGTCAAACATGGCTAAAAATTAACATATTTAGCCCAGAAAACAATAAATACATTATGAGGGAGTGGGAACAGCTTGTATAGACTTCTTTATGCTACTACTTCTGTTGATTGCCATTGGAAATTAGCTTTATTCTGTCACTTTCTAAAATATAATACCTATTATTAGGATTGGAATAGGACATTTGCCAGTCATGTCATTCAATTCTTGCTTAGGAGAGACTGTACTGAGTATCCATAACTTTAGCCCATGTATGGAATATGCTCTTTCAAAATTGGAAAGGCATGGCAAATTCACATAGAATTAAATATAAAAATGAAAATTATGAAATGCAGAACCTTTTCAATTAGTTGTAGACATTCCTTATGTTGCAAGCAACTTTTTTAAGAAATTAGTGGGTAGCTTGCTCTTTAGGACAGGCAATGTAAGCCATTTTGTGACCTCAGTTATTTTAGAAGCCGTGTAGTTCCCACTCCTAAAAATAATGGAGTTCAAATGGCTTGCTTTGTAGGGATTTTTCCAACTTCTCTGCAATAAGTTTTGGAATACCTATAATCTGAGTACTAGAACCTAGACTCATTAGGGGTTGGTTTTGTTTCTTTTGCTAAAAAGTGACACTTTAGGAATTTTATTCTTTCTTTTGCAATGCCTTATCTAGACTGACATATCTGTTGTGTGGTGTTAGCAAGTGGAGTTGAACATATTTATTGAGTGATTCAGTGGCTGGGCTGTAAAATACCATGTGATTTCTTTATGTAAGGTACTGTGAATGTTTTCTTTCTCCTTCTGTGCAACTACCAAGTAAAAACATCCTGCAAATCTTATCTGGAGTTAACTGTAAAAATGTAATGAGGTTCTCTTCACTGAAGTAAATTAACTCTCTATTAGACTCGATCCTTACAAGAAAGAAAATACAAGCCTTCTTCAGAAACTGAAAGAAACTGTTAACACAACACATGGGATGCAGAATACATTAGAAGTATGAGGTTTCAACTTCACATCTCAATTACTTTGAAAAACTGCTTGAAGCAACATTGTGTCATGGACTTCCCAAACTCACAAGTGAGCTGTCTTCTTCAGATGCAAGAGTTGTGACACTCGTAATCTCATTTCTCATAAAAGCAACCATATGTGGAAAGTGATAAAAGACACTGTCCAGACATTTTAAACTTATTGTTTACTTCTAGTTTCTGGCATTATATACGTGTATGTATGTCTCAATGTAAGAATGGGAGAGTGAAAGTTTTCTCTCTGTGCTTTCTGCCAAAAATAGTTGCATTCAGGCCAGCACTTTCTTCTTCAAAGTTAAAAGCCATAGGAAGGTTCAGAAATTTTAATTTCTGTTAACTGCTTTTATTCTAAAATCTAAGTAAAGAAAAATATCCTGGAAAATAGTTTTTCATGCTATCCAATTTATCTAAAACATTTTTGTGGTCAGTTATACACAAAAAATAGTGTATTTATCTACTTTTTCATATACAGTAGTTAGTGTCTCAATGTCTAAACATAATCTGCATACAGTTAAAGTGGTTTTGTCAAGTTCTATCTGATTTAACAAAGTATTTGCCAAAACCAAAACAAATATTTGCTCTGTCAGAAAGTATAACCTCTTGGAGAATCCTTTTAAGAGACCAATGAAAAATTTTAACCACTGTAAACAGGTCCAACCCTTGGATTATTATCCACTACTGACTTTCTGTGCAGGAAGATACGAAGTTACAATAAGGAGTCCAGGGCAATCAAGAGATGTTTCGGGGCTTTGGGATGACTGGTTAAGGTATTAGGAGTGCAAGCACTATTCCCCTCTATCTTTCCAGTTAGAGGAAATGATGAGGAAAGAAACACGAAGACCCAGCGATCAATACCTGGCTCCATGACTGGCAGGGGCTTTGGCCATGGGTTGGGCTACATGACACCAGATCTGCAGGTGGATGTCACCTGTCTCAAAGTGGGAAAAGGATTGTTGCAATTAGACAGGCTCATTGCAACAGCTTTAAATGAGGTTTTAAGGGGAAAGGGAGAAAAACAGGCTCGATAGAGAGAAGCCTGAAGGTGACACACCTGTATCCAGATGGGGGTCAGACTCTTTTCCCAGGTAACTAGTGACAAGAAGAGAGAAAATTATCACAAGTTACACCAGCAGTAGTTTAAATTGGAGATGAGGGAGAACTTCTTCATGGAAAGGGTCATCAGGCATTGGAACAGGCTGCCCAGGTACAATCACCATCTCTAGAGGTATTTAAAAGGTGGGTAGATGTGGCACTCAGGGACATGGTGTAGTGGTGGACAAGACATTGTTAGGGTTGGTTTCAATGTTCTTTTTCAACCAAAATTATAAAATTCTATGAAATCTTAAATAATATATAGTAATTTTTATCACAGAGCTGTTTTTTAGTGCAAAACCGGGAGACATGCTTGAACACCTTTCTCTGAGATTTAAGAGAAAAAAGGAAGTTCTGAAACAAATGAAAACTAGGCTTATATTCTGACCCCTATCATGAGACAAGAGCACTGGCACAAGCATTTCTTTCATTCATTCCACACCACCTTTACACAGCCTCAGGAAAAAGATACTGCATGTACATTCCTTGCAACTAACTAGAACTGCACAAAAGGAGTAATTCATTCGTGCCACCTGTGTTTCTTCTCCTAAGAGAAGCAACTCTTACCATTCAGTTAATTGTTATTATACAAATGACAGGCATTGAATTTCAATATGCAAAAATCTGCTTTAAACATATCTTGGCAATGACCATCTAGATATTTTCATCTAAAGAGGAATTAAATGGAGCTTTGAGCAACCTGGTCTAGCAAAATGTGCCCCTGCCCACAGCAGTGGGGTAGTTAAATGGTCTTTAAGGTCTCTTCTAACCCAGGCCATTCTATGATTCTGTGATGATTCTATATACTGTTCAGCTCCAGTACAATGATAAAAACTTGTAAACTGTGAAATTAGAAAATACTCACAGATAATGATGGTTTGTCTTTCAAAGAAATTTAAACCTTTTAAGAAATTAATTTATCTGCGAAGGTTGTTACATATAAACTGCTTTATATCTCCTAGGTTTTTGGGTTTTTTCTCAAAATTATATACATCATTGTGTGTTTATGTTTATACCCTGCTGTCTATTTTTCCCAGCAAAATATGTTACTTTCTGAACAATATTTGTTAACATTTCTAATTTTTCTTGCTTTGAAGTAATATGATTAAATTTATGTGCTGTACTTCCATTTATAAATTTCAGTTATTTCACTCTATACAAGATGATGGTAAACTTTGTATTAATGTTTCCAAAGACCATTGTCACAATATTTCTGCCAGTTTTTCAATAGCTCTCTATTATGAGCTATATGTGTGCATATAGAATATAACAGGATCATAATGAATTTAAGTTTCTACGATCTTTTGATCTTTCTTTTACCTTTTTTAAATTTATTTTTCCTTTTTTATTTTTCATTTTTACCAGCTTCTTAAAAAAAAAAAAAACAACAAACAAACAAACAAAAAAGAAGGGAAATAGTATTTTGAAGTGAAAAAGCAAAAGACCTGTTCTCAGTCAATCTCTGTCTGAATGCTTGTGTGGCATACACTGAAAACTGGCATACCATATGTGAAGAACTTGCTTAATATGGAGTCTCAGGGAGCAGGGTCTCTGTTTCACAAATCATGGCCCTGCTGCTTCTCTGTCTTATTGCCACAATTAGAAAATCAGTGTGTCTCTTCCATTAAAACAATGCTGAAAGCAACAGCTTTTATTTCTTTCACACTGCATAACACTCAGTGAATCAAGACCCAAAAAATCAGGAAATGGATTAGCAACCTCTCAATACATAAGCCCTGTAATGTCTGGTTTTACATAAACTTCAGTGTCAGAGGGGTTTTAAATTCTTTATGCAACAGTCCTCAAAAGCATGGGTAAGACATTGGTTTCCAACACACAAACAGTCATAACACCAAAATGCCAAATTGAGTTACCTCCAGCTGCTCAGAATTTTCATCAAGAGATATTAAAGGGAGATACACTTGTGTGAGTGAGAAGGCATTTCCTGGTCACAGCCTTATTTGAACCTGGTCATCTAGGCTGTGAAATGCCAGTTTAGTTTAAGCTACTAGACCCCACTTCCATTTGCAGCAGGGACTGGCTCCCAGTTTCCTCTTAGTCCCCACTGCCTTTGAGTGGATACAGAGCAGCTGCAGCTACAAAAATATTTGGCTTTTAATCCCCTGCAGGTCATGACCTTACTGTCCAAGGACAATTCCCAATAAGGCATCCCTCATCTCCTGTGGGGGAAGAACACATAAAAAACCCCCATGATTTCTATTTTTTTCTACCTGTGACCTCCTCCTCTTTTGCTAAATTTTTAAGTTCTTACTGTGACATCAGAGGATGCAGGTTTACTCATTGGTATGTTTTTGTTACATGGCCACTTGTCAGGCTGTGTGTAGCCAGTCAGCACCATGCTGGCACGTGGCTCCTGCCTGTGCTTCATGTGGGTCTCCAAGGAAAAGGTTTCTGTCTCTCTGTGGTGGAGAAGCTCCTCCCTAGCCCTGCTTAAGCACAGATCTAAATCTTAAGTCATATTTTCCTCTCCACCCCATTTACTTCACTTTGAAAGTCAGATATGTCCACCTTGCAGCTATCAATACTATGCACAAACCTGAGTTCTTCATTGCCTGAGCTCAACCCTCTGCTACATTAAACTTGTCTTAGGTTCACACTCTGTGTTGATGCCTCTTCTATGAACTACATTTCCTGGTCACATAGAACTTGTGGAAATAGTTTCATTCCAGTCAAGCTATGACTGCAACTAACCAACACCAGCAGCATGTCTGACTGGAGCTTCTTTCTGGGAATGGGTGCAAAATACACAGAATTCCCCATCTTTTGTCCTTCACCCAGACTTGCTCTTACTAGTGGATGTGCTAGGCAAGCACATGCAAGAGGAAAGTTGAAGACAGAGCACTGGACAGCACTTGAGTTATCTGGAAGTTCTGGAGAGAGCAGGCAGGAGTAGCAGCAGGGTTGAGAGAGCAGGCAGGTGCCTGCACCCAGCCCGGGGCAGGATGTAACTAAGGACCTGCAGGCAAGGACTATACAGGGATGTGGTTTGTGCCCAGGTCTTGGAGGGGACATGGTACTCCGAACAGTGATAGTATAATATGTTAATAAGGTGAAATGGATATGTACATTTTACCTGAATTACAGCTTTCTTAACCTCACTCATTCTGCAGGTTCCTTATCCAATGGGATACCCCAATGTCTTTTGGGATAGTTTTATCTTGAAGCACACATCAGGTCAGCTAGTGAAAAAATTCCAGTAGGATGGAGGGCAGTTCTGGCAGGATACAAAACCTCCATTCACAGGTTTAAGTCCCACCAGGAGTGATGCCAAAGGAGCTGCCACTTTTGGAGGGGAGTCAGCAGCTCCTTGCATTGCTGGTCAGGGCTCTAGGCTGCTGTCCTCTCCATGTGCAGGACAGGCAGACTGCCTGTCTTTGCTGTTGGGCTGGCAAGCAAGGAAGCCACAAACACAATCCCAAAGAGTGAACTCCAGTGCTTTCAGTGCAGATATTCCTACAACTCTCCCAGACTGACAACTAGGGTTGATCAAAGCAGTGATGTGTAAGGTTCTGCCATGGGCTGTAGCCCATTGAAGACCATGAGATGGGTCCTTTAGGGGCCTCTTTTGGGACTGTGCTATTATCTGTACTAATGACACAGATTAAAAGATCGAGTGCATGCAGCAAATCTGCAGATGACACCAAGGTGAGAGTGCAACAGACACTCTTGAAGGACAGGATGCCATCAGAAGAAACTTGAGCAGTGGCCCATGAGAATCTCATGAGGTTTTACAAGGCCAAATGCTGGTGCTGCACCTGGGTCAGAGCAATCCCTGGTGACAGCCCAGGCTGGGCATGAACAGATGGAAACCAGCCCTGCCCAGAAGGACTTGGGGGTGCTGTGGGTGAGAGCTGGACATGAGCCAGCCATGGGAACTCCCAGCCCAGAGAGCCAAGTGTGTCCTGGGCTGCACCCAGAGCCCGTGGGCAGCAGGGGAGGGAGGGGATTCTGCCCCTCTGCCCCGCTCTGGTGAGACCCCACCTGCAGAGCTGCCTCCAGCCCTGGGCTCCCAGCACAGCAAGTATATCCCAGCGACTACCCACCAGGCAGATGTCCAGCGGGGGTTCCGAGGCCGGGATAGCTTAGTGGGAGCTCAGGCAACCTAGGCAAGCTATAGTGATTTTCAGCTCTTAGTGATTATCAGCTCTTAGTGATTTCCAGCTCTTTAGCTTGCTAGGTACTGCAGCAGCAGATGCACGGAGAGAGAGGAGAAGACTGTGTGAGGTTCCGCAGGATTCTTTATTCTTCGGGTGTTCCGCGAAGGGTCCAGTGACAGCTCTTCTGCCAAACCCGGCAAAATCAGGGGTTTTTATACCCTACAGGGGTTTTGAAAACTGTCCAATAGTAAGGGTCAGGGGAAAGTGACCTATGGGCTTACAGAGAGACAAGCAGGGTCCGAAGGAGGAAGGGAGGGACTGCTAGGGTCCAGTCTTGCTGACTCAGCATTTCCTAGCTCAGGCCTCTGACCGCCAAGGAGGCCGTGCAGGCCCTGAGCCTGCTACAACTCCACTTTCTGTATTTAGAAAAAAGGCATTCCCTATGGTTCTTTTAAAACAATGAACAAGGCATGAGAACATAACTACCACGATGACAATTACAAGAAAAATCCACAGCATTCCCTTAACCAAAGATGCAACCCATCCCGTCAATCCCCATTGACCAAAGAGGTCATTGACCCAGTCTGGGGTCTTTTCTACTTTTAAGTCACAAGTCCTTTCAGTTTCTGGATGTTGACGTGGATGGATTCCGAGCATGAAGAGAGATTGAAGCAGCACATCCCTTCGAAGTCCTCGCAGCCATGTCCGTGGGCAAGCAGCAGGAAGTCAATTGCTGCTCGATTTTGGAGTGAGGCATGTCTTGTGGTTTCTTCTTCCTTTAAGAGATCGCTCAGGGCAGCAGAAGTAGCGTTAGCTTGCTTATTGAGCCAGTACCCGAGGTGATTTATTTCACCTAGGGGCTTAGCTGCAGCTACCCATGGTAGGAATATAGAGACCGCTATCTTTTTGGGTTTGTTCCAATCGTATAATTTGGGATCACAATTTTCATCAAATTCTGTGTAGGATCTTTTGTGGCGTTTTAATTCACTCTCTTTTTTCCAATTGTGTAACAAGGTGATATTTGGAGTAAGGGTAGAAAGTTTTCCTAGGGTACAGGGACCTCCCT
The DNA here is from genome assembly GCF_014805655.1 of Passer montanus. Lineage (NCBI taxonomy): Eukaryota > Metazoa > Chordata > Aves > Passeriformes > Passeridae > Passer > Passer montanus. The sequence continues at coordinate 2,127,596 of NW_024374034.1, forward strand.
GGAGTTGTGAGGGGATCCCAGCCCATACTCTGTCACCACAGATGAGAAACGTTCCCTTGGGTAGTACTTTGGGATGGAGAGAGGACACAGAGATCACACGAGCAGTATAATTACACCAGTCATGAGGGTTATAGGCTTTGTTAATTGGCCATATGTTTTTTCAGTATGTGTTTTTGTTCTGATCAATTTCTGGCCAATTATTTTTTGGACGTTTAAAGTAAAATTTGACACAGAAGGTGGCCTTGGAGGACCCGAACAGATCCAGGCAAAATTTGTTATTTTATGGTAGGAGGGGAGGGTTAGGGTTCCTTTCTTGTTCCTTTCCTCTGTTCCTTCCACCCCCCTGTTTAGTTTTAGTTTTTTATTGTTTTTTGTTTTTCTATATGCTAAGGGTGGGGGAGTGGGTAAAAATTTAGAGGCTTTTGGTAAGGGTTGATAAAGGGGATAATAGGGTTTTTAGGGTAAAAAAGGGTAACAACATATAATTCAGAGAACAGTTTTGTTTTTAGGCTGTGTCTGGCCTAGGGCTTGATGCCGCAGAATGTTGTTCAGCTTCCTGTTTTGTCTGCTGTTGCGTGATGGGACGGTCGTCCCCTCCGCAGGTGGACATTCAGCGACGTCTTTGTCTCCAGGCAGAACTGGTCTGGTTTTGAGGAGTCTTGTGTTTGACTGTGGAGGATTCTTGTCACTGCTTGTGGAAGTGGTATTTGCAGTGCCTAGGTATGGTTTTATGTTTTTCCCTGGGTACCATCTTGGACCAGATGATAGTAGAACACACGCATATCCTCTCTCCCAGGTAATCAGTTGGAAAGGTCCAGAGATTTTATGTGTTTCTGGGTCCTTCACCAGCACAGGTGGTTTCTCCGTGAGTTTTGCTTGGGTGGTATTTGCAAAGTGGCGAAGTATTGGTGGATCAGGCTCTGAGGTTGTACAGTTCGGGAAGTTGATGACATAGAGAGCATTGCAGTCTTTCAACTGGAGAAATGATTTTTGTTTCTCTCTGTTGCTGATTGAGGACTCTTTTAAGGGTTTGATGTGTCCTTTCTATGATGGATTGTCCTGTGGGGTTTGCAGGTATACCTGTCTTGTGTTGTATTCCCCACTCACTGAAGAACTCTTTTAACTTACGAGAGGTACAGGCAGGTCCGTTGTCTGTTTTGATCTCCTTTGGTACTCCCAGGGTAGCAAAGGCAAGGAGAAAATGTTTCATGGTGTGCTGCGCAGTTTCTCCTGGATGCTCCTGAGAACGTATCGACCGACACATGTACGTATTTTGATCTTCCAAAAGGTGCAAAGTGGGTTACATCTGTCTGCCACAGAGCAAGGACACGGAGCTGCTGAGAGAGTCCAGAGGAGGCACCAAGGTGAGCAGAGGGATGGAGCACCTCTGCTATGAGGAAAGGCTGAGAGAATGGGGATTGCTCAGCCTGGAGAAGAGAAGCCTTTGAGATGACCTTCCAGTCCCTGAAGGGACTGCACAAGAAAGATGGAGAGGGATTTTTTACAAGAGCTTGACATGACAGGACAAGGGTGAATGTCTTCAAACTGAAAGAAGATAGGTTTAGATTAGACATTAGAAAGAAATTCTTTACTGTGACAGTGGTGGGGCCCTGGCACAGGTTTCTCAGAGAAATTATGGATACCCCATCCTGGAAGTGTTCAAGGCAGATTGGATGGGGCTTGGAGCATCCTCATCTGGTGGAAGATGTCCCTCTCCAAGACAGGGAGTTTGAAACCAGATGATCTCTAAGGTCTCTTCCATGCCAAGCCATTCTCTGATACTATAATTATTTGATATGCTATTAAAAAAAGAAATCTGAGTAGAGGGCTTCCTGTAGGGAGTGAGTATTGCTGGGATATGCAATAGCTGAGCAGCAGCATTGAGAATTGCAGTTCTGTACATACTCTATATACTTTAAATCATGAGTGCAATGAGAGTTGGACATCCTCTTTGTTCCAGTTACCAGGAATTTCCATTTGCTTTCCCTGGGGCTACCCTACATCTGTGTCTCACTCTATTTGGCAGACTTTCTTGGCAAAATACAGTTTAGCATTATTTACATACAGAATATTTCTGGCATATTGCTCTTTTTGAGAGTAGAGAGAGAGAAAACACAGCTAGCTTCCCTATTTCTTTAACAAATTATAAATCATATTGTAGTTGGATGAGGTGAAATAGATATGGTGATTTTGAAGAAGCTTAATTCTGATTGTTTTGCAGCCCTTGAAATACAACAGCTTAATCCCATTTTTATCTAAACTTTCCAGTATTGTCTAGACTCACTTCAAATTTTTACTGAAATAGCACAAAGGCACAAATTTGTCAACACTGTGCTTCAATTAGAAATGGCAAGATAAGAAACCATTTGGTTTGTTGTTTGTAGTTTGTAATGTTAAGGTTAGGTTTCTCTCCTTAGTGAATGTGGTATCTCGGTATTGGTAACATTTAATTTAGATCTAATTCTTTCATTCAGCCACATGGCAATTAAATAATGTATTTATTTCACTAAAACATGTGAGAAAAAAAAATCTATTTTGCTTTTCACTGCTCTTTCATTACATTGATAATGCCAAAGTCATAGCAACATTATTCTTGTATTCCTGCTAAAAAGTGTGCAACTGAAATGTTCAGAAGCATTTTATAAACTCATCATTACTCAAAGTAAGCAACAAAGTGCATAGAAGAGCAAACAGAGGAGAAGGGACAGACTATTGATTGACAGTTGATTTTTAAAAGTTATCAGTTGCTTATCAGAAAAATAAAATGCTATTAAGCAATCAACATTTCTAGTTGTGTGTGTATATATATATATATATATATATATATATATACATATATATATAATTCTTCCACTTCTCCAGAAGTTGTGGATCCCGTGGTTGATCAGGGTAAGAATGTCCTTTCAGTTTCACTCCTTTCAAAAACATGGAGATTGACTTTCTCAAGAAGTCAGAGTTTTTAATTCACCTCGCTGAGTAAGTGCCTCAGGGTATCTCCCTTGACAAAACACATCAATAGTTCACCTGGATTTCTATTGAAATATTTCTTGGATGAGACAAACCTCATGTATTTGGTGAAATATTTCAAGTGCAGGAAACTGTTTTTTCCCTATCTTTTCTAGCCAGAACATTCTTGACCTCCCTTGCTAATTGTGATGACTTCAAAGTAAGGATCTGAAGGAAAAGTTATTGTGTTGAGCTTCCTCACCCTGCGTTAATGGTTTAAAACGGGTTTCTTATACAGTTAGACATATCCAGTTGCAATGACAGTCAGTGGATACCCAATTCTAACTCAAAGATCAAACTTCAGCAGTGTGTTGAGGGTTGTTTAAAATTTGAAGTGATGGCTTCCTTTCGTTCAGATTTTACACAGTGGCCAAAGTACTTCCATATATTCCTTTCAATTTATCCTTAAATACTACTTTTCAAATACTAGAAAAACAAGTTCCAGTGTAAGTATATTAATTTTGAGAGAGAAGAATGCCGGAGTTATATTGGAGTACTAATGAAAAAAAGGATAAAAGTAATGGCAGCACCATTGTACTGCTTATTCAAGTGCAAGACACGATTCAAAGAAAGTTAAATGTGTTAATAAGTTATGATCACACAAAACTAAACTATCTGAACAGCCTTAACTCAGACGAGCCAAGAATATCCAGAACCATGACATGTTACAATTCTGATACTTTGGGATTTGTGAACCAGAATAGATGAAACTAATATTTTTCCAATTACTTCTCATGGGATTTCAAAAGAGGAGAAGTGAGAAAAAGCAAGGGAAGAGTTTGAAGGCAGCTAAACTCTCCTCTACCCAAGAAAAATAAATGTTTAAGATAAATATTTCATAATGGACTTGGAAAATTATTGGGACTGGATAAGAATAGAAGGGTAAAAGACTCCAAGGCTGACATTAGTGATGTGGTAGCAGAAGATGCTTGGAGAGATAAAGATGACAAGGGAACAAGGAACAGCAGAGACAAGTCTGTTTAACTCACAGACTACAATTCCTCAAAAGGGCCCTAATGTTAACCACAAGAGTGATGAGTCTTTGAAACTTTTTCTGGCAATGAATCACTCTGACACCTCTAGGTAAATATGCATTTTACACCTTCTAGCAGCTGATATGCACATAGAATAATAACTCCCCACTGTCGTGATTGGTCAGCCTGGCTGGAAGGGATCTCAACTAAGAGCATGGCCTCCAAAGAGCGTGGCCAGAGCAAAGTGGCCATTGGTTTGACTCCTGGTGCTAAAACTTGTCTTTTAGATGGGTGCTCAATTTCCTAAAGAGACAGGAAATCAATGCAGAAACAAATAGTACTGAGAAAAATGTGGTTTCAAAGCCTTTACAAGAGTGTGTCAGCAGTTATGTTGTGGAACTTAGACTACCTGCATGTTCCAACTTAGGGGGTTTTTATGTGCCCATGTAGAAGCCACCAGTGTGGGGAGGATTGTGAGAAAGGTATTCTGTGCTCACCTCAGGACTCACATGCCCATGTCCTGCAGATGTGCTGATGGTCTAGATAGCTGCTACCCAAATAAATACCATCATGTACCATATTAGATGAAAATGGTTAGGTTTTTGTCCAATAATGTGGACATGCTCCTTTGCTTTGCCAGCATGTCTTTTGATCACTGGTGGAAGCTGAGGAGTACCAAAGTCAAGAGCTTCTAGACCCTCTTAGTACTGTTGTTCATTGCCAGCCACCAGCTACCCTCAAGTTCTCCTGGTGGAGATGAACACACCTTTTCCAAGTGGCATGTGGAGGTAATCACCGGCATTCACCTGCTGCTTGTGTCCAAGAAGGTAAGCTCCTAAGGGACAGCCAGCCAGCCTTGTGTGTCCATGACCAGGAGGAACAGGCTCCAAGCATTGCATAGGAATGTGGAAAAAAATTGTGGGCACCTCTTATAATTTCCATTGTGATGGAAATTATTATGCTTTAAAGGAAAAATATTTGCATCATTTTCTGAAATAAAATTATTTTAATGAAAAGTCATGAAAAAAAATATGAGGCCATTGAGCTTTTGTCCCCATGATCTGTGTATGAAAGTTATCTCTAACATAATTTTCATGTTTCCTGAGGTTTTCTGATGGTGGCATTCACACCCCCAAGCTGCAAAAGGCAGGGAATTTTTTTATTAGCTGGTTGGGTGCTGAATTTTAAAAATTTCCAAATCCTATATATCAAAAATATAAATATGTTAATCATCCTGGATATAATGGCATTTCTGTAGTGGTGAGAGCTTTTAGGAAAGAATATATTACTCATGTTTACGAAAAAGAAAGGTTTGCCTTCCAGCTACATGTACCAAGATGTAAGAGTCAAAATTGGCTCAGCAAATACAAGCCAAAATAATAAATTATAGTACCATAAATATAATAATATTGATTAGAAATGTATATTAAAGTCAATGACTTCATATTGTCTTTCTTCTTCTCCTGATGAGTGCTGGAAGCAGTCCCACCCACAGATACCATCTCGACCTGCAGCAAAATTGCAACTGCTATTTCTCAATCGCATCTTCCCATTGCTCAAGCACCACCACAAATGTGAGATCTTCAATTCAACCAGGAAACAGGGATTAAGGAGGAAAGTAGTTGTATTGTAAGCATAAAGATCCATCAGAAAATGCCTCTTGTCACTTATTTTTCTTAATGGAAACTACTTCCAAATCCCTTTAATTTGGCCAATTGCTCCAGTCAAAAATTGGTGTCACAAGTGAGGCTGCAGCACCCTTGGCTGAAGCAAGTAAAAGTTTTGAATTGCTAGAGTTACAAAAATGAACAGATTTTTGTAAAGTCCTCCTTTGCCCCCTGCCTCTCTGGTACATATGTCAGTAAATGGACTTTTCTCTCTGAACAATTTAAAATAGTAAACAAACTTGAACACATATTCATATAACTTGACATTTTCAGAAGTTACTGCTGCATGCAAATGAAGAGATTAGCAAAGTTTTTGAGAGATACTCTTTATTTGCAGAAATTTTCCATAAAAAAAAATAGTGGGTAAAGAAGATCTTTATTTGCAGAAATTTTCCAAAAAAAAAAAAAAAAAGTGGGTAAAGAAGGAGCTAATTCCCTTTTTCCTAATAGACATTCCTGGTCCTTAGATTAGTATTTCACTGAATTCATGGCATAAATAGGCTTTCATTGGTTATGATGCTGGTTCTCTGGTATATAATAAAACTCACCTAAGGTGACCTTTGTGCTATGGTGCACCTCCAATTATGCAGAGAAACATAAAACTAATTTAACAGATTCATCTTTTTATCAACATAATAACTTCATGAAGCCCATTAACAACTTCGAACAAAAATCTTTGGAGAAAGACTGAAGCACATGAGTTTGCAAGTTAAGAAAACCACTTCTAGAATATGAGAAGACGTCCTTTAGGAAACTGGAATTTGTTTGGCACCACTGTGACAGCAATGCAGGTAACCACGTCTCAAGGGCTCTTGAGGGCTACGCGGGCTCGGCTACCGCTTTGCAGACTCATCTCCATTAGTGCAATAGCTATTAAAGCACGGGTTTTGAAACGTCAGTTATGACTAGAATTAGATGTATGCGCACACGCAAAACCAGACACCTACACACATTCACGTGGCCGCAGGATTGCGGCCACGCTTTGGAACAGAGACCAGGAGCGCCCAGCGGAGACCAGGGCGCTGCGGCCGCCTCTCGTCCCCCTCCCTGGGCTGCGACACGCAAAGACGAGAAGGAACAGAGGAAAGGGGGAGATCCAAGAGGAGAGCAGGGCGGGAACCCACTCAAGCGGACAGGCACCCACGGATGACTAAGCTGCTCTGGCTGGTCCCCAGCTCAGGGCCAGAGAGGCACGCTGTCCCGCGGCAGCCTTCCAGGGTTTCCCTCATGACTCACGCCGCAGGGAGCATTCCCCGAAAACGAGCACGCCCCCGGCCGGGGTTTCCGCGGAGACTTCCGAGGCACTTTCCCTGAAACACTTCAGCAGGACTAGGGAACAGCTGGTGCCGAGCGTGGCAGAGACGTCGGTGCCGGCTGAGAAAGGCTCGCGGGAGCGAGGGAGGGAGCGGGGCCGTGCCTCCTTTTGGCCCGGCACTCCGGCACCCCGGGCACCCTGGTCGCCAGTGCCCGGGGCAGACTGACCCCCGACGTCCCCCTCATACCGATACCCTGTGCCTGGGGCAGCCTGTCTTTTGTGGTCCTGAGCATCCCGATATCCAGTGCCTGGGGCAGCCAGTCCTGCGATGTCCCGCGCGTCCCGGTGCCCAGTGCCCGGCGCAGCCGACTGCTCTGTCAGCTCGGCTGTCCCCACGGCCGAGCAGCTGCTCCTCCCTCGCCTGCACTCCCCGCAGCCCAAGCAAGAGAAGGGGCTCCCCCGGGGAAAGGGGTTTGTAAAATAAAAGGTTCACCTTCGAGACAAAAGAACCCCTCAGTTGTAGACGGGGATGGAGGAACGACCACTATGCTCCAGTTACTTCCTCACTAGAGTGTTAAAATGATGCCCTGGAGATGTCCCTGCAACCTCAGTGTGGAGGGCACGCACGTCCCCCCCCGGGCAGACCCTCTGCAGGTGCCCCGACGCATTTTTTTCTCGCTTTCAAGAGAAAATCGGGTTTTGCTGCAACAGTTCCCGCTGAAGTTGCATCCCACGTGTTTATGGGGAGGGCTACTCACACTTGTTTCAAGCAAAGCTTTTGTGTTTTCTTTTGTTTTGGTTGGAGTTTGGATGATGCCTTTGATTATTATTCGTTATTCCGGTTTTATTTTCGAATCAGTGACACAACTTCAACACTGAGTAATAATTATTTACAGTTCTGGAAAGAGGTGCAAGAGACGTCCAAATGAGCCCCGGTTATGGAATTGGAAACCTTTATTTCCGTAGGCGTACAGGTACATATATGAAGCCAGCAACGATCTGAAGCCCGGGAGGAGAAAAACAACGTGTAAAGACACCATGGATAATCACAACGGTAACCAACCAGTTTCTCTAGTGCTTCTGAAGCACGGGCATCCCTCTCTTCAGCTGTCTTTCGTGCCTTGTCGGGTCACGCAGTGGTGCAAGCTAATTAACCTTTGGCTTTTTCTTACACAGTCCTTTGTAGCTTGATCATCTTTCTTCAGATCGCCTTCTTACCGCGGGGGTCCACCTACAATTTCAACCTTTGTAACCACGGCAAGATACAAGAGGATCTACTAAACGTTTTGGATGCAGACAAAACCTTTACACAAGAGGTTGGTGCTTTCTCTGGTGGCATCGGAGGGAAACTGTCGGGACGGCACTGCCTCCACGTTTTTACCCTTGACCACCGGCAACTACTTTCTGAAAATCTCGGTTAGCAAGCCGGGAGTTGGCTAGTTTAGTAAACCGGTACCTGTGAAACAGGACCTTGAAGTTATGTCCAACTCTCCTCCTGTGACCTTTCTAAAATGTACTTCGCTGAAGCTGGGACTGGCAGGGACGGAGAGCAGGAGCCCGGGCGGCCGCTGCCAGAGCTCTACCCGACCCTTCCCAGCGCCTTGCAGACCCGTAGGACTGAAAGTCGCTTGTATAATTCTTCACCGACGCTGAAGATGGTGTCACGGTTGCAAAGGTGAAGTGGTTTAGAAGCTACGCGGAGGGTTCACACGCACAGCCGGCCCTTAGCTCAAAGACCAGGCAGTGTTTTTCGGGGAAAGCAGCCCTGCCGCTGGCTCGGGCATCACAGCCCGGAGCTGCCCAGCGCAGTCCAGCAGCGGCTGCCCCGCACGGCCGCCGCCTGACTCCCGCAGCCGCGCACACCGTGCGGGGCCCCGACGGGGCGGGGTATCTAGACAGGAGGAATGTCGATAACGGTGTGCCCGAGTCAGGCTGGCAGCCGGCGAAGGCGACCCCGTGGGACGTGGCTTTAACAAGCATCCCCTGTTGTTGTTTCCTTCCAGGAGCTACGACTCGATTTTCACACCTGCGAGGACGCGCCCTCCGAGCCGGCGGGCAAGCAGCTGTCCGAGGTTCGCCCGGAGTGCTCCCTTCCCGGCGGCTAGGTGGCATTCCCTTCCCGCCCCCCCCCCAAAAAAAAAAAAAAAAAAAAAAGGAAAGAAGGGGTCAAGAAAGGAAGAAAGGGGTATGAGGGAATGGGGAAAAGGTAACGGGGGAAAGGTAAGGGGGGGAAGGAGAAGGAGGGGAGGACGGGAAAAGAGAGGAGGAGAGGAAAGTGAGGTAAGGAAAAGGGAAAGCGGACGGAAGGGGGCAAGGATAAGGAGCTTTATTATATCTTTGGAGGGTGAATGGGCAGCCTCTTTTTAGGGATACGTGGGGAGGCGCTGAAGGGATAAGGAGTTAAGGGTCCTGACCGTCGTCTGCTCGCAGGACTCCAGGCGGGCGGAGCGAGCGGGCCGGCTGCTGGAATGCCTCCTGGAGCGGGCGCGGGGATGCGGAGAGCGGCCGGAGCTGTGGCGCGTCACCCGCTCCGTCCTGAAGCGCCACTGCCCCGGCTTCTGCGCGTCACAGGAGGGTCCAGGGACAGCGCAGCAGGACAGCCCCGGAGACAGCGCCGGGAGCGTCGCCGGGACGTCAAGCCCGGTCCCGTGCGACAAGAGCAAAGCCCGGGAGCTGATGGCGGTGTGGAGAAGCTACAACAACTTAGGATAGGTGGCCTGGGGGTGGCGCGGCTTTGCATTTCGCGTCCTCCGCCGGACTTCACTTGCATTGTCCGCCGTGCACTCATAGCAACGGAGTCATCCTGCGGGTTGGTATTTTTTTAAAATATCCATAATTTATTGAAAAAAAAAACCCAACCAAACAAAAACATGCCCACATACAAAACCAACACTACCACCACGACAAAAACCTCAAAACAGACACCTCGGGAAGTTCAGAGGCTCCCGATGCGGGTGTCTTGCGGGATGCGCCATCGGAGGTGTGCTCACTTCGCACCCCGCTGCCGCCTCTGCGGCGGGGCCACCCACAACTGGACCTGGAGCTTTGCGAGGGCAAAGGGGATCACGAAATGAAGAATCAAAGGGGATACAAAAATGAAGAATAAAAGAAAAAAAAACCAAACGCGCAGTCGCAGCTGCGTGAAGTGTTTGTGGCAGAGTTCGCGGCTGAGGCTCCCCTGCGCGCCCTGCTGGCATCGCGGTCAGCAGCGCGGGGGCGGCGGGCGCGGGGGCCGCTTTCGGCGGCGCACGGCGGGGCGGGGCGGGGCGGCGGAAGCGGGCGGGCGCTTCCTGCGGGAGGGCGGGCGGATGCGGACACGGACACGGACACGTGCGGAGCGATGGCGCGGGAGGGCGCGGGGCTCTTCGCCGCGTTTCGGGTGCTCGGCCGCTTCAGCGGGCACGTCCCGCACGTCCTGCGCTATCACGGCCGCCACCGCGAATTCTACGTGGCCACCGCCGTCGGGCGCAGCGTCCACACCTACAGTGTGAGTACGCGGCGTCCCGGTCCCAGCTCCTTTTTCCTGGCCTCCTTCCCGCTCTCACCTGCCGTGGGGAGGCCGGGGCCGTGCAAGGAGATCCGCCTCTTCCTCCCCTCGTCCTCCGCCCTCGCCGTCACGATACGGGAGCGTGTGCGGGGCTGTGGCGTCCCGGTGCCCCTCTTCTGTAGCCGGCGGTGGCCGGGAGGGAGGGAAAGAGGGAGGCCGCCCCTTGAGCAGGTCGGGAATGAGCTTGTGCAGCCATGTGGGCAGCGCTCGCCGATGCGGCACAACCCATCTGTCGGGAGCGCCCAGCTACTGAAGCTGTTCCTTCATTACAAGATAAATCAAAGCCCACCCGCTCTCATTTAGCGTTTGAGGGTTACGTTTTATGGGCGGGGGGCAGTCAGATCCTATTAAAACTCCTGTATGAAAACGGATAAGCGTAGTTGAATTCAGCAAGATGAAAGGCTGTTATACGAACTCGGTTTTTTGCCGTGTAGAATCATAAACCCCTTAAGGCTGGAAGGGACCTCTGGAGATCACCCAGACCAACCACCCTGCCAAGGATGGTTAGTTACCTAGAGCAGGTTACAGAGGAACGTGTCTAGGTGGGTTTGGAATGCCTCAAAAGAGGGAGACTCCGTGGCTTCCCTGGGCTCAATCAAAGCATTTTCACTGTATAGGAAGCACTACACAGAACTGAGCACTGTGAACACCAGAGTGCAGACATCAGGGATCTTCCTGTGCTTCTGTGGCACCTTTTAGCGTTCACTCCTGTCAGTGTTCTTCACAGCCTTTGAAGTGGAGTAGTGATCATCACCGGGCAGAGATGGCTAGGTGTTTACAACTAAAGCAAAACCTTTGTGAACAGAGATGAAATTACAATATAGGGTGGTTGTAGTGAAAATAAGGTAGAAGCAGATATGATGTGGAAACAAAGGTACCCAAGCTCCTCAGGGTGTCTTAACATGTCCTTAAGTTTTCTGTGCATTAGTGCAAAATACATCAGGAAGCACAACATAGCCGTTGGTGAGTAGTTGTCTTTTGGCAAATGAATTGTCTCATTCCTTTTGACCTGGTATCTTTATGTTTTTCAGTAGACAGTGTTTTAGACTGGGATGAATAATCTTCCTGGTTTGTGAACTATCAAATGCATTGTCTGATCTAGGTTAATTCCTAGAATGTTTAATTTGTTTATACCAAATTCATTGCAACCAATCACTAAAAATGCCTTTTTAACATTGTCATTGCAGGTGAAGAAGCTTGGTATTGTTGCTGTGAGTAAGTACTCATAAATAGTTAATTCTTCTTATTTGGTTGGGTTTTTTTTAAACATGTCTGACATCTGCACTTAATTTTCAACTTTAAAAAAAATAATTGTACTTACTAATATTTACACCGAAATGTATTAATAGGAGTCTCAGAAATCTAAAATACCAGTTTGGAAATAAGACTGCTGTTGAAACTGAAATTTAGTTTTCTTAGAGACATACCTTTTGAACCTTCTGTTCTTATCATCTTGTTTTTCCAAAAACACCTCTAAGCCATAGGGATTGCACAGTGAATAAAGCTCAGTTATTAATTTCAGACCCCTTTTTTGCTGTTTTTGTGATTTTTAGAAGACTGTTATAGGAGGAAAATACTTACATGAAGAAAATAGATGTGGATGCCTTCAGGGAGTGTTAGGAGCTGGTTGTACTGGTACTGGATACAAAGGATATGAATTGGTGGCTTGACGTTCACTTGGCCTTTGGTGGCAGAGCACTTGGGGTGTCAGCAGCAGGGCACACGTTCTTCAACACCATCCCCAGCAGCCTGGGTGCTGAGGCAGGGCACACCCCTAGGATAAGCTTGCAGAGGATGCTGTTTTAGGAGGAGTAGCTGACACCCAGAAGGGCAAAGTTTCGGTCCAGGGAGCAGTTGCAAAACATAAATCTTGGGCCAACAGGAGCCTTGCCAAGTCCAGCAAGGATGAGTGCAGAATCCTGCTGCACCTGAGATGGAGCAAGCTGGGAAGTGACTGGCTCATGGCATTCTGCTGGGGCTGTGCTGGTGCCAGGCTGGATGTGGACCAAAACCACGGTAGCTGTGAGTAAGGCAGGCTGTGTATCGAGCCTCATTAGGAATGCATCCAGCAGATCAGGCAGAGCTGTTCTCCCTGCACCTCACATTGGTGGGGCTGTGCCTGGTCTGCAGCACTCTGTTAGTGTGGTTCTGTCCCTTCCACTGCTCCCCTTTCTCCTGCAGGGGATATGCTGAGTAGCAGGAGAGTGTCAGGGCCTACAGCAAGCAGTTTGAAAATAGACATTGGAGTAACTGGATCTGCCTAGTGCTAAGAAGGGCCAAATTCAGGGTGACTCAGAGTGTACCTGAAGGGCAGTAGGATGTGGGGCTGGATTTGTGCTGATGGTGGTAGTGGTAGACAGAGCAGCAAGGGGCAACACCCACAGATTGCAGCTTGAGAGGGTCACAGTGGAGGGTAGGAAAAATGTCCCGAAGAGGTAACTATGGTACAGTGTATGCCTTGAGCAGAACTCCTTCCACAGAAGTGTTCAAGATTCAGCTGAGCACAGCTGCAGGTAACCCAGTCTAGTACTGGTGATAAACTTTGTGAGGAGCTGGTGGCATGTTGAACCAGTTGATTTCCAAAGCTCCCTTTCACTTGACACTTACACAGGGATGCACTCTGTCTTGAAAAGTAAGGTCTTTACCTCTATGTACCACAAAGTTTTTTACAGAGATATCATAAATAAAATATTTTCTATTAATAGAGCATCTATAAATTTGAGACTAAATGTCACATGACCAGGATTAGATTTAGATTATCAGCTATGCATTTTTAAAGCTGTAAACACATTAACTTTGTTTTCATCTTGCAAAATCATTGAAACATTGCATATTCTGTTCTACAGTGGGCTGCATCTTCTTACATATATAATCATCTAAGCTTTTTGAGAAACTGAGATGTTTACATACAAAACTGTGATTGAAAAAAGTGAATGCAGTGCCTCTCTTTTTATGGTGCTGTTGGTTTGTTGATGTTGTGTGGTTGATGCTCTGAACTTTTTAATTTGGGTCTGCCTAAAACTGTCTTAGCCTAAGCAGCCTTGCATCCAGCTTCTGTGGAGTACCAGGTGTCTGTAACCTGGTTGTAAACTTGAGTCACTTCACAGGTGCTGAAGAGATGTTCAAACAAATGGAACTTCATGCAACCTTCTTTTTTGTTCTTATTTTAGTTCCTCCTTTTGAAGCTCTGCTGCAGTATAGCAGAGGGTGCAGTTTTCTTTGTGCCTGCTAACAATTCACAGTACAAAGCACCTTTGTGGGAAAGGCTGCTGTGTGACCATGCTAGTTTGTATCATAGGTGCACTTGCACAGCGATTTTTGACCTGATGTTTCTCTGCAGAAGTGTAAAGTGCTTTAGTAATTTACATTTTTTATATTTCCTTGGATTGGGAGTATTATTGAGAGTCTTATTGAGAGGTGGTTTTTTTTTTGTTTTTTTGTGGGGGTTTTTTTGGGGTTTTTTTTGTGTGTTGTTGTTGTGGTTTTTGTTTTGTTTTGGTTTTGTTATTTTTTTTTTTCCATTTTTCTACTATTTGGGACCACACCGGCAGTTTCTCAGTGTGGTCTGGAACTTTATTCTTTTACCTTTTATGCTAGTAAAGTAAATATCCCGATATTAGCTACTCTTTCTGAACCAGTCATGAGGTAGGGAATGACATGTATTCCTAGAACATTAAATTCTCAGTGTGATCAGGAGATAGGTGCAGGAGTGGGTCAGTAACTCCCAGGCCTGCAGAATAACTTATCCTAATAAGCATTGCTAATGCTGAGATTTGTATTTATCATCTGTGTTTCCAGCCCTCACAAAGCTAACATGTGCATTTACCTATAGAGATAGTTCACTAATTTGTTATTAAGTGTTTTTCAAAATAATGACCTTATGTTCTACCAATCTTATCTTACTTATGATGTTGGTACTGATGTAATGTTTTGTAGTAATATTTGCATTCTTCTGAAATGTGTGTATTTCTCTAAAATTCAACATGATGTTTGAACAAAGGGCTTTCTTTGTGGGTCACCATGCCGAAGAAATACACTGTCAAGCTTTCTCTCTTGCTAAGAACCTAAAACTTGATTAACTTTTTTTTTTTGTTTGATCAACAGGTAACACTTTGCCACAGGACATCACATGTTTGGCAGCAGATCGCATGCTGATATTTGCTTCATACGACAATATTCTCCATGCTTTTGCCAGGAACAAAGAGGTTTCTATTAACTTGCTTATTACTCACTAGTGCAAAACAGTTGTGTAGTGTCTGTGGTATCAAGGCAGTTAATTTTCTATGAATGCCTATTTCTGTAGCTGTTTGGTACCTTCAGTTTTAGGGAAACAAGCTGTAGAATAAGGAGTTAAAAGCTTAAACTGGAAGAATGTATGAGCTAATTCCATAATGCTGAACTGTGTTTTGCATATTAATTAGAATAATTGAGTAGCTATTTAAAGATTTAAAAAATCATCAATTCATGTGAGCTAAATGAATTGAAAATAAATAATTGAAAATACTTAGGTAGCATATTTTTTGCAAACATTTTCAAATATCAGATATAACTATCTCTCTTGCATTTTGAGTTGTGTGGCCTTTCCATGAATTTTATTTGAACTTGTTGCTGACATCTTTTAGCTGTCCTCAGGTATTATGTTAACATGATATTCTATCTTAACAGCTTATTAGAAGCATTTCTGTTTTGAAATTATAGGTGGTTCATACCTATGAAGGCCACAAGGCAAGGATACACCTTCTACAGCCTTTTGGTGATCATGTCATCTCTGTGGATGTTGATAATGTCCTTATTGTTTGGAATATACAGTCAGAAGGTGAGAGATTTTATTTTTGTTGCTGCTTTATAGGATAGCAGTGTAAGACATTCAGTAATTAAGAAGAAAGGTTTTTTTTAAATGCACACATTCAGAAGCAATTTATTCTTAAAAAAATTTTCTTAAATGATAGTGCTACTTAGTTGATGATCTGAAGTCCTAATCCTGCAGTAATATTTCTGAGTGGATACTCTTACCATGTGCAAAGGCTCAGTAAAATTCTGTGTAGATGTAAAAGAGAGAATGATTATATGAAAATTACATTTTAGTGTTCCATTCCATACAAGAGTAAAGGCTGTGATAGAGCAGCTTTGGCATTATTTCTAATTCTTGTAATTCCTTGATATCTAGCAGACTGGGTATGACTAAATTCTAATGAATAATCTTTTTGTGTGTGTCAGCATCTTTTCATGCCGTTGTCAAGTGCTTTTGAAATTGTGCTTCAGTGCCCCAAACATGTTTTTTTAGAAAGCATTCATTGGCGTGACCAGTGTTATTCTCTGTGTGCTGGTTGTCAAAGTGTCTGTAGCCAGGCTTTAGAGATTTGGAGTTTCTGTAACAAACAAAGGGCATGCTAATCACATGAGGTGTTGTGCTCAGGTGGGGGCAGGAATCCCTCAGAAAGATATAAGTCAGATAAAGATATGGTATTGCCAGTACTGTTGTACTGGATAGGCTTACAGGGAAAAAATACACCTTCAAGCCAACAGATGTTTTTACATTGTAAAAAAGTTCAGCCTTTTCTGTTACACATTAGCTAATCCTCTAATGTAAGAAAATCCAGTTGCAGGATTTGAAGAGTTAAACATCAATCCTGCTTTTACATTTGCAAAGGGATGACAAGCCTGCAGAGCAGGTTTGTAGGGGTAGCCACACTAACACCGTTTCTTGCTGTTTTTGCAGAAGAATATCTTCAGATAGATTTTGATAAAGCCACTTTTGCAGTTTCTGCACTTCTGCATCCCAGCACCTATCTGAATAAAATTCTCCTTGGGAGTGAACAAGGAACCTTGCAGCTATGGAATATAAGATCCAAGTAAGATTCTTGATACTTTGGCTATGCTTCATGCTCCATGTAGTTTGAGAGGCAACAAATTATACTGTTAAGTGTGGAATCTTCTACTGACTCTTGGCGCAGGTTTTCGGTTGGTATATTTCCAGGAACAAGGAATGCTGCTGCTCCCTGAATGCTGATGCCTTTCAGGTTGCATATTGTGAGAGTAATCTCCTTCCAAAGTGTCAGGGGTTGTTCAGGATTTTTTTTTTTTTAAATTTCTTGGAATCACATAACTTTCACATGAAAGCTTTTGAAATTACAGTAAAAACATGTTCAGGCCTCCTGCCTTCCATCTTCTATGCTTGACATTTTTGGTTGTTGTGGGTCCAAGGAAGTGCTGGCAGGTAGAGTAGAGGTAATGACTAGCATTTGAGTCTTAGATTCAGGTAAGAGATGCATAGGCATGCATCAGTTGTCTCTGAGCATGTCCCAGTAGATCATCATCCGTAATGTCATTATTTCATTCCTACCATGAGCAGCTGCTTTTCTAAATCATGAAAGTTACAGGTACAGTGAGCTTCACTGCATATTAATGTTTGTTCTGCAAATGCATGTTAAGTCAGCTTGCATAAATCAGTGTTTCATTCTCCTAATTCAGCTTGCCATGATATCACGATTGTTTCTTTTGTTTCATATGTTCATGGCATGCAGTTAAGTCACTGATGTGATATTAATGTACAATACCACTTTTTCAATAAAATTTAGCCATAACTTTAATCTTATTTCTTAGTATCACAGGCTTTTTTTTGCCTTTTATCTGACTTATAAGAACAGAAAGCTGATGTTCTTTTCTGTATAAGTACATATAAAGCAATGACTGTGTAATGGAAAATCCCCAAGGGTTATTTGATTTATGAGTTTTTAATGTTTGTTTTGCAGCAAACTCTTGTATTCGTTTCCAGGATGGGGCTTAGCAGTCACAACCCTTGAACAAGTTAGTATTTTTTGTTATCTTTTATTTTCATATGTAACTGGTTGAGAACAGCAGGCAAAATATTGTTCATTTAAAAATACATCAGTAAAGATGGCATGTATTGTCCCAGGTAATTGTAGTAATCCTCTCTTGACTGAAGGTCTATTATCTGCTCTTCCTCTATTCCTAGTTCTGTTGCATTTGGCATCTTATCTGTTTTGTGTTCATCATATCTATAGTCTTCACTGAATGATGTCATGAAGTCACAGAATTTTCAAGATGCATATGTATCATGAAGCTTCATGACACTGATGATTTTTTGCCAAATTTGTTTTGTTTTGGAGTTTGATAAAATGCAGATTTTGTTGATTCAGTAAAAGATTTTGTAATGTATTTGCTATAATTTTTTTTTAGATATAAAACTAAGTTAAAATTTATCAATGGCTTTGATGACAGCTGGTGGAAATGGTCAGAGTTGTCTAGGATAAAACTTGCAAAAGAAAGCTCTGTTTTTCAAAGTAGTCCCAGCGTCTTGAAACAGAATTTTTTAATTTCTTGCAGGCTCCAGCAGTGGATGTTGTTGCTATTGGCCTTGTATCTGGTCATATCATTGTACACAATATTAAGTTTGATGAAACTCTGATGAAATTTCAACAGGACTGGGGTCCCATCACAGCAATATCTTTTCGTACAGGTAAATCCTAGTGGTTTTAGTGAAAATATGTATGAAAACTCTAACACTAATGAAACAGAGGAAAACAGCTTGTGATAAAACATTTCAGAATCAAATTTGTGCTGTGACTTTCAGTTTTCAAAGGCTGACAGTCATCTAGAAAAGGTAGCAATAAGTGAGATCATGCATTTTCATCATGCTAGCTGTTCTATAGCATTTTCTTGTGTTCTTATTGCACAGAAAGTGACGCACAGTATACTTGAAAAGAAAATTTTGTTTGCAGTGTGCCAAGAGCTAACACAGTACACAATTGTGAGAGACATTGTGGTCAGTACATCGTGCTTTAGTGTCCATACCTACTGATCAGCAGTGTCTGTCCTCCCAGTGTTAGAATGTTAACAGTTGGGTGAATGCTGAATGGCTGTTACGGAGGAATCTTAACTTGTATTCACAGCTTTTTCTTGTCTAACAGACATGTCCAGTTATTAAAGCTAGTTACTTTAATGTTGATCCTACCTACAGAGCTGTCGATACTGAATCTAATTTCTCATTTGAATAATCTTGCAAATCTTAACAGAATATAGGTTGAGTGCAGACCTTGTTGAGGAGGAATGCTACTGGAGAAAATTGTGGAAAGACTTGTGAGAAGTAGAAAGAGAACCTTTTGTGTCAATACCTGTTGTGTTTTCAAGCAAAATCTCTAGCTCTGATTGCTGGATTTAGAGATTTTACTGTTCTCTGATATGAAAAAGTTGTATTTTTTTAATCAGTGAGTTCAGTTTCTTTTCTGATAGACATACTGCAATATTTCTGTTAAAACCTATATTATTTCTAGCATCAACTTGAGATTTCTTTTTCCTTGTGGTTATAGACTTTTCTAGCATCAGTTTTAAGATGTGACAAGACAGCAGGGATGAGCTGAATGTCAGTAAGCAAATCTTTTGAACTTTTTTTTTTTTTGAGCAGATGGACACCCAGTAATGGCAGCTGGTAGCCCAGTTGGACACATTGCTTTGTGGGACCTGGAAGAGAAGAAACTGATGTGTCAGATGCAAGATGCCCATTCCACAACAATAGCTGGCATGACATTTGTCCCTGGAGAGCCACTTCTTATTACTAATGGTGCTGATAATGCTCTACGGGTGCGTTACAATCTCTGCTGCTCTCTGAAACCATTACAACAAAACTCAAGTTGCTGGTCTCAGTTGGACTGTAGTTTAAAGATTTTCTGCTATGTTGTCATTGCTTTAGGTACAAAGGTACTCCTTTGTAGTACCCTTGAAGAACAAAGCTTTGGATTCACATTTCCAGAAATCACACTTTATATCCCAGTATTCTCTTAAATCTTGATCCATTTTGATAAAAGTTTTGCATCATAAGCAGTTGCTGCTGATAAAAGCCCCTTATGCTGCATGTCCTCTGATGCCACTAGGCTCTGGTGGAAGGGCAGAATGAACAGCAGGAAACAAATAAGGTGATGTAATGGAAGCTTCCAGAGTTTTAGTGTTAAGGCTGAAAGCCAGTGTGTGAAGTTGGCTGCACCAGCTCCCAGATGAACATGTTCTGCTGACAAGAGGTGCAATTATTGGCAAGGCAGTGTTTATCAGCCTGGCTTTTTTCTGCTTATTTTGGGATGCAGGTTTGGATTTTTGATGGGCCTGGTGGTACAGGTCGCATATTGAGGAGCCGCATGGGACATAGTGCACCACCAACAAAAATCAGATATCATGGGCAAAATGGAGAGCAAATTCTTAGTGCAGGTATGAATCTCCATTCTTCTTCAGTCTGTTTTCTAGCTGTGATAAAGAAAATGTGCGGAGATAAGTGTCTTTGTTTTATTAATTCACAAGATTATATTTCAAGTGTTGTATAATGTGTTTATGAAACATGGTAAATAGCTAACATAAACAGTCTAATTTATTGCTGTTACAAAGTGTTTCACTAGAATTTTCCTACTCTAGTAGGAAATCAGTTTTTCCCTAGAGTAACATACCAGCAAGCTGAAGAGTACTTGAAAACAGAATAGCAAAGGAGCTGCTCTTATCATCCATATTTATTTATTTGATGAATAAAAATGTTTTTGTTATCTTCTGAGCAAGTGTTAGCTGGTCAGAATGAAACCTGTAAAAACTCAAAAAATGTGGTTGTGGCAGGGGAAAAAAAAGCAGCATAATGCATTTAGTAACTAATTTTTAGTAAGTACTTTTTCCACTTAGTTTGAGCAAGCTTTGTGGCTTGCACTGTCTTATATATCACAGACACAGCTTACTTGTGTTTGTGATATATATTTTAAAGATTGCTTTTTACTGAGACATTCATCTAAAAGTGTAAAAATGCATAAGTGACTACTCTTCCTTAGAAACTAGCATATTTAAAAAGACCCCTTAGGACAGAGAAGTGCTAGAACAGACTGTGTTTTACCCCAGACCACTTAGGTGATGAGATTATAGAGATTCACCACCTGGTCTCTAATTACTCTTAAGAATTTAATTGTCTGTATGGCCTACTTTTGAAAACATCATACTACCTGTACTAAAATCTCTTGCCATCCAGCTAGTGACTTGCATTCTTGTAATGAGTTATTGTCTGTATTTCAGGTCACACTAGACAAACCACAATCTCAATCAAGTATTGCTTAACAAGTCATGACATTTTCTTTTTCAGTGGTGAGGGCACAAACACAACCTTTACGATGAAAAGGGTCTTAACCTTTGAGATCTGATGTATCCACAGTGCAGGAAGACTAATGCTCTGCCCTCCTTTCTGAAACAGTGGTCAAACTTTGTGCAGCAGAAGTGAATTAGTTGCCTTTCATGGGCTACTGGTTTCCTTAGAAGAGGAAATGAACTTAAATTAACTTAAATTAACTCCTCAAATTAACTTAATAAAATTTCATTAATGTCATGGACATTACAGAGTGAGAGGAATTGAACATAGAAAAGATGACTGTGAAGAGGGTCATTCTGATAATGTGTGGGGCAGAGTTGTAGGAATGGGGTGTAGGCCATAGAAAATTAGGCTCCATTAGTTCTGCCACTTAGAGTGTATCTATATTTATTCTTGGACTAGAATTTTTAGTAAATATCTTATTATAGTGTTTCAAGTTGCTTATTGCTTACATTTTATTTTTCTTGCTCAAATACCTTATGAGTAAATTTGATTTTTGCCCTTCACTGCTCTGTGCTAATGCTTTCTTAGGTCAAGATGGAACACTGCAATCTTTTTCAACAGTACATGAGAAGTTCAATAAAAGTTTAGGACGTGGTAAGTATCTCAGTCAAAGTACAAACACAGGTGAAAAGAAGGCCGGAAAAGCATTTATGTAAATATTAGTCAGGCCTTGTTTTCACTTCAACTGTTCTATAAAAGCTAATAACCTCAGTTATTCTGCAAACTCAGTCCTTTCTGCAGTAAGTGTATGGTCATATTTGATTATACATTAAAAAGGAGATTTCTGATCCTGGCAGTGTATCTTACTTCACTGTGGGAAATACTGTGCATGATTTCTGTATTAAAAATATGTAAAACAGTAGCTGACATTTCAGCATATGTAATTGCAGCTTTTTACCCTGTTTCCATTCTGTTCAATTGACTAAATTATTAGCCAATTCTTACTTCTTGGCTTGAGTTCCTTTGATTCAGTGTAGAGTTTGACTTAAACACATCTTACAAGTTATGCCATGGTTAAGGAACACTTCCATTTGTGAGAGCAAGAATCAGAAAGATTAAAATAATTCTTAGTTTTAACTGTCTGTCCTTGTTATATATTTATTTGGACCTGTTTAAAAAGATGCATAAAAATTAATTTGGGCATAAATTTGAAATTCAAGATTCTTTGGTTACTGAAAGGTCTGGGTGCTGTTTACTGCTTTATATAGTCATGCCTGTAGGACCGTGTTTTTAGCTGTGATGGGAGAACCTTTGCCTAGGAGTTCAGCACAAGATCCTGGAACCAAGTGGATTGAGCTGTTAATGTCAAAGGCTGGTGATTTGCTCAGCATTACATGAATTTTAACAGAAACTTAGTGTTCTTAGCTCTACAAACCTAGGGAACAGGGATGTGTTTATTTAGGCCAAATGTTTCTAAGTTTAAAAGGAGCTTTACATTTTGTTAATAGTTCCTTTTAAATCATTCTCAGTTCTGACAATGAGACTGACACCCTTAATGTCTATTTTTAAGGTTCAATTAATAAAAAGAAATCAAAAAAGAAAGGCCTTAAGCTGGATACAATGGCACTTCCACCAATTACAGCCTTTGCGTCAGGTGAGTGGTCTTTGACATAGGTTACAAACTAAATATGGGTATATTATCTTCATGTATTAATTTCAATTTTTTAAGCTTCAAAACACTATTGTTTTGGAAGCACATGCTATATCTAGATTATTCTGTGGCCTTTCATGAGCTACTGAGTGGCAGTTAAAAATTGCATTTGACTTGGTAAATTGTTCCAATATCTCAAAAAGAACATATTATGTTAAAACATCCTTATCTGGTTCTTGGCTTGAAAATCTCCTGCATGGGAATCAAAGTCTACTGAATTATTCCAGGCTGCAGAACCAACAGCTAGGTGGAGGATGATCTTTGTCAGCTGAGGAAGTCTTAGTTACACTTACAGTTGATTTTGAGTCCTCAGTACATTTATTTGCGTCATTTTTTAAGGCTGAATTTCAAGTAATTCATTCATTTGTAATTCAGTATGCAAATAATGAATCTAACTTCTTTAGGCAGAATTACAATTATCTTTGCTTCATCAAAATGTGATTCTTTGAATTAATGACCTCCTCTTCAGACTTGAAATCTCTTTTGTCAAAAGTGTAGGTATTTTCTCTTCTGAGGATGTTTTATTGTTTCCTATGTTGAAAGATCTGGATTTACAATTTTGTGGAGCCATTTGACTTCTGTGGTGTAGACTGTCTGTACACTCTTGTTGCAAGTATGTGTGTATGTTTTTAAGATACATATTTAAAATTAATTAATTTTGAAATTAATATTAGAGCTGCCTGTGTTTGAAGACTTAAAACCTCCACTTATTTGCTTAAGTAAATATGTACTTAAATACTTACTTAAGTACATTTGAGAGTTGTTTCTTTGTTCTCTTTGTTCATTTAAGTGAACCAGTTTGTTTCTTGTTTTAATCTTTGAAGTTCTAAAAATAACTAGTTTCAAACTCTCAATTTTTTTTAAATTTCCAGAAAATTGCTCATTATTTAGATCTCTATATATCATATTTGACTACAAAGTTTGGATACTGAGCTTTTGATAAACAATTTTTCTGGAAATGCAAAATATGTATTTTGCTATGTGACGCAGATGTATCTCTTAAACCTGACATTATCTGGTGACTTCTGCTGCTTCAACAGCTGAAGAAAAAGTTAAAGACACTCAGCTGGAAATGTGTACACATTGAGCAGTGTAAACCATTCAAACCTGTTTAAAACATTTACATTGAAATATGTGTTTCAAACTGCAGAGGTTAAAATATGCTAAGACACAAAGTGTAACATACAAAACAGTTATTGAGGTTTTGGTTTAACATTTTAGTTACACTACACATACACAACTGTTTGCCCAGTGGTACTTCTGAGTGATAGCCTTTTGAGTGTGCAACGAGAGCACTAAATATGAAATGTTCTGTCTAAAGGTACTTTAAAATATCAGGAGAGCTGAAGTTTGACTTTAGAATTACTAAAAGGACTCTGTTACCTTGCAGAGGTGGCACATCAGAGTGACTGGGATGGTATTGTTGCCTGCCATCAGGGGTATATAACCTGTACAACCTGGAACTATCAGAAAACCTCCATGGGAGCTCACAAACTGAGGCCAGAAGAATTTAGCAAACACAAACCTATTGACATATATGCAACAGTAAGTTTATTTAGGATAAGATTTCTTCAGATTCACACTGTATGCTCTTTTGATTCCTGTTGGTACAGAAATAATGCTTAGAATGAAAAAGCGTGGTCTAGATGTGTTTTAGTTGCTTGCATTGTCCCTTCTGCCAGCTTACTGTGTCCAGTGAGCTGGTTTGTAATGCTTATGGTCTTATGAAAAGCTGTTCTTTTTCCCTAAACATTCAGGTTAAATGCACTTATTTTCTGGCTCTGAGAGGTGGTTAGTGTTTACCTTTAGTCTGTCACAGCAATGTAGAGGTGTCTGTATGCCTGTGCTGATGAACTTACTCTGAGAATGCAGATTGCAGAAAATTCTGAGCTTTTTTTGTCAGTACAGGCAAATGTATTTCCAAATTGCAAGAAGGATATTACCTCAGAAATCCATTAAAACTTGAGCTGGACTCAATGACATTGTGTCAAACACGCAGTGAAGGGGATGAAACAAATGTTTGCTGAGGTTTACCAGCTTTTTAAAGGAGGAATTGCTGTGGCACACCTCATTTACTAGGGGTTCATGCAACTCCTGTGTCTTATGATACATGTTTTTTTTTACATTTTGTTGAGTGGTTAGTTGTTAGATAAATTAAATTGTAAATAACGAGTTTTCTTTTGACTACTAGATTCTTTGGGCTGTATCTTTCCAAAGACATCTAGATCATTGTTTCTTTGTTTCTTCCTATTTAAACTCTCTGTGACCTCACCCTAATTTGGGTGGGTATTGATAACATGGGCATTGAAAGAGGCATGCAGTTGCCATGCTTACAGTTGGTCTTAAGGACTGAATTTGTGGCAGTCTTTATTATTTAATTGACAGTGCTGATAATATTACCTATGGCTTCTAATGGATGTTACTAAGCTAGGATTTCATTATCTTTCACAACCACGCATTGCCATATTTATTACATGACTATTTGCTCATTTTAAGAGTTTCTCCCTCTGCTTTCTTGAGATGCAAATTGTTTGTTTTGTGCAGGTTTCCTCAAAAAACGTGTTAGTGTTTTGTATTCACAATCTGCTGTGTACTTGTAACAACTTCACTGACAGACACCTAAAGAATGGTTTTCTTAGGTGCTTTGTGTTATTGATTGATTTTTTTTTTTTCATTCTCTTGGAAGGCAGTTGACATTACCTCGTGTGGTAACTTTGCTGTAATTGGGATGTCTACTGGACAGGTAGATGTGTATAACATGCAGTCTGGCATTCACAGAGGGCATTATGGCAAAGAAACAGGTAAGAGCTCCTAAACTTCCAACATACAGGCACTTAACAGAACAGTAGTCACCTCATGTTTTGCCATTATGAAAATTCAGTGTAGGTTCTGAGTTGAATTTAGGATGCATTTCAGTTTTTCTAATTATGCTGCCCTGTCCTATCTTGCAGTCAGAAACCTGACTTGAAGGACAGGATCCTTGATAATGTTATCAACTCTGATGTTAGCATATCCTTGGTTTTTTAAAACAAAATTGTTAGTTACCGTGATGATTAGCACTTAAATGAGATGCTCTGGCCTCCAGTCTTTTTGAGATAGTCACATTTCCAGTATTTGGCTTCTTGTTTTATAGGTTTCTGTCTCCTAGATAAAGTTTGCCATCTGTTTTGTGCCCCCTGCTTAGAAATGAAAGGAAAATTGAAGTCCTAAGCAAGTCCAGCTCTTTGCATATGGTGTTATTTTTTATTAACCAGCTGCAAATCTAGGGCATAATGTGACTGTGCCCTGACATTCCCTTTTAGAGTTGCACACATATATATTTCATACATATATAGTTTATGCATATTTCATATACTCTCATACATGCTTTTTGGCATTTATGGTCTGAATTTCTTTGTTTTAGAAACAAGGAAGGAGTCCTGCCTGAGCCCTTAAGACTTACTGGATTTCTAAAAGCCATCTAGCTTAGCAAACATGAAGTGGTCTCTTTATAAAATCACTGATTGATAGTGGGATGAAAGTTCTAATTTTGCTTACTGGCCAGTAGCCCTAAGTATAGATTAAGAAATAAAATTGATAAAAAACTAGAGGAGCTATGTGTATTCTTTACATTGCTGTGTGAAGTAGCTTTGGAAAACTCCCAGACTTTGTGCCTGGACTGAAGTAAATTTTGTCTGGAGTGGTAGTTCTTCTTGGAGACATCCCTTAAGTGATTCAAAAACTCCCTCAAATCTGACAATCACAAAAAGTTCCCCAAACTGAAAGCAGAAATAAGAGCTAACACTCAGCTTCAATTACACTTCTTACTTGTATTCTAGGTGTTTACTTGAAATCAATTTGGTTTTTGTAGAGATAAAAAAACCTTAATGCTGGAGCATCTTGTCAAGTGGCTTTCAAATTGTCATATACTTGCTGATCATTCATTGTAGTCAGGCAAAGATAAACAAAATAGTGTTTGGCATTCAGCCAAATTTCTGTGCTAAATTTAAATTCTGAAATAATACTCTTTTCTCTTGATTTGCAGCACATGAAGGGGCCATTAGAGGGGTAGCTGTGGATGGATTGAACCAGCTGGTAATCACAGCTGGTAGTGAAGGATTAATTAAATTTTGGAAATTCAAAATGAAAGATCTGGTTTATTCCACTGAACTTTCTTCTTCTCCAAGTGGAATTCTGCTTCACAGAGACAGGTAAGAAATTGAAGTTATTTCATGTGTACAGTGTTTGGTGAACATACTTATCTAGAATGGCAGCCAGTACTCTTAATTAGAATATATTAGAATTTGCACTTCTAATGCTTTGAAATACAACTGTCTGGTAGACAGAGGATGACGACATTTTATTAGACTGAAGGAATGTAAGACTTGTTATTTTTAGGATAAAAGATACCTGGAGCAATGTTAGGATGTTTTTATTTTTTGTATCTTGTGTATTCCCTCATGTGTGTTGATGTTTCTTGGCAGTGGTATTCTGGGAATTGCCTTTGATGACTTCACTATTAGTGTTTTGGATATAGAAACCAGGAAGATTGTCAGGACATTCTCAGGACACCATGGACGGATTAATGACATGGTAATTGTTAACTGTAACAGGTGCCATACACAGATACCTAACAGATTTTACAGATGGTGGATTTCTCTGCATGTATTAAGTCATTGGGTATTATGTTCACCCTGCGAACAGTAAAGCTGTAGTTCAGCTCCACAGCACTTTTAACCATGTTAGTTTAGAAATGTTAGGTGGTCAAATTGCCATCTATTTTTTAATGTGCTTTGTGATTTAACTATAACTTTCAACTATAACAACAAGCTGGTTTGGGGGTCAAACAAAACAAAGCACTGGGAATAACGAAAACCTCGTTGAGGAGCAAAATTGTGCAGAAATTTGAGCTGTGTATATAAAAAAGATGAGCAAACCTAAAACAGATCTGAGATTATGCAGCACATTTAATTTAATTTAATTAATTCCTTAATTACATCTTATGTAATAGTTCATTGTAGTGCTCATTGAAATAGTTTTTAGCTTCAAATTTATTTATAAATGCTACTAAAATAGTATTTATTTGACTTATTCAACTTTATGGTTAGAAATGGGTTTCCACCATGAACATAAAAGTGGGGACTGAAGCACTTTGACTAATAGTGAGATACATCTTGTGTTTTATGTTTGAGCCTGTTCTTAAAAAGCTTTCTTCACTTCCAGTAGTGTTATTGTCAGTTATGGCTTATGGCGATACCCTTTCACCCGGGTTTTAGGGAGCAGTCTGATCTTGGCAGGGCCTCCTGTGGGGACTGGCTTATTTCTTGTGCCATTAAATTGACTACTTTATTTTAGACTTTCAGTCCTGATGGTCGTTGGCTGATAACTTCATCAATGGACTGTTCCATTAAGACTTGGGACCTTCCCTCTGGATGGTGAGTCAGTTTAAAAACATACAGCAGAAGAAATAATCCCCTTTCTGATAAATGGCAGAAAGCTTTCTGGTTTGATTATCTGTCACGAGATGTGACAGTCGAAGTTGCACATAATAAAAGACTTCTGCCCACTATTTTAATTGTGATCAGTGCATGTCTTTTTCTGGGTCTACAGCGTAACACTGTCCTGGAGATCTGTTGATGACCCCTGGAGTTTCCATGTACTGTGAATAAGTGTGAATTTGTTCTTTGTCTGGAAGCAGCACTGTAATCTAACGGGCAAGAGATTGTTTAAGGTGAATTGCACTGTGATATGCTGAAGTCTTCATAGGATCAAAGAGTGGTTGGAGTTGGAAGCAAAGATCTAGTCCAACTGTCTTGATGTGGAAAGGAACTTTTCTCACTAGATCAGGTTACTCAGAGCCCCAGCTTCGCCTTGAACACCTCCAGGGCTTGGCCATGCACTACTTGTTTATGCAACCTGTTCCAGTGCCTCGACCACCCTCCCTCATCATAAGAAAATTCTGCCCTACATCCAATCTAAACACATGGCCTTTCAGTTTAAAGCTGCTGCCCCTTGTTCTGTCACCACAGGCCCTGTTAAAAAGTCTCTCTGAGTCTTCCTTGTAAGCTCCATTTAAGTATTGAGAGGCCACAAGGTTGTCTCCTCCAGAGCCTTCTGTTCTCCAGAACACCACAGCTCTCTCATTTTCCTCATAGGAAATGTGTTCCAGAGCTTGAGTCATTTTCCTGGAGCTGCTCTAACTTCATGTGTCTTGGGGGCCCCAGAGTTGGATGCAGTGCTCCAGTTGATTTTGTAAAGAGAAGCCTGTTTTCACTTACATTCATTTTAACAACACAACATAGCTTTACTTCAGTTATATTTTTAATTTGTTTGTACTTGCAACTGCCAAAAATACTCTCTTGTGATCCACCATGAGTAGTCTTCTCCCAGAATAAAGTTTGGCTGAGAAGTAGGCAAGTACACACAAGAAGTTCAGGAGCCCAGGAAAAAAGCCAGGCTGAGAAGTAACTTTGCGTTCTGCCAGTGCATTCTTTCGGCAGCACATCACATTAGTTTGTTTTTTTTTTTTAAGGTAGTGCTGTGCAGCTCTGGTGGTTGTGCTGAAACAGAAGGGTTTCAGTTTGGTTGGTAATTTTGTTGACATGGTTTGGTAAATAATTTTGTATATTGTAAAAGTTCTCATTTTACTAGAAGTGCTTTGATTCTCAACAAACAATTGGCCTGTTCTTGCATGATGAGAGCCACTAGTCTAAAATAGGACAGAATGGATATTAGTGTCTTCTTTCCAGTATAGATGGGAAGGAAATTAGCACTCTGGTCTTCACCTTTCTAATACTCTTTCCCTTGCAAAGTAATATGCTTACAAAAAAATTGCAGCATTAACTAATATAAGTTTCTTCTGGTTTTTTATTTCTTCAATAACATAATACTTTACAATAAGAATCTATTTTAAATTTTTTTAAAGCAGTCTTACAGTAGTTCTCTTTTACATGTAAAAAATTTAAATATTTTGTCTCTTGTCTCTGAAATTCAGGTCAAGATTAAATCTAGGAAGGTAAATGACAAACTCTGGTTTTAGATGTAATTACGTTAAATTATTTTTCCAGTGTGTAAAGGCAAGGTTTTCCCATAACTATAGGCAGAGGAGTGTATTGAAAAGGAGGAACAGCTTTTAACAAAATGCTTGATGCTTGCTTTACCTCTGTGGCTCCATAAATAGAAAAAACATCTTATGAACTGTGTATTCTAAAGCCTCAGCTTTGATGTTGTTCTTACAGAAGTATGGAGAATATGTTTCTAGAATCCAACATTACAAAAATTGCCAACTGACTTTAATAAATGGTCTGACATCTATTAATTGGACATTGTTTTTACTTGGGAGTGGTGCTTAACTGTCCATATGTATGCAGTGCAGGTCTTTCTAGTGCATGTTTTTAACATAGGGCTTTTTTAAAAGTGGGAAAAAATGATGACTTTGTGTATAGAAAGTTACAAGCAGGAGCCCAGGCATTATGCATCTATTTCTTTCTGCTATGCAGCTTGCATAGACAAAATGAGGAATCAGGGGTATGAGCTGACTGTTCCTGGATGAAGCATGTGAGAAAAACCAGCATAGGAGACCTGTTAAATGTGAGCTCAACATTTTAGTTTCTATTGTCACAGTTTTGCAGTTAGGCTAGAAGCATTAAGGTAGATTCTTTCAGCCCCAAGGCAAGATCAATTTAGCTTTTTATGTAAAAAATACAAGTGTGTCTTATTTCCTATAGTACATTGATCCCTACTTCCCCCAAGCCAGTAAGCATGATTTAAGTTCATTTTAATAATGATTTAAGTTCAGTAAGAACTGATTTAATGTTAAATTTGTTTTGGAGCTCTTTGTGGTTGATTTATTGAACAGAATTTCTCAGTTACAAGTAAGGATTGTCATAAAAAGATGGATTTGAAAGTAAGAGAAAGTATCTAGGGTACATTTTTCTCGCCATTATGCACTGTGTATAAAATGTATCTGATATAAGTTTGGGATTTATGGTTTAGTGTTTATATATTTTATATTGAAAGTGATGAATGATTTTTCTCTTACCTGAGATTTGCAGCATCTGTCTAAGAACATGCATAGGTAATAAAATACTGCAGGGGGAAAAGGCTTTTATTTTTGACATACTCTCTCAAACCATCACAGGAGTGCTCAGTAGCTAAGAAAATACACGCCCACAAGATTTTATGTTTTAAACTTCTGTGTTACATCAATATTTTTTCTATGGTTAGTGAACAGAACAGGGCTGTAGACCTGTAAACAAGAACAAAGTATTCATGCTCTTTGTTTGTACTTTTAGTTTCTCTTGGTGAACTTAATTTGATAACTTGAACTAGTTGTCAAATTAAACTTAGAATTTAAAGTAACTGAAATTTGTATTTCAGCAACAGACAAACAATGCTGTCAACCTGGGCTTGAATGGAACTCTGCTAGAGAGTGCATCATCCAGAATTTCAATGTCTCATTGTTAAAATTATTGCATAACAACATTTTACTATTATGTCATTACAGTTGTATTTTAACTTTGTTTTTACATGGTATTTTTTTCAATTTTCTGCAATCATGAAAAAAAATGATCAGGGAATGGTTTATCAGGCTGAAGATACGGTAATGCCAAAACTGTTGCAGATAATCAAACTTCACATTGTACAGTTCATATTTTATTTTAGAGACTTTAGGTGCTAGTATTAACCAGGTGTACATGAAGTATGCCGAGTGATAATTGTCAGTCTGAGCAGCTGGGGCTAAATGAAAATGCAGAATTTATGGCCAGTGCAAGTTTTGTGTTAGGCATAAGGAATTGACTGTTTCATCTAATATTCTCCAGGTGTAGATGTCTAAGGAGGTGCCAGCTTTATCTGATTTTAGAGAGTTTTGTAGAGACAAGGGGTTTGTTGCACGGTGCTGTTCACTTGCTTTGTTTATATATTTGGATTTTTCTGCTACCCTGGTTTGTGTCCATACTTCTTGTGGCCTGTTTGCATTCATCTGTAATTCAGATGTGTGCAGATAAACGAGTTTTTCTTGCTGACAATTTCTCTTTTTTTTTTTTTCTTCTTTATAGTCTCATCGATTGTTTTTTGGTAGACTCTGCAGCTGTGAGCCTTACTATGTCCCCTACAGGAGATTTTCTGGCTTCAGCACATGTGGATGATCTTGGAATTTATTTGTGGTGAGTATGTAATCTGTTTCTATTTAGAATTTAGGATGGGGCAGAGTTCTTTTAATCACCTTTGGTGCAAATAGATAATTGCCCTGTCAAGTATCATCTCCAGTGTTTTGTGTTCTCTGGTTCTAATTAGGACAGGTGTCTATATTGCTCTGATTCCTAAGTGGTAAAATTTCCACAGTTAAATTACTTATTCAGATAGATAGTTTAAATTTTCTAAATGTTTCTTGCTCTTAAGAGTTCCTGTTACACCATTCGTAAAGTTTTTCGTAGACTCCATTTCCCCCACAGATTTGAAATGTCTTTGTTCAAATAGCGCTTCTTTCTGAAGTGCTTTTCTTGTCCTGCTGTACAGTGTTGTCTGACACTTGAGCAGTATGGGAAAGTTGTGATTATTTCTCTTTATTTGTGATAAATGAACACAGAAGTAAAATGTGATTTCATTCAGTTTCCTCCTGATACAGCTTTAAAGCGAATGACTCTTCAGGGCCAGTAATGAAGTAGCACACTGTTAAAATGGCTTGGGTCTTTTTCCCATTTAGTTGACAGATTATTTCAGGTTAGATATGTTGGCTGTAGTTTTGTCTACAGTTGTTAGGCCTTCATTTGTTAGGCCTTCCTGTGGTTAAGTATAAGTGCTTCCTTGTGAATAACAACAGATGTTTTTACCTAGCCCTAGTTTATTGACAAAAGGAGCAATTTGCCAGAATCATTTATGTGTGTGTTTCAAACCTGAAGAAAATTTTCTTAGAGTATTACCCTAAAATCCTGTGAATGCAGGATGAGTCATTTATATTTGCATAATTTGTTGTGCATAATGTGTTCTGCCTGGAGAAGGCTCTGGGGAGACCTTAGAACCTCTTCCAGTGCCTAAGGGGGCTCCAGGAGACCTGGGGAGGGGCTTTTGACAAAGGCCTGGAGTGATAGGAAAAGGGGGAATGGCTTCAAACTGAAGATGACAGATTTAGATTACACGTTGGAAAGAAATGCTTGATTGTGAGGGTGGTGGAAATATTCTTTTTGGCCATCAGGACCAGGGCAGTTACTGCCTCTCTTCTGGGCACTGGTTAAGTCACACTTCAGATTCTGTGTTTAGTTCTGGGCCACTCACTTCAAGGAGAACATTGAGGTCCTGCAGCCTATGATTATTTTCTTGGCAATAATACTTGAACATAACATCTATATTTCAGATGTTCAGGTGAGTCTATTTTCACACTTAATTTTCTGCTTGTCTGGTAGATGAGGAGACCTAATCTTGAATAGAGCATGGTGAATTGCCATGCTGCAGCAATATTAGACTTCAGCATAAATTATGTCTAAGTACTTGTTCCCATTCATCTGGAGATGGTTTTTAAAATGCCTGTCTTATTTTTTCAGGTCAAACCGTTCTTTGTATTCACTTGTGTCATTACGGCCCCTTCCTGCAGATTATGAACCATCTTTGGTGGCACTCCCCAGCACCTGCCCCGTGCAAGGTAACCCTCAGATGAAAGTGTATTTTGTTTTTCCCTTGCAGTTGCTCCCCTGCTTGCATGCCACAGATTCATTGTGAATATCTTGTTGGCAAGAGAATTGGGTTCAGCTGACCTGGCCTGTGCCTAGTGAAAGAAAGGCCGAAGTGGAATTTTTTTGCTAAATTAATAGAAGTGATTGTGCGTCAGAAGTCCTCTAGATGGAGATCTTGTCTGCCCAAGTTTGGAGTGCCTGCATTGGCATCTCCATCTGGAGAAGAAGCACACCTAGCTGTTGGCCACTAGAACTTGCCTTATGGTGATGGCTGCTTTAGCAAGCACATATTTGGTCTACATATTTAAATTAGGGAGACAGGAATTCATCCCAGAACTTGGAATGTTTTTGTCCTGATTCCATCTGAAAGTTTTAATCCACTTTGTGTCTTCAGCAAATCTAAAGTTCCTGTTTAGATGCTAAGGGCTCGTAATGGGTTGCATTCCTTTGTTGTTTCAGGCTTGTCTATTAGATTAATTGTTTTAGACAAGTAATATTTTACAAAAAGAAAGGAAAGCAGACATATTTGTTCAAGATCACACAGGAGACAAAGAGAAAATCAAGTGACTGATATTATAACTTTTCTTGCGGGACGTTGTGCTTTAATGTTGAGATTTTCTTCTTTTTTATGTGCCACTTCAGTCATGCCTATGAAGACGTTGTGATGAGGTAGTGAATATGGTGCAAGGGTCTAAATGGAAGGATTTCACAACTTTATAATGTAGAACTAAAATTACTGTGTATATATATATTCAGAAAGAGCAACAGATTACTGTCAAAATTTTGTTTTCTTTAATAAATCTGTAAACTGCTTTTATATAACTTCAGTCAAAGTGGACAAATCTTATAATTAAAAATTTGTTTATTAAATTCTACATCTTAGCTATAATATTTAAAGTTATTTAATATTTCATAATGCTAATACAGATTGTTTCTGTAGCTTTTTAGCTCAATGTAATGTTAGCACCTATGTCTATAACTATTATGCATTTGTTATTCAAAAATTGCAAAAAAAAAGTGTTTGGCTTTATTTTTTTTAAAAAATGAATGTGGAGTATGAATGTTCATAAAGGATATCTGTTTCTGCAAGATGTGGATGTGTCAGGAGATGAAGACCCATGTGATGAAATGATAGAATATGTCTCACCTGAGCAATTGGGGGAGCAGCTGGTGACCCTTTCCTTATTACCGGAATCAAGGTGGAAAAATCTCCTCAACCTTGATATTATCAAGGTACTGAAACTGTGCAAAAAATAGCATACATCCATATATTTGCCCTATTTCTATTAAATGCATTAGCTATTCATGAAACTTTATCCTGCTTTTCAGGTGTTTTCAAGATTTTGCATTAGAAGTCTTTGTGGTGCCTTTCACAGTTCCTGGGATTTGGGAGAGGGGCTTTTTTTCTGCTGAATAGTAGCTTCATAATTAGTGGTTAAAGGATTTTACTTGTTGATTTACTTTCTAGTTAGTCTTTAGGGTTTTCACAGTATTTTAAAAAGGAAACTCTTGACAAACAAAATATTCCCACATGCTCTTACTATGATGATAATGATTTTAATTCAAATATCTAATTAACAGAAAAAAAATAAACCAAGAGAGCCACCAAAAGTTCCAAAGTCAGCGCCTTTCTTCATCCCAACACTTCCTGGTCTTATACCCCGATACATTCTACCAGAGGAGGAAAATGATGCACAGGTAAAACTGAGAATCAATGTAATTGTGTTTATATAGTGTATTTTAGAATAAATCTCAAGTGCTTTTTCATGTTGGGTTAAATCACTAGACTTTAAAGAACCAGTTTTAACTCACTGTATTATTGCTTTATTTCTCAAAGTCTTATTCTCTCAGTAGAAAAATAATGTAATTGAGTTGTAAAAATGTGTTTGCATATTCACGGACACACTGCTATGCTTTTGTGGTCTAGTCAAAGGTGGTAAACCTTGGGATACTGGCACAGAAATCTGATTTCTACATTCATCTTGAAGAAGCCCTGAGCACCAATGAATGTAAGTTTATGAAATATTTCACTGAAAATGTTAATGCTGCTTTTATTTTGATACATATGTGATTTCTAATGTCAGAATTGTAATGGATGTGAGGAAAAAAATACTCATACTACAGTATAAAAGGCAAAGGAAATTACCTAATACACAGATAGCCAGACTAGATCAAAGATCCATTGGTACTGCAGCTTGTCTGCAGCATGGAATCCAATTCTGGCTAAAACCTTTATGGAGAAAGAAGGTTGTGTTCCTAAGATTGTTAACCTTTTTGAAAACTGTGATGGATATCACCCAGAAAAGGTGCTATACATTATTTCTTGGGAAAGGAAGAAAAGAAGTAGGGGATTGATTTGGAATAGTCCTAATTGAATAGTCTGGTGGTTCACTGAAACATGAAGAGCATAATATGTCTAGCAAGTTCTTTCAAGGGTTTCTTCACCAGACAGTGAACTTACAATGTTAATTCATTGCCCTATAATTTAAACCTTAAGAATAAATAAATTATACAAAAATAAGGTGTTGAATTTCTTTGAACATTCAGTTTATTTTAAAATTTAATCTCTTAAACAACCTGTGGGATGCACCAGCTGTTTTTCGTGTTTATCTTGTGATGCTACAGAATCATTAAAACTTGGGTTTTTTGTAATTATGCTAATATATCTGACTTGGAAATGTAAATGGACAGTAGCTTGTCCACAAAGCAGTTCTGTTGGGAATTCTCCTACCCCTGCTTAAACTCTCTTGAGATGACTATTTTACTCAAGCAAGCTTAAAACATTTTGTATGCAGAACTTCATTATCTGTCATAAATAAGGTGTGTTCTTGTGCCTCACTTTTAGTATTTTGATTGACAGTGTTCTATTGAGGTGCTTCAGAGCCTCTCAGAAGAGGTGAATGTTTAAAAACCTTGTGTGGAGCTGACTCTACCAGGGAGCAAGTGCACTCTGATGTACTTGGACATGTGCCTCAGGCCACCTCTGCTGTAAGGCAGGTTTGTCCCAGGGTCTGTGCCACAGCCACGATCCAGGGAGCCTCGTGATCCTGGCTGCTGATGGTGAGCTGTAGGAGTGTAGGAGAGTGCCCCCTAATGACAGAGTGGCAAAGCTAGCCTTTGTCCCCCAAAAAAGGAAAGAAGCTCAGAAGCTTCTCTCAACAATTAGGTGAAAAGCCACCTCATAGGACCTCAGAGACGTCACCAAAAACTCGGGGTCATCTAATGAGATAGAAGCCAAAAAGTCCCACCTGGTCCATCAGGTAGAAAAGAGGAAAACAAAAGAACTAAGAGGCTTTTGTGAAGGTGTTTATACCAGGGGCAGACCTCTGTACCTGGCTCAAGTTTTTCTGTTTGTTGTTTTGCCTTTTATTAAACCTTTTTGTTTCTAACACTGCAGCAGAAGCCATCCTGCTCATTATTTTGCCTCCAAAGGTAATAGCTAAGCTATCCTTGGGTGTGTTAGGTTCCCTTTTGAGGGTTCATAAGACCTGGCCTGAGAAAAAGAACCTAGCAGGGAGTGGGGCTCTTTGCTGTCTAGATTACAGCCATCTCTTCTGAAAGTGACTGGACCATGCAAATGAAAAGAATCCTGCTGGAAACCATCCTGGTTTACTGTTGGGGTGGAAACAGGGCTTCACACCTCAGGTCAGGACTGTGGAGCATGGATTGAGCTGCAACCTTTTCCATGTCATATGTGTATCAACCTCACAACATGTTCCATGCTTCGTTTGTTTAATGTCATAAAAAAAAGATATTTAATGCATCTGTTTAGTACTGTTTAAATCACTTATATTCAAAACTAGCTAATGATTTTTTTAGGAATCAAATTCGATTTATATCACCTGAGGAATATTAACCAATGCCTAATACCATTAGTTACCATGAAGTTGGTCTTCTTAGCAACTTCTTAGCAAAAGAAATATTAATCATACACGTATTAAAAATGTTATATCTATCAGTTGTATTTTGCAACCAAACATATTTTTGCTTCTTCCTTTTGAAAGCAAATGGGTTGAATCCTCATAGGTTATCAGGTAGGATGGTAGAAATCCTGAGAAGGAACAATTATGAAGAGGAAGAAAGTTTGTAAATTGCATGTATTTCTACTGTGACAAAGATTTTTCTCCTAGCACCCTCCAGGCATCACTTAACAAAAGTAATAATTTTGTTAGATGCACCAGAAGGTGTTTAGTTTTGCTTAGTGTCAGCTGGAGTAAAGATGCGCAGTAAAAATAGTGCTCTCCATCCTTCAGAGTTTTTTCATAGTCAACTGCTCGAAATCTCAAGTATATGCATTCTTTCTGCCAGGAGATGTGAAATGACAATGTTACGTGGTTAATTAGAAATTTTGTTTAACTTAGAAGACAGAAGAGGGGGGAAAATTGAAACAAATACAAAGATGTTGCTTGTATTTTTCAATTACAAATAAAGTGCATCTGTACTTTTAGTATGTGGTGGGACGGTAAATTAAAGATGGGAGACATTTTCTTGAAAACAAAAAAGTAAGGAAACAGTAAAAACTTGAAATTCATAGTCACTGCTTAAGAATTTTAGAATAAGCCTGTCTTGTGAAGGATCTCTTAGATTCTGTTTTGCAAATGTTACTGATAATGTGTACCTCAATGTTTTACCACAGATAAAGCTCCACTTGACTTACTGAAAAGCTTGGGACCATCTAATATTGAGGTAGAACTACGGGGTTTGGCCCCTGAAGGTGGGGGCTCAATGGAGGTGATGCTGAGCTTTCTGAGAATGATTGGGATGATGCTGAACAAGAAGTACAACTTCGAACTTGCTCAGGCGTACCTGGCACTATTTTTAAAGGTAAACATTTTCTTATGAAATTTATGTCAGTCCTATTTAAAATAATGGTTATACAGTAAAAAGGTATAAATTGTCTGCTGAAATTATCTGAATTTATTTTGGTTGAGAATGGTTTTAAAATGTCTAACTGAATGTATTGGATGATTTGGCAACACATTTGGTGACAGTCAAGAAAAACTTGCAAAACAAAAGATGTTGTGACGAGGCCTCAGCCAGACAGGTTTTGTTCTTGTATTCCTTACTTAGAATTGTTTGTTTGGTTGGCTTTTTTTCTGTAACATTCCTAACTCAGTGGTTGTTAATTGTTAAACTAAGGTATGCTATGTCTTAAATAAGCAAAGAATTTAATACACCATGGTTGGGAAATAAATTGAACATTTTGTTGGATTTACCGCAAGACTTTGCAAGCCTGACCTACTTTCCATGTCAGTGGGCTGCCTTTCTTGTGTTACCTGTTGAGTATCACAATGTTATACTAGAGAGTTAATGAGAGTTAACGAAATTGTCCCAGCATATGTGTAAGTTAAAGTTACGCTACTGAAGCATGATAACAATTACTCTTAGAGACAAAGTGGTTCTGCAGAATATTGAAGCCCTTCTGATGCAGAAGTGTTTTGGATACTGTGATTTATGAAATAATGTGAAAGCAATTAATAACAGTTTACTTGGAAAACGTTGTTATAAACATTCAGACACATGTAATACCAGGGCATCCACAGCTTCTCTGGTAACGTGTTCCAGTGTCTCACTACATTCACAGTGAAGAATTTTGTCTAGTATCCAGATAAACTACTATCTTTTAGACTAAAGCTCAGTATCAAGGCTCCTAGATACTTAAATTGTAGCCTGGAAAATAAATATTCCATCCATTAAGTGGTAATAATTATTGCAAGTTCAGAAGATTTCTCTTCTTTAAATACTCCATCCATTAAGGGGTAATAATTATTGCAAGTTCAGAAGGTTTCTCTTCTTTCTGTTTTAACAAGGTTACTGTTTGTCACATAAGGAGACCTCATCCATCTCAATCATTATAGTGTGTGTTGGCATCATTCTTCTTGATGTGTGCAACATGGATAATTAAAATAATAATCCTGATTGACCTTAGCACATCTGTCTAGCCTTTCTAGCCCAAAGAGGAATTCGTGTGCAGGTCAGAAAGTGGAGAAAGTTACCCTCTAGGGAAGTGTGGAATGAGAATAGATTCAGCAGACTTGCCAGTAGATGAGTGAGTAAAAATATAGCATATTTAAGACACTTTGCTGCCTTATTCCACCTAAAACATGAAAAATGGCTTGTAAAGATTAGCAAAAGGGGTTCAGTATTAAATAGAGGAAGTTATTTGAAAGAAAAGAGTGCTTTTCTTATTTGGGACATTTCCTGAAAGCCAAGTATTGGAATTGGATGGGAAAAACAGTCTTTTAATTTTTTAGTCTGTATTTGTTTCACTAACTGCTTGTTTTCATTTTCAGTTACATCTTAAGATTCTGTCATCGGAGCCAAAACTCTTGGAAGAATTGTCCAAGTTGTCAATGCATCTTGAGGAAACTTGGATTTACTTGCAGGCTCTCTTCAATCAGAGTCTGTGTGTTTTAACATACATGAAAAGTGCTTTGCTGTAAAATACTTCAGGATTTTGTCTGCATAAGATTTCTTTCAGAGGAACAGTACAATTTACTACCAAAAATACTGGATTCCAAAAATCATACTGGGTCTTGGAATTGTAGAATCATTAAGGTTGGAAAAGACCTCCAAGGCCATCAAGTCCAGCATTCTTCTGGATACCACCTTGTCCATTAAGCCATATCACTTAAGTGCCAGACTACTCATTTTTTTTGAATACTTCCAGGGATGGTGATTCCACCATCCTGTTTTAGTGCTTCTTGTGGTGCTGTATTTTATACATCTACATATGGCAGAGTATTTTAGAACATGCATAACTGCCTGTTTTTGTTCACTTCAATTGGAGAAAAAATTACTACATGCAGCTAAAGTATTTGTTGTGTCAACTCTGCTGTCAGTGGACAGACATTTGGATTCAAGGCCCTGAGCAACCTGGCCTTGTGAAAGGTTCCTCTGCCCGTGGCAGGGGATTGAAAGTAGATGATCTTTGAAGTTCCTTCCAACCCAAGCCATTCAATGACTCTCTGATTCTATGGCTACATAAAACATAGTTCACCATGAAGAAATGGCTTGTGGGAAAAGAAAGAAGTGGGAATGTAACTTCTGTGCAGGAGGCCACAAACTATATTGTTCTCAAAGTCAGTGTCGATGCAAAAATAAAACAAAAAGTCTGAATTATTAACACTTTATAAACAATAGTTTAAAGCAAGTTTATCTAAAGATTGTGTTCCTCTGCAATTAGAGCACTTCTCTTGTGATGGTTGTAAAAACCAGTTGTCTTCTCACTTTTGCAGACATCTGTTTCTGAAAGCAAAGATTTCCTGCTGAACTAACAATGACTGAACTTCAAAAAAACTCTAGAAACACAAGCACCAAACTAAACAAAACCAGATTTTTGGGAGGCCCAGTTTCATAGGAAATTTGTTTCTTTTCTTAAGGAAAAGGAGGAAGGATTACTAGAAGAAAAGCTTTGTTTTGAGGATTTTTTAATTAAATCAGATGGGTTTTTTTACAAATTGGTATTTAGGTTTCAAACCATAACATTTGGGCATTGTTTGGGAGCTCATGAGTGAAATTATCTTGAACTTTGCTGCTTGAGAGTACTTCCTCCCAGCATAAGAATCTCCTGAACAAGGCCTTTGCTGTATTCCACATGCTCAAACTACGTACACAGACCGACAGAGTAACTAATACAAATATATGCAATTTCAATGAGTAAATTTGATAGGTGATTCATTGCCTTTGATGGAAGACTGAAGCAATAGTGTGGGTCAGTTGTACTGTATAGCTGGGTTTTTTATAATGCGCTTTTAGTCATGTGTACTGGAACAAATTATCTGCAAACATAGAATCATTCAACAATAAAAGGGCTTGGCTTGAAAGGGACCTTGAAGATGATCCACTTCTAACCCCCTGCTATGGGCAGGAACACCTTTCACTACACCAGGTTGCTCTGGGCCCCTTCCAGCCTGACTGGGCGCTTCCAGCGATGGGACATCCACAGCTTCTCTTGGTCATGGTGTTTCACCATTGGCACAGGGAAAAATTTCCTGTTCATGTCTAATCTGAATCTACTGTCCTTGAGTCTTAAGCCATCATGCACACATGAGGTTTCTTATGAAGTTTGGTACTGAGATTTAAGAAAATCTTTGTACCACAGAATTATTGGTTTCTGGTGATACGGTTCTTGGCAACCCATTACTCCCAATTTATTGGATTGATCTGAAGTTGTCCAAAATACCTTAAATGTCAGTGTAATATATAATGAACCCCTGAGCTTGTAGGTGTTACTGTAACTCCTTTAGAAGATCTTACAGCATCATTTTCTGAATAAAGACAAAATGTTCAAAGGTTAATAAGGCAGTATTTACGGACCTGCCTTTGTGGAAGAAGGAAGAATGGATACAGAACTTTCATGTTGGATCAGAGGAAGGGTCTGTCAAGCCCATGGTTCTGTCTCCAGCTGGAGGAAGAAAGATTTGTGGTATAGCAGCCTGGCTGTGTACAAAGTGATTGTTTCTCAGGCATATCACAGCACCTTTCAGCAGGCAGCAATTAGCTACTCTGTGACCCAGCTGTAGCCTGACAGTTTGTTTAATGTTCTGTGACAGACCTTTTGTTCTCTGTGAGTTCATCTAATCTCTTTTAGAACCCATTTATCCTTCACAACATCCTGTAGTAATGGGACCTACAATTTAATTAACGGGAATAATGTATTTCTGTTTATATACTCCAGACCTGCTATTTTCTAACATTGATGCCTCTCCTTGAATGTGAGAAATATCAGTCGTGCTGTAGTCTTCCTGCTTCACAGACTGCCTCAGAGCAGTGGTGAAAGGGTCTATCCTCGTGAAGGACATACTTTCTTTTGCTGGGTGCACATGTCTGCTTTTTCGCTAACATCCGAGAACCCTTTCTGGGCACAGATGTTTAAATCTGTATGTACAAGATTCGTCTACAAAACCTGTTGGGATTGTAGAGTAGGGTTTCTTTTTCCCCTTCCATTCATGGTCTGCTTGATGTAGTCATAAGAAAAAACTCTGCCAAATAGGCTATATTCTTAAAGCAGAAGCATCAGGGTAATTTTTGTGAGCAATGTATGTATAACACAGTTGATATGATGTTTTCAGTCCTGTATGACCTCATTAAATGTGTTTAATGCAGTTTCTTGTATCATACACATATGTGTTTGAAGTCCACCTGGAGCACATCAATAACTTCCTTCAGAATGTAGTATTTAGATGTGAGTGATATCTCACCTTTTTTATTCTTGTCTTTTTCTCATCATTACTACTCATCACTGCTATTTCAGGGGTGTTACTGTTGTTAGAACTGTAGAGTCTTCCAGCAGTAGTTCTGATTGCTTCATGTTCATGGTCTTTTATTTTGTCCTTTTTACTGCACATCAAAATGATGAACAATTTGCTGTTAATTAAAAAACTTCTTCAGAAATAAAAAATAATTTCTTCCTGTTAGTGAATGAAAGTAGGTATTTCACCTGCTATTTCCTGTATTATTCCTTTACGTGAGACATCAAAGGACAGTATTTTGTGATATTCAAAAATGGTTTTGTGATAGTCAAAAATGGTTGATTACAAGTGGTAACACATGTGAAAACTGAAGTTGATAATTTGGGCTTGGTTGCCCTTAAGAACTCACATTAGCATGGTGCTTTTTTAATGGCATATGCAATAGGATGTGGAGAAATGCTAGATGGGTGAAGGGATATTCATGTTAACTCTAGGTTTTCTTTCAAGCAGGGCAGCAACTGGAGATTTTACCATTCTTACACAATGCCAAGCTCATCTTAAGCTAGCTTTGAGTAGCAGCTTGCTGTTAAAATTCTCTGTTACTGTGTGTGACACAGCACTCCTTCCAGCTTCCTCTCAGGCGTGTGCCCATCTCTGTTCCTGTGCTTCCTCTTCACCATGATTTTCTCAGCTCTTTTGGCTCCTGAGTGCAGCTGCTGCTCTTAGCAACTCCTGCACATAGCAGTCCTATCAAGTTAGGTTCTCTGTACTTCCACTATTTTCTTTTGACTGTTATTTTTTCCAGTGCTCTTGTTTGTTTTGAGCCTGGTAGTTGGACCTTGCTACCTGAATTTGCTACTGAATGGATTCAGATGCTGCACAGTGAATGTTGCTCTTTTCTGAACCATAAGAAGCCTCAATCTTACTAGTCTTTGCTTTCCTTTTTCATTCAAGTAAAAATAGAGGTATTATGAGGCATGCAAACATGAAGAGAGAATAGAAGGATACCAGTGTTTACATTGGCTACATTGTTCAATGGCCAACCTATACCTCTGACTTACTCCAACATTTTGTACATTTCAAATTTAGCTCTTATTTCTTCAAGGAAAAATATAAGAAAGATCACATATCTGTGCAAATTGTTATACTGCAAGTGTTGTAGTCCTAGAGTAAGGACACTGGAAGATACTAATTTACATTCTGTGAACTAGAAAAGACAGGGTGTTTGTTGGCATATTTGAGCTCTGTTAATGAGCTGTGTTGAAGGAGTTTAGCATTGTTCAAGGATCACTCTTATATAAGTAGTTTCTGTGTTGTCTGTTGGCATCACCTTATGTTTACTGAGTATCATACGTTAATCTTCTCAGCACATCACCATTTGTATCTTCAGAACTATTTGTTTTATGAAAAATTATCTTTTAATAAAAGTAATTTACCTTTTTAGAGATGAGGAATCCAATCAGTGTCTTATTTGATGCCAGTGCAAGGACTGGCATCCTTTACTTTTTGATGTGTTTGTAGTGTGTGTTAGAGGA
Organism: Passer montanus; assembly: GCF_014805655.1. Taxonomy (NCBI): domain Eukaryota; kingdom Metazoa; phylum Chordata; class Aves; order Passeriformes; family Passeridae; genus Passer; species Passer montanus. Next base: position 2,171,203 of record NW_024374034.1, read on the forward strand.
GACCAAAATACTGTCATTAAGTGTTGTTAACCCCTGTGCTTTTCTTTTTGTAAAGCAGTGGTGAATTGAGAAAAGCAAAATGAAAGATAAAATAACCAAGATTTTTCAACCCTGGCTGTTATGTCTTTTACTCTATGATTCTGTGTTCCCCAGAAGGATTAAATGAGCTTTCTGATGCTTATTGCACATCACAGATCTTTGCTGTTTAGTAGCAGTCTCTGAAAAATTACTTTCCTCCACTGATGTGTGCATTACTGGTTTGTGAAACAGCTTATGTGGCTAAGTGGAATTACATACTACTTCCCTGACTATCCAATGTGTTAAAAGATGTGCTGGCTCTATGACTGTGTTTTAAGGGTCCTCACCCTGAAGGATCAAATCACCTTGGTGTTTTGCAGTGACCTGAAATCACCCATAGAATAAGTCAGAATAAAATAGAACAAAATACTTGAAGAATCCTCACTCAGTTACTATTTTTGTAGAGACTGGAAATAAAAAGAAAACTCACCTACTTAAGTCCAGGGGTTTCCTTCACCCTTTTTTGTTAGCCTGTAGCCAAGCTGATAGTTGCCTTACAGCTACACAGCTGAAGATCTATCACTTACTGTCTCTGAAATTGCCCAATATTGTTCTCAGAATGAGACATGAATTTTGCAACTCATCCATTAGCACTCCAAACATTTTTTGAGGGTTGTTCAGATTCACATGCCTCAAAAGGATTTTGTAGCTCACTGAAAAACATAGCCATGACATTCTTATCTTACAATCAGTGATGTTCCTGCTGCTCTGGAGCTGTTCCATTTGGCACAGCTGGAACTGAAGAGTCACCAGCCTGTTGTAATACAACATGTCCCTTCCTGTCCTGTGGAGGAAAGGTTAAAGCCCTGGTAAAAGTGTTTTCAGAGTGTGTCAGGTCACCTATTTTGTTGAACATCAGGTTTGCTCACACAGGGTTGTGCAGCTGGTTGTTCTTCACATTCAGGATTAACCTTTGTGTTTCCCTGTTGGTTTTGGTTGATGAAAGGGTGAGGGATGACTGCCCAGTTCTCTTTGAAGAATTACATTTCAACAGAATCAAGACAAATGTAAGCTATTTCAGCAGTGCTTACATCAGTGCTTAATTGAGATGGTTTATTCATGGTGCTAGAGTAAACAGCACCATCTGTACAGAAATCCCTGCAGCTCCCTTTGTGTTAGTGAGTGAGGAGACAACCCACTGGTGTGTATGCAAAGGGCGGAAATACTTGATTTTTTTTTTTCCTTTTTTTTTCCTTCAGTCTCCACAGGCAAAGCCTGCTTCTGTTTTCCGTGTGTATCAGCATCCTCTCTGAGGGAGTTGCCAGCAATGAGGGAGAAATGCGTTTGAAACTTCAGAGGGCAGAGCTCTGAAGTCACCTCATAACCAAAGGACTGCACAGGACTTGTGCACACGTGCTGTCCAATGTGATAGCATTAGCATCAAGGAGGTCCCTGACAGCTGGGTTGAGGCTGTTGTGCCCATTTTTAACAGAGGTGAAGTGGAGGATGGGGGGAACTGTTGGTTCATCAAACTTCCCTCGTTCTCCAAAAGAATAATGGAGCACATGGTGCATATGCTTTTGGAATCCATCTCTAGTGCACAAAGGAAAAGATTAAGAAAGTCACAAGGGCAATTCATGCTTGCCCAAGGCCTTCTAGGATGAAATGGCTGGTTGGGTACACAAAGGAAGAGCAATTAGCTTAATGATCAAATTTAGCGCAATTACAGCAGTCTGTGATTACATTATCATAGTCTATTATGAAACACTGTAAATTGCTACTCTGAAAGTCAACAAGCATGCCTTCAGTTAATATTTTGCAAATTATGGTGCTTGTTCATGACAGTATGCACCATGTACCTTTTATACTGTGAGCTGACTTAAGCATCATATTGGTTCTGCAGCACCAAGGTGTGAATTACTTTTGCAGTTATCCATTATAATCAGCATTACAGAAATTAATTTAGCCACGTTCTAATTATGCCTAATGCATGATTATTTTGTTTAATATCCCATAGCAAAGAAGCTCAATAAATTACATGCAGAATGTTGAATAATGCTAGTGGTATTCAAGAGATTTGCACTGAGGCATAGAAGAATTGAGCTGCTAAACTAGTTGCAAATATTTCAAGTGAATGGCTGATAAAAAATTATTCTAAAGTTGGTGTGTGCCACAACACACTTCATAAGTTCTTGCCTCTTATCCACAGAGGTTTCAATTTTGTGTATCACCACTGTGTCACATCTCCTGCTGCAGCTATAGATCTTCTTTTTACAATGGCTTCTTCAGCCTGACTCTTTCATAACCATTTGATAACACAATTTGTGTTTGAGCAAAGAATCTTCCTGCGGTACAAGACACTTACTGTGGGAATGGTGAGAGGTCCAAGAAACACTGTTAAAAGAGACTGCAAAACCACATAGCCAGCTGAGAAAGAGACGGCAAGTGCAGTTTTCTTAGTGTGAAGGTGGTACCTAGAAATGTATTTCTGGAACAAGACTGCTGCTTAGGCTTGGAGACAGCAAATTGTACAAGAAACAGACTGTGATGTATCCTCAGCAGCCGAGTGCCTACTGCAATTAAATCTCATTTCTCAGTCAGGAAAATGCATGAAGTGATTTAAAGAATCTCTGTAATCAGAAGTAGTAAAGATTGTCTGTCCTCAGGAAGAGAATGGGCCCCAGTGTAGTGGTACTTGACCCAGGAGACAATGTCTTCTCTGGAGATGCTGTCCCCATTGCAGCATCTCTCTCAAAAATTAATGAAAAATTGTCTGAATATCACAGGAGTTACAACAACAGCAACAAAAAACCTGATTGGGTGAGAAAAACACAGAGCATAATTTTACACAAGAGGACTTGTAGTTAATGAAGTAATACCAGTGTTCCTGCAGAGAAGCAGGATTGCTGAAAGCCCATAATGAGTAAAGACAAACATTCACATTTCTCCTCTTCCGTGCTTAGCTGTGGGAGCATGGAAGCTTTGCTGTAGAACTGATTGGAAGTGAATTGATTGCAAGATCTTACCTTTATGCCTCAGATTAGTCCTAAGGCCCTTCTTCTTAGACAAGGCCCTTCTTCTTAGACAGGGTCACAGGGTCCAAAAGTGCCCCAACAAGCTAATGTTAAACATTGAGGATATTACATGCAAGTTGCAATCCTGGCCTTCTTTGCAGGACAAAACAGAATGATTTCCTCATAAGTAGAAGGCCCAAACCTGGAATTCTGCCTTTCTGAAAACTGACTTTGTTTTCTATGATTCAAGTCTGTCTATTGTGATTGACAGTGTTGAGATCTGGAAGGGCAAGAGAAAGAAATGTAGTGGAAAAATACAAAAATTCTGCCAAAGTACTAATTTGATAAAACTATGTGAAAAATGTACAGATTTTTTCTCAAAGGAATCCAATTAGTGATACATACTGAATGTTTCTAGGGGTTGTCAAGACCTGAACAGAATTGTCTTTCTAAACAGAAGATTTAAGGTACAAATAATTTTTTCATTAAAATATCAGTTCCTGTGATTTTGGGCAATTTTTAGACCAAATTTATAACTATTTAATTATCTACTTTGTAAAGAAAGAAAGTACTGAAATTGTCAAAATTAAAGGAAAAAATCAGTGAAATATTAGGAGATAAATAATGATGTAAATATTAATCCTAAGGGATAATGATATTGAAAACATTATGTGTTAATGAAGGCTTACCATGTTAGATTCTCTGCTTCATGCACATGAGAATGTTTCTTATCTGAGCCTAGTACCTAGTGTTTAAAGAATAACTCCTGATTATAACACACATATGGAAATGGACTGTTTTGACATAAGTGAGGAGGTGATGTTCTTCATTGAATGCCTTTTCCTTTCATGCTCTAAGGAAAGGCTTTGAAAATATGGTACATTTTTTTCAAGCAGAACCACAGCACAGCTTAGATACTCATTCCTCAGCTTATTTATCATTTTGATATGTTGGAGAAGGAAATCTTGGAGCCACAGATCACTACAGACAATACCTTTAACTTTGACATTACTCACCCTTGTGACCCCAACTCCACTAAAGTCTCTGGATTCAGAAAGAGAGATGCAGCTCTGGGATTAGCAGGAGTTGGCCCTGTGAGTTGCTACTTGACTTCAACATGGACCATGAACTCCTTGATAGGTCTGGACAGCCTAAACAGAGACAATGTACTGACTGAGGCATCAGATGAAGATGTCCCAGTAATAAGATGAATTTAAACCCATTTTAATTGATCTGTCAAGTGCTGTGGGCGTGTGCCCAGGAGTGGAATGCCAGTGTTAAGCTGGAAGATGAAGCTGGAGAAGCAACCCAACCCAAACCATGATGATAGAATATTCTTGCCATCTCAGTGTGTTCCATCAGTAAAAGAATGGTTACAGCAGCCTCTCTGAAGTTCAGCTCTATAGGCTACTCCAGATTTGTTTGTTACTCTGATTTAAATACTTTTTAAAATACTGGTTACAGTTCTAAAAGAGACGCTGTGGTCTAGGTAACTATTAAGCTGTTTTAGCTGTCTGCTTTTAATAACTGTCAGTCCTAAGTGAACTGTCAATTAAAATGACAGATTCCTGTTGATTAGAGATATCTACAGTGAATCTCTAGTCAGTGACAAGAAACAGGCTTCTATGCTACAAGACAGCCTGCTGTAATAGCAGGAAAACTAATTTTTTAATAGGCCATAAATGAATTTTCTACTGTCTTTCCACAATAAAATAGTATGTTGTTTTGAAAAGAGATGAGGTAAAAGCTTTAAATGGAACTTTTGTAAAACTTACAAAGACAAGATTGCTAAGTAAGTTCTTGAATTTTACTTAATCATGATTGAGAATTACATTCAGAAAAGCTAAGTAACTGTTTTTATGTGCACTGGAGAACATTAAATGAAATAATTCACTGTCTTTAAATAGAAAAGGACAACTGTCAGTTTCAAATTATGTTCCAGCCTCTGTTGTTCTGTTGTAATTAGTCTACATTAACACAGACTTCACCTCCCACAAATACTAACCTCACCAGATATTGGAAACACGTATTTGGAAAAGTGACAGACAAATTAAAACCATTTAAAAATTATTTCAAATCCAATAAAATAAAAAGTTTAATGATTAAGAGAATTATGTATTTTTCCTCCTTTCCAATCAGTCAAAAGACACTAATAATATTTCCTCTTAGCTATGACTATTATGCCGCCAAGACCAGAAAAGCAGTTTACTTGCATTAATTGATTAAGTTTCCAAGTATGTTTGTCAATCCTCTCTCAGTTTATATGAAATTGTTCTTGCAGTATTCGCCCCACTGCTTCCATACATCATCTACAGAAATTTGAAGAGCTGAATCAAATATTGCAGACACATCAGGTCAATTCAGCATTTTCATGTCTGTATTCCACAGTTCTAAACAAGATTTATTTGCATTGTTTAGTTATGCTTTTCTCCTTTGACTAAAAGGGAAGGTGTCTTACTAAAAGGACAGGATTGTTACTCAGATTGTACTAAAATAAAGGAAAAATCTTATTTGTTCCATTAATCTTTGTAATTTCCACTCTAGGATTCAAACTATAACAATTATCTTTTGTTACAGACTGCTTCTATTTCTATTAGAGACTGACTTGAAAGGCAGGTGCTTCTTTTTCCATTGTTATTTTGTCAGCAACTACTTTCTGAGGAGCTAATTCTCAGTCTAAGCATTTTATTTCCACTTCCTCAATGGGAGGTTCAAAGACCAAAAGTGCTTGACTTGGATAAAGCAAACCATGAATAGGTAAGTGTTGTTTGAACTGTGTGACTTGTAGGAAAATGGACTATCTAGCATACTGCCATGTAGAAATATTTGTATATTGTCATTTTGGAGTGTTACCCAGGGATTCAGTTCTCAGCTGTGGTTTCCAGGCCTAAAAAGCTTGGTGCTAGCTCATTTTCTTTTGCTTTTCTCATACACCTGTTGTTGCTAAATGTCCTTTAAATCAGCAGAATGACCAGAAATAGTACAGAGGATTTCCAACTCTTAGCTCCAGCTCTTGTCCTACCACTCAGTATTAGTCCAGTCTTGAGAAAACTGGAATGTAAGAAGAAGAGTAATGAAAGTCATGATTTCTGCATTCATGGTAAACTGGATTAGAGATAAAACCATCTTTTAGTTTCCATGGTGTGGCCAACTGTATTTTTGTGGAGATTGCTGCTCAAGCATTTTACCCAAGAATTGCTAATGGCTCAACCTATCTTCTCCATCTCCAGCAAAGTTTTTCAGTGCTCATCTGCATTATCTCCAAAGAGCACTTCTAGATTTACCATTACACAAAGTAAGTTATCCACATAATCAAATGTTTAAACATTAACTCAACCCAAAACAATTTCTTCCTGGCGAAATTAAAGAACACTAAATGGTCGAGTCTGGCTCCTAATAAGACTGGATTATGTAATGGTGTTCATATTCTTAAATGAAGAGATAGAAATCACTGGGTTTTATTCTATCCAGAAATCCAATAAGAAATTGTTCTGTGAACTCAAAATGCTTCACTCATGTGAGTCATTGTGTTGTCATGTGAGTACTGATAAATCTAGTTATAATCTTATTGAAAACTTTATCTTGCTCCTTTCTCTCTACAAAGATGAGTACCTGTTTAGTCAAAGTGACAGTGAAGAATACGTTGTTGACCTTAGCCATCTCAATTCTTTCTACACTTGAACACTTCCAGAGATGGTGACTCCACTGACTCCCTGAGCAACTTATTTCAATGCCTGACCACTCTGCCAGGGAAATTTTTTTTCTGATATCAAGTCTGAACTTCCCCATGCACAGCTTATAGCCATTTCCTCCAAGAAAATCTTCTGCTGTGTGTGTACTGCTGAAGACTAGTGGGTTTGACTCACAGCAAGGCATTTGCACCATTTATTAGTTAATTACTGAATTGTTTGTGTATATATCTTGTAGCCCAAAAGTTTGGAACTCCATGTGGTGACTCTCTATGGCCTAAGAATTGCAAAGGGTCTGAGGTTTGACATGGGGTTTGGATGCCATTCAGTACATGTAGGATTGAAGTTAAATGCAGGTAAACCCAGAAACTCAGGTGAAATGTTGGTCTTTCTAGTACTGCCTTACACTACTGGATCCACAGATAATGAATGTCTTGAAAACCAAGTACACCAAAAAGCCAGGCAGATGACAATGGCCTAGCTTCTTGCCTTTTTGTTACTCTGTCCTGTACATCTGCAACCCTTCATAATATGAACATCAGGGCTCTAAAGCAATCCAGGATCCCACAGCATAGTAAGGGAAGTCACTCTCTTACAACTCTATAAAAATACCTGAAAGGAGGTTGTGGGAGTTGGTCTCTTCTGCCAGCAGTCCCCACACAGCAGGAGATTTTCTTAAAGGAAGTTTTTCTGTGTTGTGATGAACTGAAAGTTATTTAGAAAATAACCTATAGAAAAAATCCCTTCAGTTGGATCACATTTTTATCTGACCTGCTGTTTTAAGTTTTGCTTTATGCTGAGGTAAAAAACGTGAAACTTCTTTGTAACAACAAATGCAGCTCTGTTAGATCTGACTGAAATGACCAAAAAAGACAAGGAAAAGTGAAACACAGTAGGAACATCTACTTTCTCTGAAACACTTTCTCAGGCTTTACCAAATTGAAGTTAATGGACTATTGGAGGCAAAGGTGGTTTCTAGGTGTTTTGGGATTCAAACAATGGATTTGTCTTTCCAGTGAATGAATCTGCCTGGCTTCTTTTGAATCCATCTACATTTTTGGCATCTGCAGTATCCCACAGCAAGTAGTTTCAGAACTTAGAGCTGCTTCCTCATGCTTATTTGAGACAGGCTTCTTATAACTCTATTTCCCTTAGTTCTGTTACTGAAAAATAGCACCACACAATTATTCCTTATCCAGCATGGATTCCCTCCTCCCTTGCCCCACTCCTTTTGATTTTCTAGTTCTTCAGTATGGGTAAAATTAAAACAGAAGCAGTTGAAAATATGACCTCATATAGGGAAGGAAAAATTTCTACCTATTCAGAGTAGACATGGGCATGTATAAACACTGAACAGTGTAGGTACTCTTTTTCATTAAATCAAAAATAATTACAATTACTTTATGTTTTGAGTGCTTTTATGAAGAACCATGATTATTTCTTGAATTGTAGGCAGCTTGGGATAACTGCAAACATCAGAGAGTAAGTTCCTGTCTGCATCATTGTCTTAGTTAGCAAGCTAATTATTAACCTGGGAAGAAAACATAGGCAAACCTCCTGGAACCCTATCCTAGCTTTCCTAGCTTTTAAGAATATATTTTAAAAACCCAAAGAAAACAAAACAAAACCCACAAACAAACAAACAAACATAAAAAATTCACAAAGTAGGAAAGTGAAGGTAACTAATTTAAATAGTTGTTTTCAGGTACTTCATGAACTACAATTACCACTTCAAGATTAAAAAACAAAAGCATATTCAGAGTGTATCAGCCTTTTGTCAATAATATGCCCTTGCTTGTCAAACTCCAAAATCTCAATTCCATTTCATTGCAGGGAAACCGCATCAAAACAACATTATTTTCCTTTAGAAATGTTATATTAATCAGAGCTCTGGATGAGATCTGGGCACAGGTGGACAGGTCTTCAAGTTGTCCTGACCCTCTCAAATGCTCAAAGACTGTGCTTTTGCAGGTTCTTTTCAATATATGGAGCCATTAGCAGTAAATGAACAACCTCATTTGTGATGTCAGGACCAAAGCACTCTTTCTGTCCCTCATCATATAGGGAGAGCTGGTGAAGTGTGTTTGGCTTTAGATTGCCGTTGTGGAGTGTCTCCGTTGCAAAAGCATGACCTGGTGTTTAACACTTAAACAGGCAGAAAAAATGCTGAGAATATGAGTTGTTTATTGCATTTTCTGTTTTGCACACACATTTAAATATCCATATAATTTAATGGGATCTCTTACATTGTTTGCAGACTCCGTAACTTCTCTGAGGCTCTGTACAAACTTTTAAAAGCATATTCAATGTTAATGTTCAAGTACTGTAAAGCGAATGCAGGGGACTGATAAATTATATGTGACATTTATTATGCTACATTCTGTGCTGGCCCAGAGCTAATGGAAATTGCAGAGTATTTTTTGCCTGTATTTGTTCCCATTAACAGTACTTGTTCTCAGCGGCTCTTTGGGCTGCTCATCTTATCTATTTATCTGTTTAGTTGCTTGAGCTGCCTGAAGTCTTTCTAACTCTCATGATCAGTTCCACTTCTGTAAGGACAAATACACAAGGGGGATCACAATCAGAGGAAAGATGTGTGCTCATGTCTTCACAAATAATTGGAGGGGTGAAGGTATGGGTGTTTAACGACTTGCAACTGGGTCTTAATGTCCCTACTGACTTTGGGCAGCAGGTTTATTGCAGAGCTCAGACAGTTTGACTCCTGAAATGGACAAGTGGGTCTGCACAAGCCTGAACTTCAGAGTAGAACAGGAGGATCAAGAGGGGATATGGGGTAGGCGGTTTGGGAAGGCTGTACCTCAGCCAAAGGGGAAAGGCAGAGGGCAACATTCAGCTGGGAGTTTAGGATGAAAGAAGGCTGCACCCTCCGAAACCCCAGAGAGAGTAAACCCCACGGGTGTGTGTCCCAGTGGACACACACTTCATTTTATTCAAATAAAGGTGAAGGACTCCTCTGTCTCATTTTTGGACATAAATGCTTGGCGTTTGTGGATTTTCCTGACAAAAAGAAGGAAAAAAGTTGAAAAAAGGTAAAAGCTTGCAGTTAAGACAGGGGTTGCAGAAAAGCTGAATTTTCTTTTGTTCCATGCAAAACTAGAACAAAAAGATGTCAGCTCTTTTCTCAGATCTGTCACCATCTCTCAGTGCCTTAAATAAAACTGTAATGTATTCCTGAGTTCCTTCATCAATGAACCAGTGCTCAGTGTGTCACTGTTACCAGGAATTCAGGGATTTTTTTTTTAAATGAGTGAAACAAAGTGGCAGAGTAGAAGGAAATATCTTTCTCAATATGCAAGCAATACTTAGGCACATAAAAGTTGTGGCTTGCTCTGTGCCAGAGTGTCATACTGTGCTTATACACGCCTTGTTAGAGCAGTTACATTTAGCTCTCCAGCGGCTGGACTTCCATAACTGTCAGAATGATTGAGCAGTTTGGATGCCTTCCAAGGCTCATCCTTCTCCCAGTAACCTAGATTGTTTAAGATCAAGTGTGTCAGAGTCAAAAATATTCCCGAGCAGTGCCTGTTACAGGAACTGGTGGAAACATCTCTGGACGTGACTCAAACCAGAGAAGAATATGTTTTTTTGCAAATTTATATTGGCAGCTCTTGATCATGAGTGTCAAGTTTAGTCATATTAAGCCTGAACAATTTTCATGTCTGGCCTTCTGAATCATGGACAGGGAAATAATCTTCTGATGGCAGGTGGTTAAGGGACTGTCATCTATCCCATGCATGTGGGAAGAACATAAAAGAATGTTGAAATTCTACAAAGACTCTTCAACAAGGGAGTGTTGCTGGTGAGTGCCTTGTATTGAATGGGACACTTTTCATCCTTGTGGTGAGTGAGATGTGTGAGGAGTGTGGTCCTGGACTCTGAATGTATTCAAAGGCAAAAACAAGTATTTTTGATGTGTGGTGATGACTTGAAAAACAAGTTATTGAATATTTGCTCACAGCACTCTGTCCCTGTGCAGTGTCCTTACCTTTAGTGCCTCCAGACCAGAAGAGCCTCAGGGGAAAAACTTTTATATTTTGGTGGAGTCTGTTTAGGAGCAATTAGTCTTGAAAATGTCCAGACATTCCTCCTCTGTGGTAAGCACCATCATGTTTTAATAATGATATTTTTATTACACTTTCTAGCTATGTGGAAGAATTGGATTTCTTTGTAAAAGCGAATTACTTCACCATTGCTGAGATACTGTCTGAGAAAGGAAAGGGACATCTGGTGTAGGCTTTAGTGGACCTGGACACCAGGCTTCATCTGTGCTACTGAATGCATTCATTACAATAGGAGATAGCGGAGGGAGCAGAGGTAGGCACACTTCAGCAAGTGAAGGCTCTTCAGATTTAAAAAAACCAAAAAGTTAAATTTTTTTTCTTCATTTTTGCAATAAAGATATTAATTTTTCCTTTTTTTTTTTGTTTTTGACACAAATTATCTATATACTGTCTGCATTAGATTAGCTGATTCTTGTTATGTGTTCACAGATTAAAATCTGTCCAGTATATTTTTTAAACTGTAAGATTTTATTTTGTATCTCCAAATGAAGAGACCTCACCTGCTGCCAGGCAGCAAAGATATGCAGCCGTGTCTTTGCAGCCACACTGTCCTCTGCCTTTATCTTTTTTAGGCTAGGAGACACTTTCAGCAACTCTGCTATCTCATGGTCTTAATTTTTTTTTTTTTTTTTTTTTTTTATATCACATTTTTTTTTTTTTTTTTTTTTTTGTTATATCACATGGTAAATTATTTGATGCCTGCTGGGAATAAAATTCCATGCTAGTTAATGCTGTTACAGAAAGAGCATGTGCTATATTGGTAATAGCAATGATGCGTGGACTAACTGTAAGCACAACAGCTTTTCAGGAAGTTAAGAAGTCTTGAGATGCAAAAATGTAAATTCACTGAAGATTTACATATTTTAATGATAAAACATATGTGATAATTTAATCAGGAGATTCTGGGTGGAGGAATGGGGGGCAGGGGAAGCACATGTTGATAGCATCTCACTAGTCATACTCTCCTTATGCTGCCAGAAAGCAACAGATAATTTTGACCTACCATTTAATGAGAAAATGAGATGCCACCAGAGGATAATTTTGTAACTCACATATATTCCTTAGTATCCTTCTGGTTTCATCTGCTAGTTTGCATTCTGGTTATAAAATTTTTGAATATATTGTAAGAATATATATTTTGAATATATTGTAAGAACTTTGAGAGCAAGTGGGGGATATTGGCATGTGGAACCTACTCTCAGCCAGTGGAAGTTGTCTGGAACCACCGATGTCTAACGTCCAACAACTTTAAATTTGGTCTGTCATAGTGTTTGTTTGGTTTCACAAATTAGGCCCCTGGTTAATATTTCCCTCCTGTCCTATGGGTCATCACAGCAATCTCAGCACCTGTGTCCATACACAACCTCTCCATCCTCCACCAAAAAAGTTCTCCTTCCCTCTGCCAGCATTAGTTGTTTTCTGTCACTTGCAAAGGTCTGTTTCTCATGCCTCCTCAGCTAATTTCCAATTCGTACCTATTTATTCTGCAGAACAGTTGCCTCCTAAATTAAAATGTGGTCCGCATATTCTGGATGCACCGCACTAAATTAGGCATTGTTGCACAGGGATCCCTTATTTTCAATAGTAAGTAGAGAGGATTCAGCCTTAGATGCAGCTCTTCTTTTGCCACCTGGTTATTCTTTTAATGGAAAAATCAAACCTCCCTGTACTTCCAAATGTGTGAACTATGCTGATAGTTCATAGATGCATTTTAACACATTAGACTACTATGAAATAATTAATTCTTGTCATGGGGAACATCTCTCTAGCAAACATACCATAAAGATGCCGACCCAGTCTCTGGAGTCTTTCTTCTTTCAAATCTGTATGAGCTCTTGCTCCTGCAGTCCTGTTTAAAGCTTGACAGTGCTTTCGGTTTAAAAATCACAATTTTTAAAGAATTCAGTATGCAAACATGATTGTGGCAGAAAATTGTAGTATCTACAGATGACTTAGGCAGAGGACTGTCTTTTCTTGGCTCTGAGGCTTTTAAAAAAATATACACATATCTGAACCTTTGCTGTTTTTTTCAGTTTAAGAAAACATGATAGAGACTGCTGGTTGGGAATGATGCTTTCTGTGGCCTATGAGAGAAGTTTTCAGTTCGTGTAGCTGAGATTTTAAACAATCTGCATTTCTTAGGAAATTGGCAGGGAAGTTTAGATGGTCCAATGGCATGGAACTAATGCTGTTTCTTCAAAATTTAAATTTTTTTTGCTAATGGGGGCCACAACCTATTCACCAATCCACTTAGACTTTTACTTGGTTCAGCAAAATGTACACGTGGGCTTAATTTCCAGTAAAATCCATGACATGAATTGAAACCCATTTTTAATGCCTTGCTCAACAAAGATGCTAGACATAGAATAAGAGCCTCTTCCAGGATGAGAATGCAGTGTGAGATGGAGCTGAAAAGAGGAGAACCTGCCTTATTCTTGGTGTGGTATCTGCTGATTAGACATCTGTAATCAGCCAGGAGGAACTGAAGCACCTGATTGCTTGCTCCTCCAAGAATTTAAAGGCACATTTCTGGGATGAACAGTTCATGACAAAATTACCTGTGACCACAAGGGACAGGATCTGAGAGCCCACACTGCACTCCTAGAGTCCAGAGTCCTGTGTATTGGGTCATGATCCAAACTCACCAGAAACCAATTCTTGTTGTTTGGGCAGATCAGCACAGCCTCCTGTGCTGCCCTGCCCAGGATGAAAGCAGATAAACTTGTTTACAAGAACTGGTCACATGTATTTATGAGACTGAGCATGACTTATATGTACACCATCTACACATATCACTTTGGCGTAAGCCCATGGCAACCAATCCCACTGATGTGAGTGGGACCAGGCATTCAGCCTCCAGCTTGCCTGCCTCCAATTTGTCACAGGAACATGTTGAATACAGGATGTTTTAAAAGTTTAAAGCTCTTTGTCTCTGTTCTGCGTTGCTAGTCTGGCTGTCATACCTTCATTCTGCTTTTCTTATTTGTAGCCTTTGGCAGAATCTATTTCTAGATGCATCATTTTAGTAGAAAATTTATGCTGTTGCTGTGGGAGTGATTCTCTGGTTCAGTGGGAGAAAAAGAGAAGGGTTTTTCTCTAAAAATCTCTCACTAGTTTAGTATCAATGGTATAACCTGTATCCTTGAAAATAAATATGTTGTGGTAAGCTGATTTCTAGAAGAAAAGAAAGACCACCCTTAAGTGATCTTCAATCAAGAAGTGGCCATGGTGTTTGGGTTTTGTTGTTTTTTTTTTAATTGAGAGCAAAGTTTGGGCTGAAATTATTTGGGTTTATCAAGATCTCATAACAATATTAGAATTCTGCAGAAGTCATTGTAGGAGTGTAAACCAGCAAGTTGTTCTACAGAAATGCTGTGTTCTTGACCAAGTCACTGAGGATTCACTAAGCAAGATTAGATTCTTTAAAAGAAACTGATATTAAATGCAACATGCATTAAAAAAACTTAATCTGAAAGTTGCTTACTGACACGGTCAAGTTATGTATAGAATAAAGACAATCTTACAGGTCTCAGTGATCTGTTTTTCACCAGAACACCTTCATTGTTTGGTTTAAACATTTTGTACACATCACAGGGCCTCTCTTATAAAAGTTCTGGGTTTGGTAGCTTAGAAAGAAGTTTGTAGGTTTGAGAAAAACTTCCTGTATAGAACTGAGTGAATAGCTGTAAAGGCAAGGTACCCTGAATTTCAGTACTCTGTTGGTCTTGGTTTTCTCTAACAACAGGATGAGGATGATTCATGTGGCCTCCAAGTTAATTTCATTCTTTCTCTAGAACCTCTATTCCATGTCATGCAGTTAGTCAAAATGCACACAGGGTACTGTAGAAATTATTTTTGATGAAAAAAATGTACACAATACGTAAGGATACAGGCAGAAGTTATTTGGAATAGTTATATTAGCAGTTACTGTGCCTGAAAGTGGTAAATATGGCTTGGCCAATCTTTGAACTTCTGTCTTCCTTTCATTTGCAATTTTTTTAACCAGGAAACTGTTTTCTGTGTCACACAGCACAGGTGAGACTGCTGAAGATTAGTACAAGGAGAAATATACAACTGAAATGCTGGTTTCTGAGAGAAGTGGATCTTATTGATGTCAGAGGAACTCAGGACTTTCTTTAATAATTTCAAAGTTTAGCTTGAAAATATTGCACAGTTTAAGGGGCAGAGTAACAGAGCAGAGATACAGATGACCCAAGTAGTTTCCAAATTATTTTATCAGTCTCCTACTTAATAGCTGTATGTCCATTGAGAAAAATAATATTTGGAGATGTGGTATTTATGGTGATGCTGCAGCATCCATTTCACTCAGTTTTTCTCATGACTATTCTGTGATTCTGTGACAAGGTGTTAAATTGGCTGTGTTACCCTTAAACTCTAGATGTCATCACTTCTGGAAAATCTTCTCACCTTCAGAGCACTTACCCTCATGCTTTTTATTAGTTCCACTCATTTGAACTCATTTGAACACGACAGTGGCTGATGCAGGCTTTCTTGCTATTTCTTGTCATGGCCTGCTAAATGGTTTTCCTGCTGATATCCCATCAAGAAAGAACTATCCAAGAAATGGCTGCAAGTTCTACCCAAAAGCATGGTATGTTTTGCCATGTTAAGCCGCGTGATTATGAAAAATGTGAAAAGCCACAGCCAAGATAAATGTACCAAACAGATGGCTCTTTACTTTCCTGTCTTTTAGGCTTGACATTGGTAGCAACTGAGGAGTCTGGGATTTTGGTTTTGTTTGAGGTTTTTTTCTGCTTGTTTGGATGGCCATTTTTTTTGTTTGTTGTCATTGTTGTTTGTGCTTCTCTGTCATAGAACTGGGGACTACCTTCTCCAAAGGAAAAAAAACACAACTCAATAGGAGCCCAGTGTACTCAGAGCTAGACTCAGTAAATAATTCCCCAAAACTGAAGAAGAAATTAATTCATTTCATTTGGAAGAAATAAAATGTTTTCTATATGTACTTTTGAAGTTAAATATTCTGCTTAAAAACTGATTTTCAATGCTTTAAATGTTCTATTGAAAAAGTTAACCCAAACTGAGTCTGATGAAGAATTTTGTTTACTTGAAATAAGTTACTTGCCTTTTACTGCAAGACCCAAAAATACTGATTGTAAGTTGCCTTAAATAAGTTAGTGTGGGATTTAGCCAACCAACCATGGAGTCTCCTGCAGAGCCATAGATGAAACACAGAAACAGGTCTTCACTCTGGTGAGGAGCAAAGAGATTCTTTCTTGTTTTTGCTCATTTCAGATTGAAGGTACTTCTTTCCAAATCAGTCAGAGAAACATAAAGAGCTCTGCTATTCCTCATTTCACTTTGATAGCCCACATTTCCTTCCCCATGTGAGTTAGGATGCTTATCTATGTAACTGCTGACATTTTGTACCAGTGTCTGCTAAAAATCCTAGGGAAATATAAGAGTAGCAAGTAAAATGGAAGCAGTCTAGTGTGATTATTTTCTGGAAATCTTCTGTAGAAAAGCTGGTAAACAGACAGACATAGCCTTATCAGTGCACTTTCATCTGGTGTTGTAAAAACCCCATTATTTTCCAAATTGGGGTCACACTGTTGACCCTAATAATGGACTGGTGACAAACCTTCTCCAAGGTGTATGACCAGATATTTCTTTCACTTTCAGTTGTTAATAGGCTTAGAGACCACTGGCATTGCATAAGTATAAAACAATGTTTGTTTCTGATTTATTATTAAAATCATACAAATAATTGTTCAGCCTTTAACTGGACAAAAAAAAAAAAAAAAAAAAAAAAAAAAAAAAAAAAGGTATCAAAATCTTCCATCTAAGAGCCAGAAGGTGTGAGAAATATACAACAAGAATAGCTTGGAGAGTGCTTAATGCTTTAGTTTGTTTGTTTCCATACATGGATTAGTGATTTTAGTATTGCCTTCCTACACAAGACTTCTGTGGAAGCAGGAGGTATTGTCTTCAAGTGCAAAAATCTTTCTGTACATTTACAGTAATCACATGCAGATCAGTATTCAAATGATACATTTTTGTTACCTATACCTACCTTGTCATGTACTCTTCTGAAGGCTGAAGGATTATTTATATTCTCTTAGTGAACTTTGCTTCACTGTGAAGACTGGTCCACTGCAGGGTAGGATTTGTTTTAATGTATTTTGAATATAAACAAAAAACGAACAGATCCATTTGAACACTATTCTGATTGATGATCTTAGCATTTGATTTAGTGAAGAATTTTTCACTGAAATCAATGTTCAATATTTCACTGATTGCATTTCAGTTCACATTTTTTAAAAAATAGATATGTAGTACTACTTAAGGAAATTGGGATGTCCTTAAATATGTGTAAAATTTTACTGTCAACAAGAGGAATTCATGAGCTTTTGCAAAGTGATTTATATGAGTCAGATGTTGCTAAGGCTTTTAGGTACGCTTCATAAATCAGTGGTCTAAACAATGGTAAGAGTATTTACAGTACCACACTATTGTGTGAAAAAATAAACAAGAGGAATTGTTTACATAAGTAATTAAACTTCTACATTTCGCTTTGCTTCAGATTTACTGAATTGGAGTTCACAAGCCGGGGTTTTGCTGGAGAGAAAGGTGATGGAATCAATTCCAGCCTGTTCAATGGCAGACCTGCTGCTTGGTGAGTGAGAAGTAACACCTCTGGCACAGCATTGGTAGGAACAGTGAAAAAACCCTGCACAACAGAGACAGGAGTCCAAGGAGAGGAAGGAGGATATGTGAGATAATCAGCCCTACAGGCACCAAGGTCAGTGGAGCAGGAGGGCAGGAGCTCCTCCAGGCAGAGGCAGATTCCCCTGCAGCCCCTGGTGAGGCAGCTGCACCACTGCAGCCTGTGGAGATCCGTGGTGGATCAGAGACCCACCTGCAGCTCATGGAGACCTCACACTGGAGCAAGTGGATGTGCCCAAAAGAGGCTGTGACTCCATGGAAGGCCAGTGCTGGAGCAAGTTCCTGACTGAATTTCATGACCGCCTGGGGAGCCTTACACTGGGGCAGTGAGTTTCTGAAGTGTTGCACCCCAAGGAAGGGACTCAGACTGGAGCAGTTTCTGAAGAACTGCAGTCCGTGGAAAGGACTTATGCTGGAGAAATTAATGAAGGACTCTCTCACATGGGAAAGGACCCCATGCTGGAGCAGGGAAAGAGTGTAGGGAGTCCTGTCCCTGAGGAGAGAGGAGTGGCAGAGGCATGTCATTAACTGACCATAGCCCCCACTTCTCATCCCCCTGCAGTACCGGTGGGGAGGAGATAGAGAAAAATAGGCTAAAATTAAGAAGGGAGAAGGTGGAGGGAAAGTGCTTTAAATTGAATCTATTTTACCTGTCATGGCAACTGGTGAGTGACCTCTCCCTGCCCTTATCTCGCCCCAAGAGCTTTTGCTTGTATTTTCTTTCCCCTGCCCCAGTGAGGAAGGTGGCAATTGAGCAGCTTGGGCAGGCACCAGCCAGGGCCAACCCACAACACTGGCTGAGGTCATAATGGAACACACAGGTGGAGACTCTCAAATATCATCTCTACGCATGCTGCTCACTTTTCTAGGAATTCTACCTGGATGCCTTATATTCTACATTTAATCTTGCTCAGTTTAAGTTGTAATGCAGTAGTTGAAGTGATGAGTATAGTAATAAAATGATACATTTGTTCAGTCTGCAAATGTGATCATCACTGTTAATTCCCACCATGGTAATTAATCAGTGGTACAAGATTTTAAAAATTTAGCCAAGCAAGAATTTAAACCAAGTGAAGTGCAGCTGATTTTCTTAAAGTGCAAAAACCCCTCATATCTTGTGCTTGGAAATGCACAATTTTATTGGTGTAACATGTTTCAATATATATGTATAGATATATATATATATGTATCATGTAGAGAAGAAATTGCAATGCTGTGACTTGGAAATACTGACTTCTGTTTTGCCTTGGAGGGATTCAGATTTTCCTGTTTGACAAGATGTAGCATATCCTGTATGAAAGTATAATCTCATATGATCTTGAGTCATGAGTGAATTTATTAGGTATTTCTAATGTTTTCAAGTTTTTTATGAAAAATACAGATTTTTTTCTATGCTCTATGTACATATGCCTGCACTTCTAAAAGTGGGCTTAAGGATACTGAGTTGCTGGATAATTGGTAGGACCTTGCACTTCACCAGCAGCTTAGTGTAAGTTATCCCTGTGTAGACCCTTTCATTACAGTAACTACTTTTAAATTGTAATAAATACAAAGAGTAAAATACATAAAAATAAATACATAGAGCAAAAATCTTTATGTGGGTGCTATCAGAGTGCAGAAGAGGTGCTGAAAGTCTTCCTTTTACCTATTACTAAACTCTTCTTGTTCTTGAAAGTTGAATTAGTTGCAGTGAATTTTCAAGAATCAAAATGGAAAAATCCAGGAATCATATGGAGAAAGTTGAGCACAGTGAGGAAAGTTTTATCCTGGAGCTCCAGGGCTTTTAGACAAGAACTGTTGAAGAGTGAAGCAGTTGGTTGAGAGCTTTATGTCTGAGTGGAGGCAACTTCATGCAGGCCTGAAATAGGCACCACATTTTGGTCAGGCAAAGTGGGTTAGAATTTATGTTTTCCTCCTCCTCTCTTCTACATTTGTCCACAGACAAGCTTATGAACATTACTTCCTGGGGCACATATGCCCTTCTCCTGTGTCTCCGGTCAGCCTGTGTCAGTGAAATATTGTTACAGGTAGTAGGGCCGTATGAATCCAAAGACTCAAGGGCCCTGTAAAAGAATAAAAAACCCAAAACACAGACAGTCTAGGGGGAAGCAAATGGAGTAAATATTCTCTGAAATAATAATATAATTTAAAAAATAATAACTCACAGGCATTTTCATTGCTTTGGAATTTCTGCATAAAAATTTCCCACAACTGCTGTCTCATTCTGAGATCCCTCAACAAAAGCATCAGGTCTGTCTCTTGAAATTATTGCCTTTATGGAGACCAAAGGTGCAGTCTAGTACTGGACCAAAACACAAAACTAAATAGTTAACCTTTACTTTTGAATTGGATGCTGTTCTAATACCTGGATTTTTTTTCCACAGTTAGATATTTTCTAGAACCTCTTTAGCTAACACAGCAAGCCTGTTATCATCAATATCAGCCAGGGCACTCAAACAGATTAGATTGCAATTGAACAAGACCATATCTGGATGCTTAATCAGAAGGATGTACAAAACAATATCAACAAACTACAGCCATTTCCTGTCTCATAAAAGCTGCAGTATTCCTGATTTTGCAGAACTGGAAGCAATACAATCAGAAATCACTGAAGTAAATTAGAATAGCTATTTTTTCTCTTCTGTACCATGCCCTGGGTACAAACTGTTTGTGTTTCCCACTGTTGTCACTGGCACTCAAGTCACAAGAAAACCAGTCACAACTACACTACAGTTAACAGTCCTCTCAATTTATAGCCACTCAGATATGAGGCAAATGAGTGAAACAAAGAAGGTCTGTTCCATAATGGATTGCAGCAGTCAGAATTGAGTGCCTTAATTGTTTTTCACAACACAGCAGGGTTTTATTTATTTCATTTGGGGTAAGAGGAGGTCACAGAATCAGACAACTGGAAAGGCAAGATTACTAGCTGGTCTAGCTAGTAACTCAGCTGCCTTTTGGAACAGCAGTAGGGATTGAATTCTTGAATTCTCTTCAATTTCAACTATGTCTGTTAAGTTCTATTGATAAGTGCCTATTAAGTTCTTGATAACAGATCAGCTACTGAACTCACTTTACTACTAGATAGGTGTTGAGATGCTGGCAATGGAGAATTTGCTTTACACCTGTGGTAAGAAATCTTGCATTGCTGAATCTGCATGTATTTATGTGGGAAAACCAAGCAAACAGCTTAGACTGCCTCTCTCTGCTGGGCAATATAACACAGAGGCACCTGCTGAATTTTTTAGCTGGTTTTGCTCACAAATCAGCAAAAGGACATGCACAACCAATGACTAACTTTTAAAATTAAGTGAATGGCAGCTGCTCCCCTTCAAATTATTCCTTAATGTCTCCTTCAACGCTGGGCAAGACATACATTTTAGGAAATAGGAAAAAGGTGGTTTAAGTATGGGGTTTTTTTATTTGTTCAATTTATTGCAAATCCACAGAGGGTGCTAATGCTTAAACCTCCTTCTAACCTTCTTATAAAATGACCGGTTTTCCACTGAGCTGAGGCTGAACTCCAGCCTACCCTGGGAAAGTGAATTCTCTTCATATAATTGACCATTTCTCAGAAACTGCTAACTTTGCCTTGCTCTTACAGTCTTCATAAAATTTCCTGTATGCAGATTTCTTTTTCCAAATACCAAAACATGGATGAATTTTTCTTTTGTTTCTTGAGAGTGAAAGAAACAATATTAACATTGTCAGCTTGGATTTTAAGAGTGCTTGCCTGTGACTAGGACTCTTTATATTTGTTTTCCTAATACATTTTTCCAACTTTCTATTGAAAGGGCTGGAAATCTGGCACCTCAAACTAGGCATAAAGTCCTTACTTGTACATTTTACAGTTCACTTCATGGTTTGCTTTTTTTTTGGGGTGCTGGGGGTGGTGAGAGGAGGGTGTTCTTTTTCCCTGTGATGGAGGGAGTTTAAACTACATATTTAAACTACTTAATAGCATTTGATGGGGAAGAGAAAATTTTGCCTTAGAAACAAGGAACACTATATCCTGGAGAAATTTCTCTAGCTGCTAATAATGGCAGAGGACCTCCAGCTGGATTTTGTTTGAGCAGGGATTAGAGAGCCAGCAACAGCTAAGTGAGCTTAACTCAGGAAGAACTATGTGTAACTTCTTTGGGTCCTACCAGGCAACTTATGGTTTATGAAGCTTGTCCTCAAGGGGGTGGTTTATTTGGGTTTAATGACTCATAGACTTGTGGACCAGCTTAATCTTTTTTTTTTTTTTTTGGTGAACCAATGCTGTTTGATCCTGAAAAATGAAAAGGAATGCTTCAAGTATCCTCCTACATTCTAGAAATCAAATGATTTATTGAATCACTTAAAGAGGGACAGGAAAGATAAGGGACTATGGTGCAAAGATAACTGTTCTGTATGCCTTCCCACAATGACTATAAAATGACCCTATTGATATCCTCAGCCCACATGATGTGGTTCAGAGATGGATGAATCACACCGTTTTCTAACAGTTTATAATTTCTTTTATCCCCATTTACATGTCTGCTTTTCCCAGTCACTGACAAAAAAAATCATCTTGACTTCAAAACCTGTGAGTAGGGTTTGAGGTAAAGGGCACACTGGTACACTCCTTCACCTCTAATGTCACCTGCAAAGGGTCGGTCTGTTCCTCATCTTTGTTTTCTTGCATAACAACACCTCCTCTCCAACATCACTGTTCTGCTCTCTCCCAGCACTGCATTCATTCTCACCTGATTTAAACTCTTCATGTACACAGCTGATGAAAGAGTCCTTTTTTACCCAGCAGCTCTATAAATCTTTAAGTAGACTTAGATTTACACATAAAACAGCATGAAAGATAACAATAAATTAAGAGACTGTGATGAACTTGTTCAATACAAGTAATAAGGCTTCCTATACATAAATAAAAACAGGGAAATTGGCAGAAGTTTTTAGCATTTCCAACTGACAGGCATCCATGGAAGCTTATACAGTGATCCAGAGGTATTGGAAGTTGAGTGGGAGATGAAAGATGTTACAGAAAATAAAATGCAAAACAATGCAAGGTTTTGTATTCAGCAGGGAAAATCAATGACAGGGAAGGGACGTGGCAGCTTTGGGGATTTGCCTTGGTCTCAACTTCTCTGACTTGTATGTGACACAGTTTGAGCAACGTCTGTTTCAGAAAACTTAATCTGCACTACAGTTATAGCAGATAAGCATCTGATCTAGCACAGGTGGAAATGCAGAATCCCTACTGGATCATCTTTGTAAAGAAGGAAGCTCTAGTACATGAAAACCACTTTGAGAGAAATATTCCTTAACGGGAACTATATCTGACAATTTGCTTTTCATGGATAACCTTTACTACAATAGGCATGGAGACATTTGTACCTTCAATAAGAAACTGCTGCAGTTTGGCCAGAAAGAAATACTGACCTAAGTTTCAGGGGACTAAGATAGTACTCTTTCAAATGATGCCTACAGACTGGAAACTACTTATTCAAAACTCAGAACAGAATTTGTTCTTTTTTTTTTTTTTTTTTTTTTTTTTTGAGTTCCTACACAAGGCCTAACTGCCGGAATTGTATGAAAATTTCAGAAGTCAAGTTTTAAAAGTTCCTATCCTACATTTTCCTTTTAATTTAGCCCTCTAAGGTATGTTCTGATTATACCTGGTGCAGTGATGTCTGTACAAAGGACAAGAGCATTCACAAAACAGGACTATAGCAACCAGGAGGGCAGAAAGATTACTGATCCCAAGTATTTTACTTCCACCAAGACACCAGATAACACTCCTGCTTTGGGGTTTAAATTTATGGGTGACAGGCCAGAGGCAGAAAATTGGACATCTCTTGCATGTATGTTTTGTTATATAAACTGATTCCTCCTAGACCTATCTTTTTTGTTTGAGTTTGTAACCTGGGTTTGTTGCCAGGAAAATTATGATCTTTGTAGCTCCATAATAAAATTTTGTACATAGTGTGTCACAAATTGATAAATGAAGACTTGTTAGTGTTTTAGTTTCATGTCCAATAAAGTTGGTGCAAATCTTCACATGGTTAACATAGATCTGAGTTGGAGCACTGGAGCACTGCTGTCTTTGGTTTCCATGAGACTGAGAGGCATTTTTTTGCTGGTTAGCTACAGTATGCAACCTGAAGACTTTCTTTAATTCCACATGGACATATTTGGATATTGTGATCTTAATTTTTGAAGGATGTGGGCCTTCTGAAGAACGAGGTCCAGTCAGTTTTCAAGTACAAGCTTGTCAACATGTCACAATGCAGCTCACTTTTGAGTCAGAGTTTCAAAGAAAGTAAAATGTCTTTTCTAGATATACCCCAGTTTAAAAAAAAATCAAAAAGAAAATCCACTGGTGCTGTGTCATTTACCAAGGAGTAGGTGAAGGCTCATGGTAACTATATCTACATCATCAGAGATATGAACCTGATTGCAGGTACCTGGATAAATATAATGCTGCTAAAATAACGTCTTCAAAAACCCTAACAGAGCAGAATTATACGTGTCCTTTGGCTTGCAGAATACATTAGAAATTTGACTAAAAATACAATGTGGAAAACCACTGTCTTCTATGTGTGCTGATTTGCCATTTTGTGTGTGTGTGATTGTCTTCATCAGTGACCATTTCTTCTCCCAGGAGATCTGTTAACAAGCAAGATGAAAAAGTGTCACCTATCAGCCAAAGACTTCTGAAGAAAAGCTCTGCATGCACCAGCAGAGATAGAGCAAGCTGGGGGGTTGAAAGAGGGCATGAGCAACAGTGAAAATGCTGCCTGGTGCTCTGGTGCTGACATCAGTCCTGTAACCGTGAGTGCTCTGGGCATGACGTTCATCTCAAAGGAAATGTGGAGTTGCTGTCAAACTGTATTGTGATATGACTTGGGTTGTGTCTTGGTTTTCTAATCAGGACTTTGGGTTACTTTTTCCTGACTTCCAAATATGAATTTGAAAATGATAAAATCCCAAATTACAGTGGTATCTACATTTTAATTTTATAATGACAATTACTCAAAGCAAAAAGGTTTTATCTCTCTTTTATCTATCTCATTTATCTCTCATCCTTTCCTACTACTAACAAAGACTAGTTTAGGATATACTTTTTCTATTATCTGGTTACTCAGAGAGAAGCACTTTGTTGTTAAGATCTTTGAGAAATTAAGAGGTTCAGAATTAAGATTAATTGCCCCGTCTGGTTACAGTAAGGAACTTATGGAACACTAAGAGACAGACTTGTTTATGAGAAGAAACAAATAATTTTGGAAAACATCAATACAGCCGAATCAACAAAACACTGAACAGGATACTGTGCTTTATTTGAGGAAGAAATACGATATTTAAAAAACAGGCCAGTGAATTGTGGTTGAAAATTAGAGGACAATGCTTTGTCCCTTCTGTTGTGCAGGTTTGCACATGGTCCATTTTACCTCCTGCCTGTGCTGGCATGGCAGTGTGAGTGGGTGTAAGAGCACAGAGAGGATGTGAGTGGGATTGATCTGGCACACTATGCATGCGAGGCACACACAACTGCTGCTGCTTTATTTCACCACTACACCAACAGAAACGACCCTTCTATAGATGTTTCTGGCTAAGAATTCTGCAGTTGGGGATGTAGCATGCTTTAGTATAATTCACATGCATTTCATAACCTGCAGATTTCATAACCTGTTAAAGATTGGCATTGCAGCAAAGCAATTTTATTTCTCCATGGCTTCTTTTAGTTCTCTGGTGGGAAGAGAAGATGTGTTTTGGGGATTTTTATAGTCATGTTCGAGAATTTGTCAGTCTCTTTCTTTCCCACTGATGTTTGCCTTGCTCAGCCTCAGCCCCCACACCCTCCTCGCCAAAATCACGGCAGAATTCCTGAACTCCCGCTCGGAAACCGGCAACGCTGCGGCATGGCGGGCGGGCGCCCACCGCGCTACGGGCTGCGCATCCCGCCCGGCCCCGCCGCACACCGCGGATCGGGATGCGATTTCTCCTCCCGTGCGGTTGTCGCCCCGCGGGGCCGTGTCCCGCTCCCGGGGCCGTGTCCCGCTCCCGGTGCCGGTGAACTGGCGGCGCTCCCTCCGTCCCGGGCCGGCCCGGGGGTCTCTCGCTGCAGGCGCGGAGCTGCCGCTGGGCTCGGCGGGGCGGATGGAGCGGGGCGGGGGGCGATGGAGGTGCATCCCCCCGCCCCGCCCCGCCGGGCTGGGGACCCGCCACCGCCTCTCCAGGGCGGCGCGGGGGGAAGGAGGAGGAGGGGAAAGGGAGGGGAGAGCGAGGGAGGGAAGGGAATAAGTGAGGAAGGAGAGAAAGAGGGAGGGAGGCGAGGTGTAGCCGCCGCCTTGTAGCTCTGCGTTCTGCAGCCGGCGCGGAGGAGAGGACAGCCCCCGGCAGGCGTCCCGGCATGCTGAAAGTCACCATGCCCTCCTCCTCCTCATCCTCCTCGTCCTCCTCATCCTCCTCCTCTGGCTCCTCGGCCGCCAGCCGACCCGGCTCCGCCGCGCCTGACTACTGGATCGATGGCTCCAACAAGGACACTCTGGCTCACTACTTCGAGCTGGAGTCCGAGCTGGGACGGTGAGGCGGCGCCGGGCCGGGCCGGGCCGGGCCGGGCCGGGTGGGCGGGGGGCGGCCGGGGCTGGGTGTCCCTGCCCGCGTCGCTGTGGCCAGAGCGGCAAAACTTTGGCGTGCGTGAGCGGCAGCGGGAGACCGTGCGGCTTTCACCAGGGGCAGGCTTTCGAAGGGAAAATCCCAGCTCCCCGCGAGCCAAGCCGAGAAATCCCGGGGGGAAGGGAATGATTCCTGGGAGAAGGCATCTCCCCGCTCGGCGGACGCTGGCCCGAGCCGACGGTTTCTAGGCAGGGTACCCGTGTGGTGTCAGTCCCCGTGCGCTGTCGGCTGAAGGGTGGGCATCACTCCCGGAGCGCCGAAATGCCGCCTCATTCACGGCATCCCTTCACACCAGACCTTCCGCCGTTCTCTCCATTAGCGGAACCCTGCGCTGACAAAACTCCCACCCGAGGCAGAATTCCCTGAATAGGCCTCTGCAGGGTCCTTCCCATCGGGGTGCAGTGTAAGCGAGGGAGCTGCTGCATCTTCATTCATTAATTTTTGCACTACTGCCCTGCAACTTAAAGGTCCCAAGTGTCCAGGTTCTTAAAAACTGAAGTCTGGTCTAGAAACACTATATCTGACGTGCAATTTTTGCCCTCTTAGTACATTTGTTAGTTCATGTTGAATTTGCAGGTAGAAAATAACGTGCAAAAAAGTGGAAAATTACAGGGTCTTTGAAGTTCACAGTACATGACTTAAATGTGTAAGTCAGTAGGTAGCAAATAGCAATTGTTAGTTTTGCCAATGATAGAGCATTAAAACTGCTGAATAAATGTGGGAAATTTACAGATAATGACATGGTTGCCTTGGTAGAAGACTTTTTCCAGAAAGGACATGCAGTGAAAGTTATTGCTACAAAGCATACCTGTGCTTTCTGTACAATTAACTGACAGGGGCAGGAAAGGTGATAGAAATACAATGTGGCATAATTCTTGACTTTCTGCCTAAGTCTTATGCATCTGCTGCTACTTTTTTCCCCCCAATATTGCTACTATTCTTAGTCGGATTTAATAGGTATGATTTTATGTATGCTTATCATATTTTTATTTGACTTCACTGTACCCCTGTGCAGAAGAATAAAAGTATGAAGCAGGAAATATTGCTGTGTTGGTTGTGTCTCTAGAGTTGACAAAAAAGGAAACCAAACAAAATGCCGGTGACTTACAGCAGTTGATACCAAGCCTGTCACCTGGATTAGTACTCTTCTCTGGGGTCTGCTAGAATCCTCCCACCATTTGTGATAGTGACTGTGGCCTTTGCTTAAATGTAATATGTATTGGTGATGCATCTTGGGTTTGTTGTGTAAGGAAGGGTTTTCAACATGTGAAATCTCCAGATTTTGGTAGGAAGACTTAATGCCTGTAAAAGTGCTAGAGTAAAGATGAGATGCAATGGATTTTTCTACCTTGCAAGGTGAGAGAGTAAATGCTGTAACACTAACAAAAGGTTTGAATATGGAAGAGAACCACACCCAAGCAGTGTACAGATGTGAGCATTAGGTCTGTCTGTTCCTGGGTAGAGCTAGGAAATAAGATTTAAAAATAAAATGAAAACAAAAACAGTACAGGACAAAACAACTGTCTTAATCAAAGATTAAGCGGTAGAGAAGGGACAGAAGAACTTGGAGGGGGACGTGCTTTGAGAGGAAATTTCTCTAATGGGTATGGCAATGAGATCTTGGTACTTAGGTCCCAAGGCCAGCACTCTTTTCAGAGTGCTGATGGTCGTCTCAGAACCCTCTGATAGGTTTATCTTGGCAAATCTATAAGGAAAAGCCAACAATCCCTCTTGGTTCCCAAGTGCAGTATAGAAGTGTATTGCTTTGTCTTGGGTTACCTCTCTCCAAACTTTTATCCAGTTTTGGATATGGTTTTGAGTATGTCTACAAAAACAAAATTATTCATTAGTTTAGTTTTGTTAGTGTTGGGGGAAATGTGTAAGGTGAGGCTGAATAATGTGGCTGTGTGATCCCTTTAGATGCAGTAAATAAAGTAATATACTGAAATAACCAGTGGAAAACATTGTGCTAAATTATCTTTAACAAACATAGGGATTGAAAGATGTCTTTTGGCAGACTCCAAAGACCTGCATTTGGACAGCTGTGGCCAAATATGGGAATTTCCATTTGGAAGGAGTGTTCCTTATGCAAAATATATCTGACATATCCCTAAGGCATCTTACTCGGTAACTCTTACTTGCATGACTAGCTAAGGAGTTATGGAAGAAGAGGGAGATGATCCCTTTGAAGGAATGATAAAATGCCTTTAAGCTTAGGTGGGAGTCAACAGTTGTTTTTAAACACAGGATCAGTTCACATGTCTGTGCTGCTCAACATGTTCATAGATAGAGAGGTGAAACAGAAATATTTGCTGGTCTTTGTAAAGTGTCAAGGGTTTAAAAGTTGTGTTGCCTGTGAAGAATTACAGAAAGAAACAACTTACTCTACTGCTGGAGCATTTAAAGGCAGATGAAGTTTAGTTTGGAAAAATAAATGGCATGATGGAGCATCTCATTACAGGTTTTTGTTGGTTGTTTTTTTTTTTTCTTTCATGGGCTCTTGGGGGTATCTGTCAAAAAATGGGGCATCCAGTCAAAACTCAATGACAGGAGGTAACACCACTTTAGCACAGTGTACTGGAAGTCCTGGCCATGGATACTATGAATGCTAAGGGGTTACATGGACTTAATGGGCAACTAGGCAAGTTTACACGCAGGAAATCCACTAAGACTGATTAAACATGAAGATGCTGACTACTGAACTGTAAGTTCCTGAGAGTTTTGAGGGTATTCTCTGACAGTGTTAATAGGACTTTGCTCTATTCTTACATTCTTCTTGAGGCATATGTGTTTGGCCACTGTTCATACTCTGGGCTAGATAGGCCTTTATTCTCATTCTTTTATTCTGTTTTTATGTTCCACTGAAGCCCTGATTAGTTCACCTTCCTCTTAGTCCATTTTTAACTATGGTTTTTGTCTATAAGTGGAGCTGAAAATACTTTAAATGTGAAATTTTGTGCTTTAAAAAATGTATTTTTTGCTTTAAAAAATGTCTTTCTTTTACAGGTTGCAATTGTTGATGTAGAGTTTGGAATTTTGTTCTGAGTGTATTTAATCTAAAATCTTCTTTTCCACACTCCCTTGGCAAAAAGATGTTGAAAATGTTGTACTCTCGACTTGTATTTCCTTAAGGACTAAAACGTTTTGTCGGTCTTATATAACCCTTGCTGTATCTTTTGGTACAGAGTTTCTGAATTCAGGGCTAGTCTGAAAATAGTGTTTGAGAGAAGAAGAAATTCCATAATTTTTTTTTTTTTGGATACTAAGCAATCTTACAAAAAATATAAATTTTCTTTGTTGGAATGTTACTTGACAAGCACCCTCTTTGCCTAACTAACTACATGACTATCTGAGTTGAAACTGTCTAATGTTACTATTGTAGGCAGATTGCAAATCTATCAAATGGTCAAAGGCATATGAAAGTATTTCCAGTCAAATCCTTTGGTCTTTCTTTCTTCCAAGGTTACGTTTTCCTGCATGGGCAGTCTTTCAGCTGTGCGATCCTTGCTGAAGACTGAGACTGAAAGGCTCTCAGTACTTGGCAACTTAGCTTGGACTGACAGTGTGAGCTGAATCATGGTGGTTTTATGTCCTTCAGTTTTTAGCACAGAGAAAGTTTAAATCTAACAGTACAGTTTGATCAGAATGACATCTTACTCTGTCAATTCTATTTATGAAAGCTGTCATCCTAACATGTACTTTTGTAATGGCAGAAGTAGATTAAATCAGCTAACTTCTTTGTTAGCTCATTTAAGCTAACAAAGAAAAACTTCTTTGTCAAGCTGATAAAAGAATTATTTTATAGAAATGGATTGGTTTTGCATTTGATGCTTGGAAGTTCAAACAGTTTTTGGTTTGAAAGCATGTCAATTATTTTACCCTCCATCCCTTCATTAAAAAAAAGGTTCCTTTTTCTGTTCACCTCAAGAGTAATTTGTTTTACAGCCCAGTTTGTTTTGAAAAATCATTTTCTCAGTGTTCTTTAGGGTGCATTTAAATCAGTTCTGTCCCACCTTCATAACACTATTGCTCACTTGCTTGTAAAGTTTTTTTTAGTGGACCAGAGGATTTTCCAAAGTGATGTAGGGATGCAACTGACAGGCAGCACATGTCTGTGGTGCTAGCTGTCTGAACGTGAGAGCGTGGAGTCTTTTTAGGGATCATGATGAGAATCATCTTTGAGTAGAAACTGCTTGTGTAGATGTGCCTGTACCGTGAACTGTAACTTGCTCATTACCCTCACACCTCCAGGCAAGCAGGAAGCGTTTTCCCTCAGACAGTTCCTGCCCATCCATTCCCTATTCAGGGAATTCTGCCTTGGGTGGGAGTTTTGTCAGCACAGGGCTCCGCTAATGGAGAGAACGGCGGAAGGTCTGGTGTGAAGGGATGCTGTGAATGAGGCGGCATTTCGGCTTCCCTGTTGAAGAGGTGGGTCTGAGGCCTCATTTGGGAGCCTTCTTTGGGCTGGACCTTGCTTTGAGGTGGGAAGATAGGAGACAGAGTGGGGAAGGTGAAGTTTCTGACTTGAGTACCAGAAACCAGAACTTGCAGTGAATAGCCCAGGCTTTGACAACTAAAATTCTTTACTTGGTGCAGGGTGAGATTTTTTTCCCCAGTTTTGTCTGGTTCAGTTCAACAACTGGTTGATTCAGAAGTAAAAAGCTGTGTTGAAAAAGCAGTGAAATAAAATTTAGTATTCCATAAATAATACCTGAAATGCATAGGTGATCAATTCTGTGTAAATTTGACAGCTTTTTTATACTTAAAAAAAGAGCTATTAATAATGAAAAAATATGATAGAGAACAGTTATTTCTTGATTTTCAAGGATTTTTTTTTCTGTCAGCCACCATGCATTTATGTCACTGGTTTAGAGAATGTTTTCTAATTTGAAAAATTATATTTCTAGTGGAGAAAATGAATAGCTCTTGAAGTAAGTACTCTTAAGAATACTGAAAAAGTTTTTTACACAGATTGGTTTTAGGAGTGATAATCATATAATTTGTGTTAATACAAGAATTGTCATGCTTGAAAAACATTGCATTTAACTGCAAGAGGTAAGATGTAACAAAGTCATTCTTTTAGCATATTACAGAGAGAATCATAGAATATCTTGAATTGGAAGGGACCTACCAGGATTCTCAAAGTCCAAGTCTTGCTGAAGAGAGAAAATCTGAAATCAAATAAGTGTTTTCAAGAGCAATTGAAAGAGAGTGGTTGTGGAATAAGCCTCTGTGATTCGGGGTGGAGAGCAGATTAATTTACTGAAGTTCTGTGGTACTAGAAGCATAATATGTATTCATTCCACTATTTTTTTGTTTGTGCAAGTGTGCACACTGTTGTGTAAGGGACTGTAATAGACACAGTTTCATAGGCAGAATTTTTCCAGTAAGAGATGTTTAAATGCTTGCTCACATAGTAAATAGCCACATTTTAAAAGACCACCAGTTATGAAAAAAAATCAGTGAAAAAATGCTCAGCAGTTTGCAGCAGCCTGTGCCCCATCTGTACAAGTTCAAGTACTTGCTAGAAAGGGCTAACTATCCTCTTCAGTCACTAAGATCAAAGAAGTTTTATTTTCCTGAATATTGTCTGAAAAATTCAATAAGGAAATTTTAAAAAATAGTCATTCTCAGCCCTTGTTTTAAGTATAACAAATTGAGCCAGCTTTATTGCAGTAGATGAGAACAATTCTTCTGTAGTCTTCTGCTGTCCACAATACTGACTGGGCTTTGGGAAAGCAATCTTCTGACCGGCACATTATGTGGAAAAACCTGCAGAGGTTTGAATATTTTCATCTATATATATACAATATGAATGAGCTATTAGTAAGAGTTCATATTGTGTAACAATATGAACTGTGCTTTCAAAATGAAGCAGAATTTAAACATAGAAACTTGCATATTTATTTGCTCTTTGCTTCTTTACTTAGGCATTCTTACCATACTTCCTCTGTTCACAAGAAGCAAGCCTTTATTATCTGAACAATTATAAATTTCACAAGGAATATTCTTTTTCCAGTACAGGGATGATAATTCTGAGGGAAACCATTTATTTCCAAATGTTCATGCTGCTTTTTGTTCTTGTTTTGTCTAATGTCTTTTCTGATATTTATAATTTCTGTACCTCTTACATAAAAAAAAGTGTAAGAATGACACGTTTTACAACCATTCACTGATATACTGGTAATTGTCTTACATGTAGGTGTTAGTGATGCTTTGTTCGGCCTTGCATTGTCAATATCACTATTATCGTAGGTTACTCTCTGTTAAAACATATGAACAATTGGGGCCCATCAATATTTGCTTCTGTTGCCCCATGAATAGATGGATGAGGTTTTAGTTTACTCTTTAGAGTTTTACTCCAAAGTAATTCTAAATTAGGAGACCCTGTAACAATGTGACTTTGCAAGTGACCACTCAATGTGTAGCAACTAAAGATTTTGAATTTGAATTTGATCTTCAGGCAACAAGAGGAGAGAATCCACCAAAGTGGATTTGGTTCAGACATGAGTAATGGCTTGAACAATGTGGTGCTGTAGATTATAAGTTTGCCTCCATTCATTTATGTGGTTTTCTGTGCTACAGATAAAGCATACAAAATGTAATAGAGAAGAAAATGGGAGCCCTCTTGAAGAACAAAAATAATTATAAAGCATGCTGCCCTTTGACAGTTTACTATCTATATACAATGGCATTTTGTGGGGGATAATGTAAAAGCAAGTCCAAGAGTCATAATTCACAGCCTGAAAAACAAAACACTAAATTTTATGCCCTTCAACGAATGTATAGTCTGTGTTCCAAAGCATACCTTGCTGTGAGCATCCATATGCCACAGATAAGATGCCAGAACTCCAACTTTATCTCAGAACTGATGTCATCTCCACAGTCCTTTTCCCCAGACCCTCCTCACCAGAGACATGTGATGCATCTCTCCTCTGGCCTGTCTCCAGGCATTGTGAAGAAAAACCAAAAACAACTTGCTTGGATTTAAGGAATAGCTGCCAATTCTAGAACAGGGTCATGTATGTGTTCCTCTCCATACCTTTCCCCACAATAATTTTTCCTTCTTGCAAATATTCATATTTTCCTCTCAGTTGAGATGATTATGAACACACCAATATGTTTACTTATTTTCAGTCTTTTGATCTTTAAAGCATATCCATGTCTACCAGGTTCACTGCCTTTGGGTACTGATACTGCATCTTTATATAGTCAACTTAGTGTGATTTCATTAATGAGACAACCCTGATTGCACAACAGACTTTAACAGAATGGAATCCAATTAAAAAAATTGAAAAAGTGTCTTATTTTTATCTTTTTGTATTGAGGTGACTGGCAGGGACAGTCAACCAGATCAGCTGTCACTGGTATTATCTTTAAGTACTTCTGAAATAATGTTCATATTGATTTTCTCTAAATAGACCTTGTTAACAGAGTCACTAACAGTGCCAAAGGATGTGGTATGCGATTTTATTTTATACTTAGCTGTAAAAAAATTAAACACACCATGTTGAAATGATTGGACTTCTGTACCCTTCTATGGAAGGCTGGACATAAATTGTGCAGTTTTCACTTGATAATAAGATCTTAAGCTATTATGTTTTTTGGTGATTAATTGTTTGACTTTTATTCAAACTTGAGGACATATCTCTTTCAGATTCTCTCTAAATACAGGACAGTGTTTGCTGTTTTCTGACACATTAGGTGTCCTGCACCAGCTTAAAGTTGAGGATCAACAAGAGTATTTTAAGAACATGCTTTGGACCAGAAAAAAATGCAATGCCTTTGACACAGTTTGATTGTTTTATATTAATGTGGTGTTATTACACAATTTTAGATTTTTGCTGAGAAAATTGATGTTTTGGTAAGGCTTATAAAGCCCTGAGAGAGTCTGCCATGGATGAGTACAGATTTTTTTTTAAAATCTATTTTTTTAACCTCTTGACATATTTTCTAGTTTAATGAACCACCATTCTGGTCTGATGTACAGTGCCTTACAGATTTTTGGGTTTTTGTCTTCCTGATGGAAGATGTGTTTGTCAGCTTCCTGTGTTGTTCAATAATGATTTGTTAAAACTGAATGCAACACATACTGGGATCTCCAATATCATTACCATAAGCTATGCTTTGAGAGCTGCAGGATACGTGTACATGAATGTTTTTAGCTGTCTGCTTTGAGTGATCCTTCTCTCTGCACTCTCTTCAAGCCCTCATGATTTTCTGGCTGACTAGCTTAGTAAAATCAAAAAGGAAAGGGCTGAAAGCTGATTTTGTAATGGGAAACAACACTTTAAGGTGTAGGTACTGATGACCCCTTAGGAAATGACTGATGACATAGTTTAATGACTTTCGGCTTCAAGTGATCAGAGGAAGAAACCTAATAAACCCTTCTCCCTCTCACTTGGCTGTTTTTTTCTGGGGATTCTTTGCAGCCTTTGCAATGGAAGCTGCAAATGCTTGTGGAGCACACTGTTCACTGGTCTGCTAGCTAACTGTCAGAGGATTAACTTGAGCTGAAAGAGGAAGGCAAATTCTAGTCTTAAAAAATGCTACTAGAACGAGTAACTATTAATATTGGAGCAACACATATGACACTGAAAAGGCAATAATAAATTAATTTTGTTTGGTGCAGGGAAGAGGAAGACTGGTATCTTATTCTCCCTTCACAGCATTTTAATTCAAGAATGTCTTAACTGTAAACAAGAATAGAATTTAGTAATTAAAATTAGCAACTGATGAATTCTAAGTAAGATAAGTAATCAATTCCAAATGGGGTTAATATGTAGTGGAAAATCTGCAATGAAAGAGACCCTAAAATTCATGAGCAGGATTTTTTTCTCTGTCTCCTAGGTGTGAAACACATTTCCATCTCTGTATTACCTCAATAATAAATATGTGCATAAATTATTTTTTGAGTTTAAATTAAAATCCCATCTCTCTTAATAATTTATATTATAAGTATTTAAAATAGGTGGAACAGGAATAAAACCAAGTGCAAAAGGCAGTTTTATTCATTACTATAAAAGTTGTTCAGAGAATCTATTTGATTGGCAGTAGCATAAAGAGAATATTCTTGGCAGAGAATCATTAATTGCAAATGACCAAAAAACCCTTGGTCACCTTCTCCTTAGCACAATGGTATCATTTTGCCATTTGAATAGTCAGATTGTCTAGTTATAGTACACTAGCTCATGTTAATGTACAATGATTTGAAATGGTTTGATCCATACTAGGCTATTTTTATTGTTCTACACTTGTGTAGTAGCAAAAAACCCCAAAATATTTTAACCTCTTCACATTCTTCAGAAAAGATGAAATGTCATTTGTGATGGAAAAATCATATTAGATGTATTTCCCTTGCAAATTACTGTCTAAATTAGGACTGGTGAAATTTATTCTTCACATAAACAGCCCTCCAAATCTTACTTTCTTTCTCTTGTCAGTCTCTAGTCTGTGAACTGGTTATGTTTGCTATTTGTGAATTAACACAATAAATACACACCATATAGCATGCTTAAGTCATTTGCCATGGTGTTTCTTATGAACCATGTGTCTTAACTGTATCAAATACCTAGTAATACCATTTTACTGTGTTTTGCTGTAAGTCAGAGCTAAGATAGAATAATAATGAGTAACAAGATGTGTTAGTCACCCACAATGGCATGTGGCCATTAGCAGACCATATGTAGTTCTTTAGAGCCATACCTGTTAAAGCTTGTTTTATCCACATATTCTTATCTTTGCAATAGTTAATTGCCATATTTGAGGACTCTGGAATTTTCATCCCTTGATAAATTTCAATATTTTGGCATTTCTCTTTGTTTTGAGTAAGAATGAGTAATTGCAGTGCTTATGCATTGTGGATCAGGGACAGTTTCACATCATGGAATTATTCAATAATTTTGAATTAAAATTTACAAATATTTTCACATTTTGTGTTTTGTGTTCATTAAAGACATTCTTGACTCAAAGTAACTGGATTACAAGTATGAAGTAAGTTAATATCTTGCGTGATAGGGCCTTGTGAAAATTCTGTTTCAGGTCCCTCTTAACTGTTTTTGTCTTCTGTCTTTGGTTCTTGCTTGGACTATGTGCTACAAGCAACACCAAAAGTGGTGCAGCATTCATGTGGTTTATTTCCCTGCTGGAATATAGAGAGGTTACAGAAGCTCTGTATTGCCTCCAGTTACAAAATTCTCAGAGTTTTCTAATAAGAACGATAAACATCATTGAATGGGATGACGTGGGATCACATTTGCCTTTTTTACAACTGCTGTCTTGGCGGCTTACAGCTGTCTGGTTGTTTGTTGCCCAAATGTTTTCCATTTTCTTTCTGTGTTTGCAACTGATGAGATTTTGTAGTCGTGTTCTTGTTATTTGTCTGTACTTCATGATCGTGCAGTTAATACAGCTAAATTTTATCCCTTTTCTCTTGATCCTACTCCCCAGGTAGTAAGTACAGGATTTCTCTTTCTGTTATTATAGTTCTCTGATGCACTTCCAATACCTCCCCACCTTTATCATCAGCAAACTGAATCAACATACTCCAAAGTTTATGCCAAAGGATATAATTCAAATATTAAATAAGATGTAGAACTAACCAAAAGCGTAGTGCTCAAACATGTGAGATAAAAGCAAAAACACTGAAGTAATGTGCAATGTGTTTCTGGTAAGTTTTGAGGAAGGTTAGAGGCAAAGGCAAAGAGACAGAGAAACAAAATCCTAAAAGCAAATGGCTAATAAAATTATTCCCCTCTATACTATTATTCCCCTCCAACTGAAACTGAAACAAATCAAAATTCTTGCAATATTGCCCATACCAAGGATGAATATCTTTTATTTTCCTCTGGTGATTCCTAGCTCCTTTAGCTAAGGGAGTCTATTCTCACCTTCGCTCTCCCCAGCTCCCAGTGCTTTCTCTAGAAAGAGAAAACACTCAAATGCGCTCTCAATCATCTTTACACAAAGCAGAAAAAATAATCTCCATGTATTTAATGGGCACAACTTCAGAAGCTGCAAAATTGGTCATTCTACACCTGTCTTCTTGTGGCCAAGTAATATAATTGGTGTGCTAGTCAGGAAGCTGACAGAAATTTTGATGTTTCAGTAGATTAGGTTTTAATATGCAATAGGTATAATCCTCCTCTTCTTTTTGAAATGAGGATTAAGTGTGTATAAATTTATTGACTCCTGAATGTGGAAGGACTCATCTCTAGTAAATCTGTCAAACA
Source organism: Passer montanus (assembly GCF_014805655.1). Taxonomy (NCBI): domain Eukaryota; kingdom Metazoa; phylum Chordata; class Aves; order Passeriformes; family Passeridae; genus Passer; species Passer montanus. The sequence continues at coordinate 2,208,597 of NW_024374034.1, forward strand.
GAATATTTTTGCATGGCATTTGAAAATTATGTGGGTCTGGAACCTAATAGGTCCTAATTTTTTATCCATCCAGCCTAGTAGTTGCAGTTGTGAAAAGTGACAGCAACATGGACATAAAATGTCAATGCCTTCCTTTGTATTATGAAAAATCTCTTTTAAATTTACTTGTAAACATTTCATCTGAAAATATATTGTGGAGGAATTTGGTTTCTGTACTCCCAGGTAGTTGGTTATGGTAGTTCTTCAACAGAGGACCACATCTATGAGTTAGAATAATTCACTTAAATTTAAGGACTCCTTACATGCAAGGAAGAACCTTACAAAAGAACCACCTTGACCATGGTTACAATAAAATTTTTAATTTAGAAGAAACTCTGTAACCATCTGTACTTCTGCAACAGCCTTTTAATTATGATCAAGACAGACAAGAATTGTGCCTAAAATTGGTATGTGATAGTTTTGCAGAAGAGACTGTACGACATGGCTGCCCATGTTACCAGGAGCTGTCTCGATGACTCAGGAGAGTTCTCAGTTATCTTCAGAATAACTGCATTGATTTTCAGTGTCCTCTTGTTGGCAGCAGTAAGTTCAATATTGATCTGTTGACACCACCAAAGGATCACCCAGATTCTCCTAGTCACATTCTTATCTCAAATTGAAATCAAAATGTCTTTGGGGGCCAATGTACTCTCCTACATCCTTAAGGACTGGCTAGTGGAAAATGTACCTAAACTTCAGTTGTTGCTCTCAGAGATGGGTATGCAGTGCACTGGGTATGTGTGTTTTAGTGTTTAAAGGAAAATTAAATTTGCCTTCCAGAAAGAATCAACTCTAATGATACCATGAATGTGCTCTTCGATTTTGCTTGTGAAGACATCATGTTTGGAAACATTCAGTATTTGTTTCCAGAACTTTCAGCCATTTCAGAGTCTACTGATTAATGCATACATACATCTATGTTTGCAATACAATTTAAATGAACTGGTCATCCTAAGTCATTTGAGTCTTTATAGTGTAAGAATGGTGGTGCTGCGTCAGATCAAAAGCCTGTTAGGGCTGATATCTTGTCTCCCATCAGTAGTGAGAAGCATATGCCTGGAAGAGGGGGTGTAAGAACATCTATCCTTTGATGCTTGCTTGGAGCAGCCCCTCAGCCTCCAGAAATCTGAAGCTAAATCTGAACCTTCAGCTCTGTTCTTCATAACAGAATAGTCATGTAAATTTGCATGCAGTGCTTGAGAGGTAACACAAAATCACAGAATGGGTGGACTTGGCAGAGACTTATTAAGATCATCCAGTCCAACCTCCCTGCTTAATAAAGTTTAGAGAAGGTTTCCCAGCAGTGTGTCCAGCAGAGCTTTGAATAGATGGAGATAAACCAGGGGAGACATTCACCCAGTGAAATTATACATGGGCTAATACTTAATACCTCTTAACAGTTGTTGGGGTTTGGGTTGTCTTTTTTTCCCCCCTTAGTTAAGGGCTTGATTTGTGTAATTTTTGACTATAAATCAAGATGTCTTTGGTTGTGGCAATAAGACAATTATTTTGTTTAATATAGGAAATTAGGATTGCATGGAATATTTATAATTTAGTATTTATTTACAGGGAATTTTCTCTGCCGTTTAATACCCCATAACTGAATCTCAGTACATACCTGTTGCAGCTGGGCACAGACTTATGGAGAATTGGATTATAAAAAATTCCCAACCAGCTATTTTCATTCTCATTTCTCATCTCAGCTCCCTGGGTAGCAGACACCAGCTCTGGCTAGTTAGACTTATTGATAACCCCTCTGCACCATGAAAACGAAAGTTTTTTTCCTTCTCTGTTCTGTATGTCTTAACCAACTACTAATACATGAGTGCTTTCTGCAGTTTCTTCAAGTACCTGTTTTGAGGAACCCTGTCAAGTAACTTCTGAAAACCCAAGTATCAAAATCAATTAAACCTACTTTATATTCAAAACCTGGCTGAATCTTTCAGAGAAGTTCTGTGGTTTTAACACACAGCTTCTCTTCACAGAAGCCACATGAATTCTTCCCCAGGCTCATATATGTATCCATATATGCACAGTTCATAGTACTAGAGCTTTAAATTACTTCTGCCATATAGAGAAACAGTACAGTCCTTCAGTTCCCTCTGATTAACATTTTTTAAAATTGTTGTCACATTTGTTCTGTTTCACTCTAAAATGGCTAAGTCAGTGTTGTACAAGAGTTTAGATATCACTTTTATTTAAGCTATCTCATCTATGAGTACAAGTTAATCAATTAACTGGCTCTCATCCACTGCCCATAATGTGCTATTGTTCTGTTTTTCCCATGTTTTTTGCCTCTACACTCTCTCTATTTATGTGAGCTTTGAAGACCTTTTCTTTTTTTCTGTCTATCTTCTGAGTAGAGAAATATTCTAACATTGGAAAACATCAGATTTACCATAGGCTGTTCAGTAGACACAAAATCTTTACAGAATTAAAATTTTATAATAATGTTGCAGCCACTTTTCTATGTATTGTGGCCATTCTGTGCTTACTGAAGAGATCACCTTCAACACAGAATGTTTTTCATTTGGTGAAAAAATGGGTAAGATGTTGCTCTCCTGTCATTTGATACAAATGCCCATTAACAGTAGATCTTAGAGAAGAGTGAAGCTGCAGAAGCTGCTGCTCATCCTTGCAAGGTTTTATCCTACACTTTCCTTTTACTATGCCTTAGCACAGTTTGGGTAAGGTGAAGGTCTTCACATATTTTCACTATTTTTTATGTTTGACAACATGGTGTTAGCCCCTTTACGTCCAGCAAAAGAGAAATATCCATGACTAAATATAAACAAAAATTTTGTTAAATTATTTTAAATGCCCATGCAGTGCCAGATCAGTTCATTTTTCTCTTTGATGAATTGTGCAATGGACAGATCATTTTGTGAACCTGAGGGATAGAAGTTGAGTTCCAGCCTAATAGGCAGTAGAGAAAATTTACTTTGTGTTATAGGCATAGTTTTTGGTATAGAAATTGTGAATGAATGTTATGAGTCTTGCATCAAATTGGTGTTTTTCAGTGCTGCTGGAATATATTTATGTAACTTTTTTTTTTTTATAGCTTGTAAGAGAAATACATATGGCTGGAATAGGCTGGAAAATGTATTGTCCTAATTGGATAGTGAAATATGTGCCTAAATGACTGCCTGACAAAGCTATGTAAGGGTGTTTCAATATCTACTAATCAATAATCTGCATGATGGCTCCTTGGCTGGTTAGTCCTTTCTCTCAGCTTCCATTGTCTCTGAATTCATCTGTGACCTTAGATTACAGCATCAGTTTTGTTGTAGGAAACTCCATTTTGTTTAACTGCTAGGAGGAGAACATTTGACTAAAACTTGCTTAATCGTGCTTATCATTGTCCCTGAAGCAATAACATGCTGTTGTGAATGGTCTATAATTCATGTAGATGCCGTGAATTCAAATGAGTGCACACACATGTAGGTGCAACCTTAGATGGATGGGAAGGTAAGTGGTAAGCTTTTAATGTGTAGTGATTTTTGTAATTCCTTTTGATGTCAGGTGAATGGGAACCACCAAAGAGGGTGCATTGATGGAGATGAAATGAGTGGTAGGTATTTAGAAGCCTAATGTGACCCTTTTTTTTTTGGAAGTGTTTGTTCCATCTTCTATCAGTGATGGACAACACATTATTCCGAATTTATGTTAAAAAATCTCACCAAAGATGGTTGAAAGCTGTTGGTCATAATAGTTCTTGAGGCCTAATAGAGATGATAAAATGCCTGCATCAAATAATGGAATTATTTGGGGTGGAAAAAAGCCTCAATATGATTCACCCATAAACCTAACACTGTAACATTCACCACCAAACCATGACTTCAAGAAATGTGTCTCAATGTCTTTGTGTGGGAACTCAGTACATCACTCCAGATGTCCAGAGCTACCGAGACAACCCTTGGGGGGCTCGGAGGTCCTGGAATGCTGCCAAAAGTACCTGGTGGCTTGACTTTGATCCTTCTAAAGAAATGACACCTGAATGTGAGGAAATGAGAGAATTTCAAGCCTGAATGGTGAGGGGATGATATTCACTTGATAAAACTTAAATTATAATGCACTGTACAGGGGGGTTTTGTATGTTGTACAGAGGGGTTTGGAATGCTGTACATGGGTCGGGAGTCCCAAGATGGAGGAAATTGGGCGTGCCCTGCCCTTCTTCTTTCTTCTCCTTGGCATCCATGTTCAGGATGATGTTGGCACGTGTGGATTGGTTCATGGTGAAGGTGCACTTGCTAACAAGGATGAAAAGTATTGGAAATTAAAGGTAAATATCTAATACGTAGTTTTCACTATAAAAGAGACAATGGCCCTGTGGGCGGGAGAGAGTGGATTGGTTCATGGTGAAGGTGCACTTGCTAACAAGGATGAAAAGTATTGGAAATTAAAGGTAAATATCTAATACGTAGTTTTCACTATAAAAGAGACAACCACCCCGTGGGCGGGAGAGAGTGCCCTTGGCTGTCTTGCTGATCAGACCTCGGCTGGACAGACAGAAAAACTTTGTAGATAAGAAATAATAAACACAACTGAAGACCAAAAACTCAAGAGTCCAGACTCCTTCTTCAAAGCGTGGCCTGCCCAGACCCACCTTTTCCTGTGTTGGGGCAGAGACAAGTAACAAGCCGACCCCGACATCTTTGAAACACTGTGTTGCTGACCATTTTCCCTTGGATTTTGGGGAATTCATTCTGCTTCATATCTCTGTCTTCCAGCTCAGGGGGCCAGGTAGCCCAAGGTAACTCATCTGGCATGCTGCCAGTGCTCTTGGCCACAGGGGCACTGTGGCTGCACAGGTTTCTTCTGCACCTCATCAGGTGAAGAAGTCTGAAGGTGTGTCAAGCTCCAGCAGCTGTGTAGAGCAGCCTTTCTCTTCTGTGCTTCCCCACACCTGAGATGCTCCAAGCATCCAAAATTTTGAGGCACTGTCAGCACCCCAGCTGGTGGTGTCCTTTCCCACAGAGGTGCTCAGAAGCGATATGTTGAATCTGCTCTTTCTTTCATGCTGACTCCACATCTTTTATTCTCAAATGGTCAAACTTCTGCCAACAGCTGCCATCCATTATGGCTCGCAAATACCTAGTGTGGCTACAGATTGCTTGTCATTTCTCACTTTCTCCAGCTAAACTCTTTTTGTGTATCTTCTTGGGGTTACCCTTCTAATAATATGAGAGGATAAAACTCTTCCTTTCTTCCTCTGTTGCCACATTGTGTTTCTCTGAGTAGTAGAAGGAGGAAAGTTAAGTGAGAATATTCTTCCTTGCTTTTAGTTTTTCACAGAAAATGCAGAAGACTGTTATCTCTGATTTGGCCATTTCCACAGCCTTGTTTTGTGTTAGAAACTTCTGGTGCTGGGAAGTAACAATTTTTAACCTGATCCCTCAGTCATTCAAAAATGAACATTTTCATGGACTCTGAAAGTGTTATTCATCTCAAATGAACTGGCCTCAAAAAATTGAAGGGAAGACTGGAGAATGAAATGAGCACTATGATGCACAGAAACTGTTGATTTATTGTGGAGTGTCAGACTTCATTTAGGGCTCTGCCTTGAACTGGGAATCCTATGAGAATTTGCCCTGCTGTGTTGAGATAGAGATATGTCATCCTGTCAGTGATTTCCATTCAAACTCCAATACAAAATACATGCTTGAGCATGCCTTTCTTTCATAAAATTCTCATGTGCCAGACTCTCTACTGAAGTAGTTTAAAATACCTTGAAAGATAAAACGAAGTATGAAAATTTCAGTTGCCCATGAAGACTTTTGCCTCTGGGTTTCACAGGATTAGACTCTGACAGGTTGGGATGACTAATGGGATGGGTGTTCACTGATTTTACACCAGCACCACCCCCAACTTTCCCCATTTCCAATTATATAAATACTGAAATCAGTATTTTCTGACTTTCAAGTCTGAAAATCTGCAGAGAGGTCGGTGTTCTTTCATCGCCATACAGGGTGCTTTTCAGCTTAGACTGCCATTACAGTCATTATGAAACAAAGCTGATTTGTTTTCCACTTAAAGTATATTTAAAATAAAACCTGATTTCTTCAAAAATGACAAAAGGGAATTTTTCACTGTAGAGCATTTTTTTTTGTTAACATTAAAATAAGAAATTTTGCCCATAATAGCATGAGCAAATCTTGGTACACAGCAGAAATAATGGAAAATGTGCTTTCATATAACATATATTTCCCTAAAATTTCATAAATTCAGCTTTAAAAACTGTCTGCAGCCTGGGTTTTTTACTTCAGTGACTGATGGTGAGAAAGGAATTGTTAGTTATAAAGCTGTTTTCAATTCATTCGAGTGATTGCTTGGATAGGCACAGTTATTCTTGTTAAATGCAGATACTTAAGTAGAAGTCAGAGTACTTGGAAAACAAACTGCATCTGCCTGCTGCTCTGCAGTAAATTCTTTGCTCACCACTTCTGCAAGTAAGAATTTTGTTGTATCATCTGCATGCTTAAATGATGGTGAATGATTCAGGAATAGTGATGCTTCTTCCTGTGTAGTGGTCCTATTGTTCTCTTCCTTCTACTTAGCAGATTTCTTGTAGAGGAATATTGTTTGTTTCTGCTGGTCAACACCAAGAAAGTACATGGGGAGCCTGAATAGTGATGGTGAAAGGTGTTTGGAGATTTGTCAGGCACTGTTTTTGTCTGGTTCCTCGGTCTGTTCCCTTCAGCTATGGGCTCAGGAGCGCTGGGTCACAGAGGAAACAGGGATCTCAGTAGAAGGTGTTTCTGCCCCTTCTCAGGTGTGCTGTCTGTGTCCTTGCAGCAGTTCTGGCTCCGTCATGCAGCCTGCACTCACAACCAAAAGAGAGTGGGTGATGGGTGTCTCTTCCACTTGGAACCTCATCCAGGATGATGCTGTTCCTCACCTCTTGGGAATGATTGTGCTGGAAATGAGAATATACCATGGCAAGTGGTACATACTATTGCAAACTCACTTTTCATTAATATTCTGAAAGGCACTTCTGAGTTTCAATCATTTTAGTTTTACCGAGATTGAAGTAGTTGCAGCACTAAAATTTCAGTAGTGGCAAGGATGAAATATTCCTATGCTCTACTTAAAAAGCTTCACCAGGTGACTGTTAATGAATTAGTCAGTGGAGAGTTTCTGTGGTCTACTGATGTTTTGCTTAGGGAAGCAAAGAGAGAGGCTGTCATTGCCTCTGTCAGCACCGTTCTGTGGGTCTGATTGCAGATTGCCTGAGAACTTCATACACACGTATGCACTAAGAGACATCAACTTCTAATGTTGCATGTAACATCTAATTAGTTTTCACTACAAATAATTACTTTGATCAGCAAAGGCTGGGCCTTCTTCAAGGCTCTTGAGTAAATTGGGAGATTTAAAAGCAATGAAAGTCCTGGTGTAGCCATACTGGTAGAAAAGCAGCAGCTTCAGGTAGAATGATGGAAGGCAAATCTGTTATGATGAAGGATAACAGGTTTGGGTTTTTTTCTGCTTATACATTAATTGTAATTTGTAATTACATTAACTTGAATAATTCCTTTTGAGGGAAACCTCAACATGCATATGGGCATGCTCTGTGATAAAATATTTGAAGTCCAGTACATCAGGGGTGGTTCATGCTATTGTTAATGTTGTTGTTAATGTGATTGTTTAAGATCTTATGGCTTAAAGAGCTATTTAATGCTGTACTTAGGTGTGGTTATCCTTCCTGTAGTACTTCAGGCCCATATGATTGGGCTACCCTACCATCTTAGGGTAGCTTTCAGTGTGAGACAGTGTTCATATATATGATTTTTACCAAAACCTGCAAGTTTTTAAATGTAGCTCTGAAATATGTAGTCTGTTTCTCTCTGCTGCTTTTTATGCAATTATTTGGATTTCTTCCTTGAAGTTGTGCTCCATTGTTGGAAGAATTTCCAGATGTTTCCATGGGGTACTTGCTTTGTGATTGCTGTCTCTAAGGTGGTGTTTGCATGTACTCAGATCTTTATGACATTGTCTCTTAACTCTTTAGCAGTATTTTCTAGGAGTCACCAATGTATATTTATAGATATTTATGAGCAAGAGTAATAAACTATATCCTCAGACATGCTTACAGGTCTGTTTAAGGCAGGGGTTTTGCAGAAAGAAGAAAAAGCATTTGGATTCATCAAATGGAAATCATGACTGACTGCTTGAAGTTATGTTTTCTTGCATATAATTGAGAATCATGATTTTTGCTAGTGTGTTGAATTCTTCTGTGCTGTGACTCCCATAGCTCACCAATCTTCTTTTACAAAAGCTTATAGTGTGACCACTATAAGCTCTGTTCTTTGAAAACACAAATGACCCGTCTCTTCATCTTGAGGGAATAAATACTTTCTTTTTGCTTTATATTGAAGTCTTCAATTTTCAGAATTATTTCAGACATCATTATTAAACTATATCCATCAGTCTCCTTTGCTACCCTTACCAAATGCTTCCATGAAAAGCAGCAAAAGCCCATTGCTCTATGCTGGAAAGACTAAAAAATACAATTTCTAAAGAATGGAAAGTAATTGAGAGCACTCCAGCGTGCCAGGACCAGTTCAAAGTACATTAAAATAGAGCATATGTAACAGTGATCTGCAGGAAATTGTAGAGACAAAGGTAAATATATATATTTATGTGTATTTTTATGGAATAACAGAGGATGTGTTCAGTTGTCTCCCGACTTGCCAAGATTCACCTCCATGTGAATGTTGAATAGATCATGGGGATGTAGAAAGGCTTTATTGTATGAATTTACTTCATCTGAAGATTCCCTGAGGGAGGTATTTGTTTCTTCTAAGTTAGCTGGGAAGAGGTCTTTCTGACTAGTTATTTAAATTGTCCAAATCTGTTTTAAATTCCTGTGTGCTCTCAAGCATACATTCCCACATTTGGAGTGTCTGCATTGCAAAAACCCACTTATTTTTCACTTGCTAAAGCAATCATGACCTGTCTATTAATGACCTCTTATGGTAATCCATGAAAGCACTGAGCAGCATCAAACACAGCAGCATACACAGGACTGTTGACACATCTGTCCATTTAAATAAATTGCAACTACTTTTAACTCTCAGTTAATTTATGACTGTTATTTCAATGTGTTTTACCCAATGCTTCACTGACCCTGTAATGTTTTGTCCTAGACTGTCTCCCTAATAGGTCTGAGAAGGGTGTGTGAGACAATGTCATAAGCTGCATGGGGGTGAAAGTGTTTGGCATCTGCTGCCTCCACTTGTAATGAGTCCTGTTACAGGGGAGGACAAAAATATGTTTGATAATGAATTGCTCTTGAAAAATGAAACTTTCTTGCCAGTCATGTCGTCATTCTCTGGTGCTGACAGATACTTTTCATAAGGGTTTTTTTTGCCCCTGGTATTTCACCAATGCTCATAATGTGTTTTCCTTTAGAGACAGTGGCAGTTTGGCTTTCTTATAATTTTTTTCAGCCTTCTAATAGTTTCTCACTCATTTACCCTGAGTTAAAAACCAGCCACTTGTGGTTTTGAAATGTCTTCACATCATGCTTTTAATATTCTGAAATAGAACTAATGAAGGCAAGCAATTTTGATAACATGTAATTTATCTCTCCCCAGTGTTAAGCTGTTACAAAGCTGTTAAATTCTTCTGCTCACCGGAAAAACTGACCCTTTAGTGGAAGACAGGGATTAAACTTGCAGAGATTTTATGACTTTATGATTTTATGACAAGAGATTTTATGAGGTTTTTTTTCACCTCTGGACCAAGTAGCTGGTTAACAATGCTCCTGGTCTTTCTTGTAACTCTCCCTTGCCTTTGACCCTTCATATTTGGCCTTGTTTTTCAGAGATGTCCCGTGCAAGCCTTTTTTTTTCCTTTTACAATCCTCATTAGTGATGTGAACAATTTTGTTTTGGAAAGGTGGGGTGTCTTTTTCTTTGTTGTTTTGATTGGGATTTTTTTCTATTCTGTATTTTTCTCATTGTGGTTGAGGGAAAATCCAGTTTGCTATGTTGGTCCTTTATTATACTTACCTCTCCTTAGTTACCTGTTACACCCTGTACCCTATGACTACATAACTGTTTCCTATGATTTTTCAAAACCATTCAAATTCAGCGATGAACAAATGTATATTATAGAAAACTGTTCTGTTTTTTTCTACGTTGCTTTCCTTTTTTATTTCATTTATTTGCATTTCTCTTCATTGAAGCCATATCCTTAACCTCTTGTACAGCGTTTACCTCTGAAACATTGCATGTAAATACTAGTATTCACTAGTATTTAAGTCAAATAGCACATATACATAGCTGCCAAAGTTTTTGTACTGAATTATATGTGACATTGCTCATATTTATTATTTTTAAGAGATACTGAGGAACAGAAGAAATAAAGCCATTCCCATGGAATATTGAAAAGGGGTTTTTTTAGTGATATACCAATCAGTACCTCTCTTTGAAGCTGGAAAATTGATTTTCTATAAATTGGCCTTCCAAACAGAGCTGTCAACTGCAAATAAAGTAAATATTAGCTACCTAGGTAAATGTAGTCATTGTCAGTTAAATTGGATTGTACATTAGTATTTACATGGGATGTCAAGTGAAGAGTTACAGTGGGCTTTTTCCAAGCAGAAGAAATGGACACTTTGTGGATGTATTTACTCATAAATGGCAGAATACACGATTCACATATGTTGAGATTTCCCCCATTTCTGAGAAGTTTGTTAGTAATTATTCTAAGTATCTTGTATACCTACACTCATTCATATGAATTTTCCAAATTTATTCAGGGAATTAATTTCCATAAAAAGAAATTTATATTATATAGCAACTGTATTGAAACATGAGAAAATCAAACACATTGTCAGTATCTTTTGCATAGAGCATGCTGTCAGTTTTGTTCAGACTTAGCAGCCTTATGTTTCTTTTCCATGAGATACTGGATGCAGTTGTATTCCTTCTGTGAACAAGGAGATGCAGAGAGGTAATATGCTTTTGGGCTTGCTAAGAAGATAAATCCTTGAGTAGTACTTTTCATTTCACAGGGAAGAATTCCAGGTCCTGTGAGATGTCACAAATTCTTAATAATTCATATAACCAGCTGTGCCTGTTTCAGCTGTGAAAGGCAAGAAAACCCAAGGGTGAAATGGTGCTATTATCTACATCTGATAGCCACAAAACACTTTGGAAGAAAATCTAAAAACCTCAAAATCTGAGCAGTTACAGCATTAGTTACATTAAAATGTTACATTTTCCCAGATGCTCCAGAGTACTACATTTTTTGATCCTTATAAAACTGATAGTGCTTTTGTTTGTAATTCTGATCTAAAAAATAATTTAACTTACCATTTATCTAGCTAAAAATCTGTCCATTTCAAGATTTGGGAGTATTTTTTAGGTAGACACCTTAATCCAGCTCCACAGGAGATCTCACATTACAAGAGCCAAGTTCACACTTTCAGTATGAGACACAACTGTACCATTGGTGTTTTAAAAGAACTGCTGAACCCTTCTATGATACCAACTTTTACTTCCAGAAATAACTGCTGACTGAGTAGGTCATAATATAAACATAATTTCTACTTATATTGTGTAGGTGCAAACAACTGTCTGAATCTGTTTTCAAACTGTGACCTCAGAGGACCCTTACTGTTTATTTTCAGTTGCAGTTTCATAAACTGGTATGGTGTCTTTCAAGGTACTATCTCTCAAACTTTATAGGTTTATGTCCTTTTACTCAAGAAATTACTTCTTTAGTTAGGAATGCAAGAAAGTATATGATGTCACCAATGACTAGCTGAGGAAGTTGCCTTCTTCCCTATTATCTGGTCTGTGTTGGCCATCCATTGCTATGATGGAGATGTCACAGGTGTGGAGTAAAGGGGAAGCTATAATGTACAGTGAAAAACACAGAGACATGTTTATAAACACAGATTAGACTTTTCACAAAAAGTAGTTTTATAGAAGAATAGCATCAAGATGAGATGCACATTTTTAACATTTCAAGAGAATAGACAGTGAAGTGAAAGAGCTCATTCATTCAGATTGTAAATAAAAACTTGAGAGTAGTCACCAGATGTCTGTCCAGTCTGTTGACATGAAGAGCACACAACTGCACAATCAAGATTTAGTTAGTAGATTTATCTGGACATATTCTTAAAAACATTAATATTTATCTTGAACAGTTTGAAATATGTCACTTGAAGATACAAAATTTTCTGATATTACAACAGCCCACTCAGTGAGGGTCAATCTTAACTGTGAGAAGGAGACATATAGTATTTTAATATTTAAGTACACAGAAGGACAAATAGACATGGTTGACAAAGTACAGACAGCAAATACATGATGCTGTGAAAGTAAAATGTCTGCTCTCAGAATAGATTTCTTTCTTTGACCTGTTACACTGAACATATTTTTAGTTGGATTGTAGCTGTCCTCAGCTGATTCTTTCTTCACAATTCTTGAAATGTTGACTGAGGTCCTAAAAATGCATGGCAAGAATAACCCCCAAATGGCAAAAGATTAATTAGGAATATGCTTAGTGCCTGAGGCCATTCACATTCGTGCTGTCCAAGTTGTCCAGTTTTACTTTCAAAGAAACGTTGTACTTAAAAGGGATGGATTATGGGACTCTTTGGGGCTCTGAATGTTACAGTGATGCCAAGAAAATATTGTAGAAAATGCATCTCTTGCCTTTTTTCTGATCTGTTATATGGCACTCATGGAATTAAGCTTTGGAGCAGACTCAAAAATATTTCTGTATTCCAATATTTTTTTCTGCTTTCATTTAAAACCCATTTTATTTATTAGACATTTATATAAGTGTACTCACCTGCACTAAATTTGCAACAAAAGAAAAATCAGACTGATCTTGTAGTTGTGAAAATTACTGGCTTGTTGTGAACCAATACTCTTCACTTGAGGAAATCACACTTGAATTATACCTGAAGGCTGTACTGCCATTCAGTGGGACATTGACAGGCTGAAGAATGAGCCACAGATAAATCTAATAAAGCTGAACAAGGGCAAGTGCATGGTCCTGCGCCTAGGGAGAGATAATGCCCAGTAGCAGCACAGGCTGGGAGCTCACCCACTGGAGAGCAGCTCTCCTGGATAGGACATTGGTGTGTGACAAGCTGGTCATGTGTGCCCTGGGGGCCAGTAGAGACAGTGGTATCCTGGGATGCATTGGGAAGGGTGTGGTCAGCAGGTCAGGGAGGTGATTCTACTCCCCTTCTTGCCCTAGTGAGGCACGTCTGGGGTACTGTGTTCATTTTTGCTTTCCACAGTTGAAGAAAGATAAGGAGCTACTGAAGAGGGTCCAGTGGAGGCCACAGAGATGATGAGGGGTCTGGGACATCTCTCTTATGAGGAGAGATGGGATCTGGGTCTATTTAGTCTGGAGAAGACTGAGAGGGAATCTCACTAATGCAAATAAGTAGCTCCAAGGTGGGCGCCAGGAGGATGGTGCCAGGCTCGCTTCAGTGGTGCTCAGTGACAGGACAAGGAGCAATGGCCATAAACTAAAACACAAGAAATTCCATCTCAGCTTGAAGAAGAACTTCTTCACATTGAGGATAGCAGAGCACTGGAAGAGCTGCCCAGGGAGAGTGTGGAGTCTCCCCCTCTGAAGACATTCAAAATCCACCTGGGGCCATTCCTTTGTCGCCTGCTCCAGGTGACTATACCTTGGTAGGGGGTTGGACAAGATGATCTCCAGAGATCCCTTTAAACCCTAACTATTCTGTGATTCTGTCAAATTATGGAGATTTGGGGGAATTTAAATCACAAACTAAGCTCACATTTTAGAGTGAAAGGCTTTGCAGATAGGAGGATAGTATAAAAATAGAAATTTGTAAGAAAAGCAGTCAAAAAGATGTGGTTCTGCTCTGAAAAGCAATACTGTGAATAGCATTGTATAGACAGATAAAAAGATCTTTTTGCATTTTGTTAAGTCCTGGATTGAATCTCTGATTTTTAAAAAAGAGAATTTATTTCTTCCTGCTACTTCTATTAGTTCTTGACCAACAATAATAATTCTTCAGTCTTAACTGAAGACTCAACTTCTGAAGGCTGAAAAGAGCTAGAAAAATGAAGTCAGTCATATAGCTCTTACAGGTAAAATCAATCATGTGTTTAAAAGTTGTAAGAGGTCATGGTCACATAAAACAGTTCAGCAGAGGAGATTCAGATAAAACAGCTCACTCTCCCTTCTGTTCAGTCTTGCATTGCAGAGATGTGTAAAAATCTGCCGCCATTTCTGAGTCCATAGAAGAAACAAAATGTCCAACATCAGCAACTGGATTCCTTGAGTAAAATGAAACTTTGTGGGATACCTTGCACAATTGCCTGCTGTTGTGCACTTAATCTTAGTCTGTAAGGCACTGTAATTATTGATGAAATTAAGTGAATTAGGCCTGCCTTTCCAAACAGTATCTTGCAGTGCAAGTATTTGCATTTTACTGGGGGCAGATGCAGCTCAGGTGACTTGTGCACAATTCCTGCAGATCACAGTACCGCTGAAGTTGCAAAAGTAGTCATAGGATCAGACAGGGAAGTTGGTAGATCCCAGGCCTCTGCTGTGGATAAAGGTACCTTCAAGTAACATAGAGCATACTTTATTCCAGAAGTCAGTTATTTTTAATTTCTAAAGAGTTTTGCAAAGATATCTTTTAAATACATGTCATCTGGAGCTTTTCAGCATGACTTATGATTCTGCTGACATAAAATTTAACTGTTTGCTTCTATGCATTATTTCTTTTTCTAAAGAAGAAAGGTAATTTCAATGATTTATGAACTAAAATGCAAGATCTTTAAATAGGCAGGAAAATTAAAAAGTCAGAGAATCTGCAGATGTGTTTTCTGACAGCAACTGGCAGAAAGCTGAATGGAGGAGGGGTGGAGGCTTAGTAGCAGTAGAGGTCCAGAAAATGTGTGATATGAAACAGATCAGCATTTACATACCTGTTATTCAGAAACTCTAAAATTCCACCAAATTTGGATATGGAATCAAATTCAACTTCTGAGTTTGCCTACGTGTTTCTTATATTAAAAGGAGAATGAGTAAGATATATTGAGAAAGCTTTCCTAATTCAAGTTAGGCAAAATCAGTTTCATCATTTTTAGAAGTGAGGATCCCCTGCATAAAAAGACATGCCAGCAAATTGTATTTGAAGCAACGTGTGAAATTAGTCACTCTTATTTCTACGGCACTGTCTGATTATGTAACACTGTATATACATTTATGTAGCATATCTGTAACAGATGTGTTCTGAACTCCCAAGATGCTTTTCCCAAGGGCACTGTTTGGAGCATAATGACATATGAACATAAACTGAAGAAACAGAGATGGTGAATAATTACACCTCTATACAATACAGCTGTATGTACTGTCAGTAGCTGCTTGTCTGCAGCATCATTTTGTAAACCAGTTACTATTATTGCCAGAATAAACCAGAATTTTCATTGAAGTTTACATTCCTCACACAGCGACTTCACAAACTTCACTTATATCAACAAGCAAACTTCCTATCCAGAGTCAAATCATGACAACACTACAACACATAGGTCATTTACTGATGTTTGTCCTTTTGCCATCACTACAATGAAATTGTAAAAGCTACAACCATTTTCTTGCTGCAAACAACATTTACCTTCAACAATTTTTTTTTCATTCAGTGCTATGCAGTGTCATTGAATAACAACAGCAGATTTGAAACAACATCCGGGCAGCCATAAGTAGCGTGTCTGACCTACCAGCTAGGAGGAGAGAGGGCAGAGCTCAGTGGTTTCTGTTTGAGGCCGGCTTTCGGCTTGGGGTGACGCCGCTCTCTCCATCAGCCGTGGCGCTGGCCATGGTGCTGAGTGCTGGGAGCCGGGATAGCACGGACCGCAGCGGGAGTGCAGGGTGTGAGAGCTTTACGCTGGAGCAAAAAAAAGTAATAGATGCTGCTAGAGGAAAAGGAGAAAAGGGACTCGTGTTCTTAGCAGAGAAACTAGGAAATAAAGATTGCTGCATGGTTTATTTTCCTTGTCAGTAAGGATGGCACAGCACTGCTGTGCAGAAGAGTTCAGGAAACTGAGAACGTTCTCAAACTTCTGGGTAATTTGCTTTAATTGAATTTAAACATTTAAACATCAGACTTATTGCAGAATTGCTGCTATGATAATTTCAGCTATGAACTGTGTGGCTAGTTGTGGCTGAAAAATTTGGAATTGGAGGTTATAAGGAGTGGAAGCAAAGGAGGAACTCAATGTCTAGCCTTGTTCTTACTTTTAATTTAAAGTGAGAGAACAATTTTTTTACAGTTTCCTCAAGTTAAATAGTAAAATGGCATACCTAGGCCATTTTTCCCCTTTCAGCCTAGAAACATTTGCCATCCTATATGCTGAGCTGCTCTGTTTATAAATTGCTGGTTTCTTTAGCCATTTGCAATATTGGTGACAATTATGCCAATGATAACCAATCTTTTTTTCCTGTAACAGAACAGAAATTATTTCTACTAGTGTCTTCATCCTCTCAGCCTGAAAAAACTGATTTTAAGACTTATGTTTTGGTATGGTGTACTGCATTTGCAGAAATCCAACCATGTTGCAGCTGAATGTGCTTGATGGAAAAGATGGAGATTTATACATTTTATAAGAACCTCCTCTAGCAGTCTTCTCCATTTTCCATGCCTGCTTCTATGTTCTCACCCATTAATATGTTAACCAACATTAAGTTGGTAGTCAATATTACTTTTTTTATAGCCACCTTTGCAGCCAGTCATATTTGGTGGAAATCCTTACCCTTTTAAGCTACTGCAAGCTGCTTTTTGTCTTGCTAGAAGATGTGCATAATTAAGGCATTCTGCTTATCTTACTTTAGTTTTGGTAATGCAGCTATTAAAAGGTATCTCCCTTATAAGATCAGAACACAACTTACATCAACAAGCCACAACAAATTACTTTCTTTGGCTGAAGTTTTGTTAATGTTTCTGTACTAGTGAGTTTTAGTTTTCAATCTGTTTAGTACAGCCTGAAGCCAGGAGTCCTTAGGCCCTCTAATGTTACCTCCTGCCAAATCCCTGCAATTAAGCGTCATGGACACCTGCAGATTTTGAGTCCTGTATTGAAGGTAGCCTTTCTTTTGTGGCAGGGGAATGATCATATTCCCAAAACCCAGGTGATAGTCTGTATTTCTCTAAGATCCTGACTTGTCACCTATTCAAGCTATCACTCTCTAAACATTTCACCAACTTCACCAGTGTTTGAAATCTGAGAATCACAGGTAATAAGATCATATTCTTTCCTCCTGGCTTTCTCTAAGTGATGTTTTTGAGTCCTTGCTGAGGTCAAATAAATGCAGAGTGGGACATTGGAAAGCAGCATTAGAAACTATTTTTACTTAAATTAGCTTACTATTTTACATGCACACTTAGCTCACGATACTATTTTGATGAAAACTTAATTCACATTCTGTTGGAAGGATTTCCAAAATACCACCTACTTCTCCATTGGAGAAATGACTTAACCTTTTGACTTGCAACAGAACATGCGACTATACAAATTGAGTGTGTTTGCTTTCTATGGAAATAATAGACAAAGAGTTTGTCTAGCAAGAAAAGATGCCGGTTATTGTGGTATAAATAACGCCAGTTTTTCTGGCGTTCCCTGTATGCATGCTAAATATAATACTAATAAGATTTCCAGGTTTTATCCTTCTTTCCTGATCACATCAGATGTGTATTCTACGTAACTTTAAACTCTTCTAAAGGTGGTGGAGGGGGAGGGTCCATTTTTTTTTCTGTTTTTTGTTTGGTTTTTTATGTATGAATTTCTTTCTAGTCACACATTTTTATCTTCTCTTGGCATTTTTCTTTGAACTTGGCAATGTACTTTTGCCTTTCTCATTTTTGCACAGAATGTAGAAGATCAAATAAGTGGTCATGTTACCCTTTTCTGCCTCCTTTTGCTGGCTTGTTTTCACTTTTGAGAACCTTTGCTGCTCAGTCTTACCTAGAAATTTGTCAGCTTCCTCTTCTTATTGTCTTGTGATGCCAGACCTCTTGTTTGGCATGTAATCCGTTGCTCTGGTGGCTTTCTATCTGAAATTATAAAATGAGAGAAAACAGATTTCTAATATGATGTCAAAGGGAGGACTGAATCCACCATTCCTGAATTAATTTCAAAATTGCAGCTTGTACAAGTGTGTTTAGGCAAAGAAATCTGAAAGGTGGGACGGGATGCCAACTGAGAAGCAGAGTTCCAGAATGGCTTCTCAGCTGTCCCATTCTTCCTTCTAACTTCACACACCATCTTGCATCTTAGATCCAAGGTCAGCTTGAGTGGGCTTGAGGCTAGGGACAAATTTTTCACATGTTCTTCGTAATAGTAAGAGAACTGTAACAGGGCGTTCTCACACAAATGGTAGCAGTTTGAGAATGGCTTTGGAGCTCTTCTTTGTCCCACTGGATCTCCTCACCTCTCCTCATTATGACTCAGAGCTAACATTTTCAGGGCACTCACTGGAATAAAATTTGCTTTCTTTCTCTGATGCTTACCTGACTTCAAACTTTGCTAATGTCCAAATGGTCAGTTTTCTCTGGCAGCAGAAAAGTCAGTTACAGTTTCCAGATCAAATATACTGGACACTGCCAGATTAAAAGCACCTTCTCTTCAGAAATACAGTTTTGTACATTGAACTACGTCTCATTTTACTTTTGCTAGCAGTAAAAATGGGAAAATCATCCTAGAAGTGTGAAATACTTCATGTATCCATAGAATAAAGACTAAATGCTTCTTGCTTTTGCATATGCAGAAGATGCAGAGAGAAAAATTGCAGAGTGTTTGCAGGGAAATTTGATCTTCAAAGTTTATTATGTCATTCTAAAACAGTTATTTACAGTGCTTGTATGGCAGAAGCTGTGTGATCTGACTATATGTATTGTAAACTAAGCAATGACTTTTATTGACAAGCTGGGAGAGCTGTCAAGAGAAGAAATTAACTTCTTTGTTACCATCGTAATTTGCATATCTTCCATTTATTCTGTGGGGAAAAAATGGCCATGCCTCTGTTGACCTAATGTGTGACTTTGAAATTGAGGTAACTCCTGTTCTTTTTCAAATACACTTAGTATATGAGACATCTTGTATTTGCCCCTTCCCTGAAAGTTTATTTTATTCATTCACACTGACATCTTGCAGTGTCATTTTCACTTAACACCCATCTACGCATTCAAATAGTTTTCACTGTTTCCATTTTAGGATATCTATATATCTTTTTCTAATCTGTCTTCTGAGACTTATCAGCTGCAAGGTTGAGGTAACTACTTCTTATGCCAGCAATTTTATATTTGCATAAGGCTGAAAGAATATCTAAGGTGCGTTACTGGCTTGTATTAAAAGCCCAAGTGTATGTGATTTGTTTGTTTTCTCAGTGGTTTTACTTGTCATTGTTTATAACTATTTCTGTGTCTTCACAGTTATAATAGGTGAATAAAAAATTAAGCAGTCAAATGTCAATTACCTTCCTTCTCAAACATTCTCACTGAATCAAATAATCTTGAGAGAAAGTTAAGTTACACTACATCCTAGTGGTGGGAAGTACCACACCCTTGCCTGTCTTAATTTTGTGACTACCTGATAACATACTTTTAATAAAAAAATACGTGTTATGAAACATAAAGTTACTTTTAAAGATTTTATTTTTACTATGATGATTTTGCACACTGTTGGATTTTGCTGATTTTTTTCATGGCAGTTTAGATACTTGCAAAATATTGCTGTTTAGACCTTCTCAACCTGCAGAATATTACAAATAACCCCATGGCTTCCTGTATTGTTTTCTGCTGTATAGAACTATCAGGTTTATCTAGGGATGCATCTCTTCTTTTTGTAAATACTGTGTCACAGGTATGTGATCTGATGCAGTGTAGGTTGACAACTGGTAAACTTGAATACATAGGGAGTTAATAATATTTTAATCCTGACGAGGGCCACATTTTCTGTGCCTTGCATGGTTCCTAAGCTGAATCTGTCTGATTGCGAAAATATGTACTAACTTTATGTTATACTTTGCTGCATGCCATCACATGAGAAGATGTCAGAAAAAAAAATAAAGTTTATCCTTAATACTACATGGGTGATATGAACTTGTGGAATATTGATGTGCAAACACAAAATCAGTTATTCTATTTTTTCCATATACTATCATTAGTGACTGATGTGCAATCACACTCTGTGCATGTTCTTGTCTGCTGGCAATGCTTCCCTAATGCAGCCCAAGATGTCTGGTCTTCCATTTCATAACCACCCTTATCTCCAAAGCCTTGTTAGGATTTACATCTTTACTGGAATTATTGTTATTGTTGGTTTGGGGTTTTTTGTTTTAGAATGTTTATTTCTCACTCATTTGAAACAGTTTCACTGCAGTTAAACTAATCTACTGAACACTTGACTGAATCAGAATCCTCTATCTAGTGCTGTACAATAGCAGTTAGTTTTCTTGGGCAAGATAAATTGTCCAAGGATGAGAGATTGTCACATCTGAGCAGTTAAATCTTGTAGAAATATACTCTTTAAGTGATTAATAAAATTAAATTTAAAATTTAAAATTTAGCTTGAATGATAAATGACAAAACAACAAGCTAGCATATTTTAAAGGCCATATCTCTACGGCAGAAAAGTAAGGGTCATATATTATTAGTTGTTACTGATTCCAGGAATAAGTTTATAACTTGTTTACAGGATACATTATGAGAAGAAAATGTGCTTGTTTCTGTTTGTTTTGTTACAGATGGTTGTGCCACACATATTTGTAAATTCAAGGAGATGTTTTGCCTAAACAAAGACTTGTGTAGCCACAGCTTTCCCTTAGTGGTGCACATGATGTGTGGCATACTGAAAAACTCATGGGAAATAAAGTAGTAATTCTATTGGATTTTTAATTTAAGCTGAAATTCCCTTCCCCATTTTGGAGGAACTGGACAGAATTCTGTTGGATGTTCGTGGTTTCCAGTTGTTATATTGCAAATTAAATGTAGCCAGAGAGTTTGGATGATGATACGTGCTTGTAGGACTCAGTATCTGAACAGATTTATATTTTACATAAACATGAAGTCAGAGTTTATATCTGAGTATGTCTGTATTGCGCTTTGTTTGCAAGCTCTGGCAGCATTCAAAATGATTATAAAGAGCTTAAGTATATATGAAAAATAGATGCTGAAATTCCTTTTAGTGATAAGAGAGACTCACTGTGATTTCAGGGTGAACAATGTCAATGTACTACTCCAGTCTAACAACCCGTGTAGAATAGATCATGCAATTTCACCAAATCTTTTGTTTGCTTGATGCAATAACATGATCTGGAACTATGAAGTGTCTCCTAGAGAGGTAGAAATAAAATGTTCTGCAATGGACCTGAAATCAAGCAAAAGAGAAGAACTTCTCTGAATTAGAATGAAAACTATTACATCAAGGTATATTTTAAACAAATAAGCTTCATGCTTGGATAGACATCATGCAAATTAAGCAAGCATGGTAATACAAGCATTAGCAATACTATCACACCTAATATCTCTATAGCATACATGATTATTATTTTTAACCAAGGGCCCAGTCCCAGGCTCTTTAACTATCTTTCTAATTTCAATTTATCATCTTCCTTCAGGGCGTGTAGCCCTGTCTGGAGCTCTTTAATTTTCGTATGTATTGATACAGAATGATCCGATAAATTAATACAACACATACAAGATCAGAAAATTACTAAACACTACAACACTGAACTCTTATCCCAGAGTCTGCGACAGCTGATAAACTTTAAAATGACAGAGAATTGGAGAAATCATGTCTATCTCTTAATGAATAGAAGAGAGCAAAGACTATAAAGACTATAGTATACAGAAATATTACAGTTTAAATCTTCTCACATGTAGTCCAAACAGAAACTAGGAAGTTTATTTAGATTCTGTTCCCTTAAAAGATTGTTCCTGCCTCAGGTAAGGGAAAGGCAATGAAGTCATCAAACCTTAAGGCCATCAAACCCAAATACTCAATCACTTCTAAAAAGCAAACACATTTACAAAAAAAACTGGTAAATTAACTGTAAAGCCTGTGGAACAGTTGGGTGAAATGCCCCGTATAACAGCTGGATGAAGCACTGTGTGAATTTTCAGAAGTTTTCCATCCTGATTTTGAAGAAAATTCCTGACCTGTTTTTTCTCAGACACTTGTTTGAATTGCTGCGATGGGCGGTCTGCTGTGGTTGCTTGGCAGCTGTGACAGGGCGGTGCCTTGAGGAATGTCTGCCCGCGCCCATCTCCGCCTGCTCCGGCACAGCCTCAGTCTGCGCCACCTCGGGGGTGCGGAAAGGAACGCCCTCGCTGGACACGCGCAGCCCCGATCTCCTTTGGGGTCCACTCCACCTGGATCTCCGCTCGGGCTGGTTCCCCCTGGCTCTGCGCCAACACCCGCAGGCAGTGGGAGCAGGTCTCACACCGCTGGTGCTCTTCTGCGCTTGCAAAAAGTGAAAAAGCCCTCCCAGCTCCAGCTTTCGGGTTTTGCGTTGCTGGTGCGCATCTGCCGCCGCTACCACCAGCACTGCGCTTGTTGCTGCCGCGTATTCGGCCCCTGCATCTCACCTTGGCTGGCCCGGCCCTGGCAATCTGTGCGCTTTCCCCACGGACAGCTGCCGTGCAAGTTTTTGTCACCGTGCGTGTCACTGGACCCGCGGTGAGCGTAACCTCCGCCGGCACCGAGCATGCCGCCGCCGCAGCGCTCGGTCCGCTCCGCCGCCGCACTGCCGCCACCATACGCGTTTTCGCCGCTGCGTCTGCCCCGGGCTCTCCCGCGGCCCCTGTCGCCCTCATGGTCCCAAACTTACGCCACTCTGTTAATTCATGTACTGTATAAGGATTTCGAGAAACTCCTTGTGCATACCCGTAAGCTAACAACTGTGGGAGCTCTTTCTGTAAGTCTATGTGCTTAACCTGACGCTTTTTTTAAAAAGCAAATAAATAAATCATATGCTGCTTGCCTTTCCATTTCCATTTTTGAGAACGTCAGCGCTGTTGCAAGGCTACAGGCTTCGGCAGCACGTAGGCTGAGATTATCTATATAGCTCCCAGGGCCGCGAACTCGCAGTGGTTCATTTGCCGTCCCCTCCCTTACTTCAGAGGGACCCGCTCTTACTTCTCCGATCCGTGGCAGCCGTGTCTGTCCTTAGTCATCTTATGGATCACGTCGGGGTCACCATTTTATGGAGAAGGAAGACTTGTTCACCAGATGATGATCTACAAGTTTCGTCTTTATTCCCGAATCGCTAATTATTATACACTTTTTAATTAGATCATGCATAGTGCAAAATCCCAGCTCACCATTGGCTAATTAGTTATCAGCTATCTACGTGCTGTTTTGGTGCAACTATCGCTACTTTTCCTAACCTGTTTTGCCTCACCACCTGTCTCTGTGTATTTCTTCATCCGTGGGCCAAGGACACACAGTTCAACTGGAATGGCAACTCCCCTCATTCTCTGTCTCGGTCAAATTAATCTCACTGTGACCTTTAGCTCGGAGCCAGCTTGTTACAAAGCTCTCAACACTTCTGGAGCTATGAAGGTTAACAAGTCTGAGCTTACGGTCTGCTGGTTTGACTGGCTTCCCCACATTCCCTCCTGAAAAGCATTTATGTAATTGGGAATTTTGCATGGTCACATCTTCTCCAGATCTTCCTGTAATATAAAGATAGAAGTTTTGACTTCCAGCGCTAAATGAAGCCCGCAGCTCTTTCTGCATCAAACACAAGACCAATGTCAAAACCTAAAGCTCTTTCTTTCGTATAACAGGTATCACCTGATGTAGATATAAACTATATATTAAAAATTTGTTCTAGAAAAGAACACATCCTGTCTCAGTCCAGCATTCTGTCTCTTGTTTCCATATCTCATAACTCCACCTTTTTCTTTTTTTCTAGTCTTGATTTTATCAATTTTTTCATGCAGTTATTCTATGTTTTAAAATGGGTTCAGCATTTCATGCCATTTGTTTTTGCTAGAAGCTTCATCAAGATGTTGTTTCTCTGCTGACTGAATATGCCTGATGGGACGAACTGAGCTTGGCTGAGGGCTACCTAACCATCAAGGTGCTTTATCATCCTCCACCTGTTCAGTTAATTAAAACACTGTGAAAAGTTTTGGGTCAGGATGGGGATAGGCATATCTCTTACTATTTACCATGACAGGCAAAACAAGATGATCCTGGGGATATTTATTTTAATTAATGTCAATTAATATCAGACTAGGATGGGGAGAAATGAGACCAAATCTAAAACCATTATTCCCACACTCACATCTTACGAGACTCAACTTGAAGAGTTGCAGTCAATTCACAGCACTTTGTCCCTGGTGCTTCTCCCTCCTGATGCTCTTTCCCTGCTCTGAAAAGGGGTCCATCCCACACGAGACTGTCTTTCCCAGCCTCCTCCAACATGGGTTATTCCCTTGGGCTGTGATTCTTCACTAACTGCTCCAGTGTTTGTCACTTTCCATGGGGCGCAGTCCGTCAGGAACAGGCTGATTAAAATAGTTTTTGGGCAGATGTCTCCTCCTGTGGGGCAAAATGAACAAAAAATATAAAGAAAGTTTTCATCAAAGCAAGACCAGTCAAACAAAAGTTTGACTGTGTTTCAGTTGCTTCTGTTTTATTGCTGGAAAAACACAAGGTGCTTGGAGAAATGTTTTGAATTTTCAAAATACAAAAATACAGACAGCAAGGTCTGTGTAGCACATTAATAAAGGTGTGCTTTGAAACTTTATGTTTGAAACATTGGATGATAAACTCCTTTTGATCACATACATGCAAATAACAAAGCATACATAAATAAATAATCAAACTTTCAAGTGCTAGTAGTACATAGTCATTAGGAAAATACTGCAACATATAGGTGCAAAAAAGAGCTGTTACTGAAATGACAAAACCTAACATAATTGAAGGTGTGCTGTATTTCCAGTGAATGAAAATTACTGCAAGGCACATAGTTTAGGCAACAATAGAAGTCTTTCTCTTCTTTGTTACATAGCACTATTTAAGGGAAGACAGCCTGAAAATAAATGACAGCTTTCTACCAATGCCAAGAAATTTAATTTTCTTTGTTATTGATCTAGAAAAAGCTTTGAGTATTACAGCAGATAAATAAAGAGAAGTATTGTCCTTTGCCTGAAAACACAGCAGAACTCAGACATCACCAAATTAATTGCTGCACAGTTAGAATCTTTTGCCAGTCATAAGAAAAGTAAGCAATCTAAAAAAGGATCCATTCTACTGTTTTATGAATTTATGATGTTTGAAACAAAGTTAATGATTCATGTAATTCACTGAATTAACAAATTAACTTACCCTTTGTTTCATGACTGCTTGATGACATGAACAAGAAATTGTCATAATAAATTAAATACAGTAACAGTAAAAGTTGAGAACCTCAGATATGGGTTTTTTGTTGTTTTTTTTTTTTTTAAAGAAAATAATTATGTATTGTCCTGGAATGTCAATGCTACACAGGAAGGGTGTTCATTTTAGTTACCTCTTTAACATGATTAATATAAAGTTATTTATTTTGGAGTCTCAGGATCCTTGTGACTGAAAAATGATCAGAAACATATGCTTGGATTTCATGTAGAAACACAGAGCCAAGTGCTGGATTCTCATTTTTCTCCTCTGAGTTGGAACAGTGAAGAGAAAAATGGAAAATATATGCCACAACTCATAAACTCATAATTTATTTCTTACCATTTCAGATACATTTTCCAATTGTTTTGCAATTTCTTGACTGAAGAAGAAATGTGGTGTGAAGTTGGGGAGTTCATCCATCCAAATTTTTGTGGTGTTCTGCCAGCCTACAAAAGTTAAGTCCCTGCTGGAATTTTACCTAAACCCCATATCTGTCTGCCCGAGACATGCAGAATTTAGAACAAGGCAGATAAAAGGTTGCAGAGTCGAGTCAGTCACCTAGTTAATGCTGAGCAACATTAATTTAAAATGTGCTTTCTGATGGTCTGGTTCACTTCTGCTCTCAAATATAAGAGCATGGTTATAAAAGAAGCTTTCTGAAATGATAGCTGCTGTAATTCTGCCTGACAGCTAACCACATCAGTACTGATGATTTGCTGAGGGAAGAAACATGGTTATCTTGAGAAATTTGGTAAGAAGCAGGAGTGTTCCCCGTACCAAAATCTCTTCTATAGCCTTTTTCACACATCAATTTAGTAGCAAAGACTGGTTAAAAGAATAATTGTATCTAAGAGAAAGTGTCTAGGAAAAGAGAAGGTTGCTAAAAATACAGTGCTTTTTCCATTCAAGTGGTATGTGGAGAGAACTGAGGAGTTGACCTAAGTCTGTGAATTCAGTTACAGAAAATAATTAAGTGGCTGGCAAAAGCAGAGTATAAACCCTCCAATAATAGTGGTCACATGTATTAGTTGATTCATACATACCTGGTAAAATGATGCGTGAACTGAAAGTATTTTAAAGACTTCTGGGTATTTTTGTCCATGTCTAGCTTGGAGAAAAGGGCATATTGCTCAAGTAGGAAGTGCTTTGTCTTGAAACACTTGTGGGACAACTGGAGTTAAAAAAGGAAGTAGATTGTTTGTCAGAAAGAAATTTGGGTCATACCCCTTTCCCAAAAAGGTGCTGTTCTTGGAAACACAGGTGTGGGGGAAAACATTACAAATAGACATAGTTTTTCTATAAAGACCGTATCTGTCATCACACTGCATTAATGAAGAAACTGGAAAGAGAAAATATCAATGTTTTGTCTCTTTGTGAGTCTCTACTTACACAGAACTTTTAATTTTTTTTAATGTATTTTTCACATTGCTTTTCTGGAATGTCTGGGGGGCTTTTTTCTTCCTTTTTTAAAAGTATTTTTTTCCATGTCAGTGTTAGGTGCAGATGCCGGCCTTTTAGAAATCAGCTATGACACTCTTACTGTAACTACTGGTCTGTTACATAATGAACTTCTTGAAATGACAACCTTAAAAAGGAGAGTACATTTAATAGAAAGCTGCAATTTTAAATAACCCACAGAGTAAAAGGGATGGACAAGCTGGCACAGGTAGCTCTTTTCAAATCCAGTGGTAAAAGAAGGTCCAGTGTACATTTCCTGTCACTCATCTCTGGATTAGCCATTCCTAGTACTCTTCAGTAATTGGTTTGTTTTTCTTTAAAGTAATACGATTTGACAAGTATATGGCTTTTTCCTAGCTGTTGCTGTACATCCTGTTGTGTGCACCTAGGATTTGCCTAGGGCCATGAAATCCCATCATGCCATGCGTGATTGATAGCTGCTGTAAGATGTATTCTTTCATTACCATGGCAGAAAAACTGTAGCTGATCACAAGCAGCAATAGTGGAGGCAGTTACATACTTACTTAAATGATACGCTGCAAGAGACCTTAAAACTACATGATATGGTTGACTTAAATAACCTCACATTTACAGAACAGCAGTAGGCAGGTAAAGACACTGCAAGAAGGCAAAATGCGCCTGCTTAATCTATTGTAATTGTAAAAGATCAAGTAAAAATGGTTTATTCTTTCTTACATTTATTCATAGGAGCATAAGGGAATTTCAGTGCTTTTACAAGAGAAGATGAGCTTGAGGGGGAAGATTATAAGCAGCCTATTAATGTGGATTTATATGGTCACTTTATGCATTCTTCTTTAAAAACTGGGGTTTTCTTCAGCTTACAGAATGAGTTTAATTCAATATGAAGAACACACAGACACGTTTTCTTTAAGGATGGTGGTTTTTCAGGATTGAAATTTGGATGAGCTAGTCTCAGTAGCATGTGTCAGACCACAGACTGGCCAGTTACACAAGGTGTGTAGAAAGGGCACAGGTCTGTTTAGACCAGATTTTAGTGAGACGTGAGTTATGCCCACATGCAAGCATGAGGCTTGATACTGCAGTTTGATGCAGGTTGCCGCAGTTAACATTTTTTTTTCAATTTTTTCACCTCAATTCCTGAATGTGTAACATTTGAAATAGCATTAGGTGTAGCAAGTCTACACAGCTGTGTTTCCTACCACTTTTTATGCTGCATTGAGCCTTAAAAAATTGGCATCACATTTAATTATGTGCAGCAAGTGTTGCATTTTCTCTAAGATACTCATGATTAAATTAAGGTGTGAAAAAAGAAAAAATAAAGACCTAAGCTATTACATATTCTTCACTCTATTTTATGCTTCTCTGTACTATTACTCATTGCCTAAGCTTGAAAAGTTCTTCTCCTCAAACTTGCAATTTCTCTCTTGCTCACACTCTCTGCTGTGTGGTTGGTTTTTTTTGTTTGTTTGTTTGTTTTTTGGAATTTTTTTGGTTTTGGTTTTGGTTTTGGTTTTCGTTGTTGTTGTTTTGGGTTTTTTTGTCATTGTATGCTCTGTGTCCCCAAACTCTGTAACCATGAGCCTACATGCTTATTTTCTATTTGCTGCTGCTTCTATTCTGAATTCCTTTTTCTCACTTCCTCTCTTACTATGCAGCTCTTCGCTTGGCATGTCTCCTGACCCACTCTGCACACTCCCACCACCTCCTCCTCTCACCACCTTATCTTTGCGTGCCTGTGTTCTCACTTCAGCATCCATCCCACCTCAGCCTCCCTCAGTGTCTAGATATCTGCCTATCTCATCTCCAGATAGCTAGATAAATATAGATACATGTATACACAACCTTCTCCATTTCCTCATCTAAGATGGCTTCTCTATTTTTATTTTTCTCCCAAAGCTTTTTCTTCCCTGTGTTCTTTCTCCTCCTTCTTCAAGCAGTGGTGTGCCATGGGGAACTTTGTGCATGCTCCACAACATGGTGTAGCTGCTTTCTCAGAATGGTTTTGTCACACATATTAGTCTGCACTGGTCTGGGGGGACATGGGGAGGCAAAGGATTGAGAGATCCATGAAAATTTTCATTTTGACTACATCAAGAGAGTTTCCAATGCTGTTCACAGACAAAGACATGGAAAAGCTCTGGATCATGAGAGACAGGTATCATGGTGACCTTTTTTTACTGCTTTTTAGAGTCTTGAGAAGAGTTTGCCATGACCTGCATTCAAAAGCTCATTGCTCTATGGGCTGCTGTACTTAGAAAGGGTGGGAGAAATTTCCTCTGTCATAGACAGGAACCTTTATAGGTATCTATATAAAGCTTTGTCAGTGATCAGAGTTAAAACTCTTCCAGGTCATGTTATACCCAACCCATTGAAATGCCCTTAGGATGGAATGAACCATGTTCCAAAACTGCCAATTGCTCTGTTATCTGCAAAGGGAATTCACATAATTATCAGGGAGGTACACACTGACATTTGATTAGATAGGTTTTGCTCACTGTTTCTGTACAAAGGAAAGAAAAAAATTGTGTTGAGTCAGACAAGCAATTTGATGGTTCAGAAAAGGTATTCAGTACTCCATTTAGCATCACAAACTGTCAGACAAATGGGGAGATAAAGCCAAAGTAGAGCAAGACTCTGCCAATGTGGTATCTGATGAGTCTGCTAATAAGGAAGAATTACTCAAAGTCCTGTGTTTTACCAAAAGCTGATGTAAATAATGTGCAGAGCTAAAATTAGCCAGAGGTCTTTAATGCTTAATGCTTCAGGTCCTGGTTTTAACTTTGCAATATTATATCTTTTCAATTGACATTGGAGATTTTACACTTTCTTCTCTCTCTGAAAAGAAATAGTTTCTTGGTTACACCTGAGAATGCCCAAGGGAGCAAAAATTTATCTGCAAAGAGCCAAGCTTGGTTTGAGGCTATTCTATTGATGCTTGTGGAGGTTTAGCTGTTCTGTCAGAATACATTGTGCTGGTTGCTGACATCTTAGGTGCTTTGGCCAAGTTCCTTCTGATTTTGTAACCTCTTCAATCACTTAAACTCAATACTAAGATGAAGAATTGGTTCTTTGTAAGATTAATGTATGCTACAGATGTATAGGTTTTAAAAAAATCAGTAAGACAGACAATTTGGGAAATGTTGCCATTTGCTAAACATTTTCTAGTGCTCAGTAAAATGGTCTTTACAAGAAAATCTTACACATTTTCACCATATGATCAGCTCATGTTACTGATCTAGTATCTCAAGACAGAACTAAAAGATGTCTGCTTTTTCCACAGTGTCAGAATATCTAAGAACATATTATCTCCTCATGCAGTTTGCCCTTTTAAAGTATCATGGCTAAAATAATATTACATCTCTTACAATTACTGTATGGAGTATGGTGTTCACTTTATTATATGAAAATTACTTGAAATAACGATAAGATTTTTTTTTTAAATTCAACTCATGCATAAATTTATGCAACACAACCAGACCAGCAATTTCCATTAGCGAGTTGTGTAGCCCTGCTGCAGTGTTTGAGTAAATGGGAGTAATTTCACATTACTGCTGTATACTGCCCATTTCTAGTACTTATAATACAAAAATAGCCTTGCATGTTCATTATTAGTAGCCCTTACAAACTTAAGTTTTTGAGTATAAATTTTAAAAAACCCAAAAAACAAAAAAAACAACACCACAACAAACCTCTAAAACAAATGTTCAAAAACAAACCAAACAAAAAAAAAAAAGAAAAAGAAAAATGCCAAAAGACTGTGAACCTGCTATAGGCAACCATTTGTAAATAACAGCATTTTCTGCAGTTTCTGTAACTTAAGCCATTCTGTTTACAAGTGATCCACGTAAGAGTGAACTTTCCAAGAAGGTCCCAGGTTGAAAGACTGGTGTTGCACTGTTCTCTCACTTTCTTGTGGCCCACAATAACATTTTTGTTCCTATGTAGCCTCATAATGGTAATGCAACATGCACTGGTATTTGCTATGCAGGATTGAAAAATCTCTGGCTAAAAATCATGGACCTAGATCTTAGAGTACTGCATTCAGTCCTTGTGTGTTGATGAGACGTTTTGTCTTCTGTGTTGCAGTGAAGAATGGATTCAGCTCCTGGCAGTGTTTGGAGCTTGTGGCTGAGTTGTCTGCTCTTGACTGTGCTGCTGTGCAGTGGAAGGGACCCGACTGGATTTCTGGGTATTGAACCACTGAGCTCAGAGGGTCAGGAGTGGGTTCCCAAGCAGGGGCAATATGGTATTGGTTCAGCAAAGAGATAATGTCTGGTTGGTGCAAATAATACAGTCTTCCCTTATGTGACTGGCAAGAGGGATATTTGTAAATGTACATCAGTTTTCCTGCTAATAAACACGCTAGAAATACCCTAACTCCATCTGTCCTCTTTCCTTCCTTTGTTTTGAGACGAGAGGGAGGATTAGCAGTAAATAATAAGAATGCTGTTTGGAATCACAACATATGGAAGTATTTGCTGAGTGTTGACTTCATAGTATTTGTCTTGTTCTCCTACCTCTTGAGAGCTACCCTGTGACCACACCTGGGAGCTGTTTCATGACCCAGATGAATCAACCAGAGCAATGTGAGTCTTTTGAGTCAGGGTGACCTCTTCAGAATTTTTTTTTCTCTCCCTCTCTCAAGAGCTCACCATATGGCCTGGCTATCTCAGTATATTTGCAGCAAGAGCAGCAGCTTCTGATTTCTCTGCCTGTAGCCAGGCCCACCCTGCTGAAAGATTAGGGGATGAACTATGTCAGAAGTTAGGAATTCTCACTGGATTTGCAGCACATGTACATTTAAATGTCTAGGGTTTACCTTTCAAGAAGGCCAATATGCCACTTAAGAACTCTTGACTTCCCCAGAGAACAAAAAATGAAAGACTAATGTCAAACACTGAGAAATCAGTTTCTCATGTAATAAGATTCCTGACACAAAACGGCACAAATCTATATTTTAAAGTGGAGAGGTTTTGCCCTGGGGCAGTAATTCAGGAAATGTACTTAATTTTCTGCTCTTGTACCTCTACACTGTCTACTACAAGTCGCACAGTAAACTTAGGTGTTAGTGAAGATATTTGTGAGGCCTGTGATCTTTTCCCCTTCGTAAAAGCTAAGACGTATATAAAGTACATATCTCTTTTCTTTCTAATTTCCCTCTTCTGTTTTTTCTGTTGTTTGGTTGGAGGGAGGGGGGCAGGCTGTTGGGGGATTTTTGCCTGCGTGCAGTTTTTATTTCAAGAACACAGTAAATCTGTGTTAGAAAACTGATGGTTTTCTACAAATACACCAAAGGAAGGTGTATTTTGCTTTTTACTTTTGGAGCAATGAAGGCAGAAATTTAAGACTTTTGATTACTCCTCTTCACAGACATTACACTTCAGCACCCTGCAATTAGGACCCAGTCCTACTCCTTTGCTGCTGGCAAATTTGTCCTGTAGATAAATTTTGCATTTGTGCTGCTATAGAAAGGCTTACCAAAGAAAAGGGATGTAAAATGCACTCTAATTAGCTAAATGCAGCTGTAAAGGTAAATCCAGGGATGTTACAGTAAGTGCATTATAGCAGTGTGTTATTCAGGTGACAGGTTTTTTTCCTGGAGTGGGGCTGATGGTGGCTTTGAAGAGTCCTCCTCAAAAATAAGAGTATGGAGAAATGAAACAATTAATTTAAAATATATTACCTAAAGTTTCTACATGGCTTGCAATGACTATAATTAGCTTCATGTAAGAACAAGAATATATAACAGGTGGAAATGTCTCAGTAGCACCTGCTTTGGTGTAAATTTATTGCTTATATCTGGATGACAAATAGATACAGATATACAGGTGTTACGAGGTGTTACGCAGTTTTTCTATACTCTGGAATGACAGCTCTGGTTCTTTAAGTTGCTCTGAGTGTGCTTTCTTCTTTAACTGACATATTTTTCTACATTGTGCAGTCATTGTCCACAAATACAACCGCATGACATCACCACGTCCCACTTCTGACCTAAACTCGTTTTCAGATCTAGATTAGATATTCATAGTTGAAAGCCACTCTTCACTCTTTATGTCCCGCCTCAACTTTTTTTCCAGCATCTGTTTTTGAAAGGAGATGCAGAGGGTTTCTCAGTGTCTCAAGCAGCAGCAGAGTGTATTTGAGGTTGTCAAAGAGTGCTAAACTTATTCTTCACTAGGAAAATGGTTTGCAAGAGTAGTGCTTGTATTGAAAACTTCCCTGTAAGTACTAGAAAAACATCTTAGTTGTCCTTCTGATTGTTCCGTTTACTATTTTCATTTGCATAACATCATTCCCTAGAAAAACAAAAACCTAGCATTTTTGTCAGTGTCACTGTTTTCAATGTGGTAAGCTTAGATTAGATTAGACATATCATCTCTTAATCAGTTTTCTTCTTACAATGTGTGTTCAGCAGGGGAAGAAAGGTCAGAGAAGTGGGTTTAAACCCTCAGTAGCACCAAAACATGTATGTTGTGCATGTTCCAGTGTCCTGTGATTAAAATCAAACCACATGACTCTATGTGGAGATTATAAGATCCTCAGATCTTGTGGAGGTTATATTCTTTGTTCTTGCTTCCTACAGCTAAACATCTTTTGCGCCTGAGTCAGTTTGTAGAAATAGTGTAGCTTCCATCAGTCTGAATCACATTTTTTATATAACCAGGGAAAATGCAGACTGTTTAAGGTTGTAATATTTCACAGTCTAAGTCTGTAATTTAAATATGAAGTATTTTAGTTTATGTTCTGCCTACCTGATTTATTAATTGATCCTGAACAGGACTGTGAGAGTTGCTGAAATAGTGCAGAATCTTCTCAAAATGCAAAAGTGCTACAGGGAGAGCAACACAGATCATGGGTAATAAGTTACGGAACTGCTGATAGCTCCAGTGGGTGAATGGAAAAACCAGAAAGCTGCAGGAGGAAAGGGACAGAGTGGGACAGAGCCTCTAATGTCCTTGAGGTTGCAGACTGCATTGTGCACTAACCTTTTGGATCCTTGAGCATTTATAGAAAATGCAATACAAAAACGGGCAAGGACTGTTCAGCCACAATCATTAATATTTTGTCAGCCATAAGCACCTGTCTTTTGTGAAGACAGGACATAGTCCTGCACAGATTGCTGTAACCCTTGTGCTTGCAACAGTTTCTCAAGTCTGTGAGTGTATTCAAAGTTTAACAAGCATTAGTGTTGTTTTATTAAAAGCAT
Organism: Passer montanus; assembly: GCF_014805655.1. Taxonomy (NCBI): domain Eukaryota; kingdom Metazoa; phylum Chordata; class Aves; order Passeriformes; family Passeridae; genus Passer; species Passer montanus. The sequence goes on from NW_024374034.1 coordinate 2,242,686, forward strand.
CTCTTTCCTAACAGAGTTCACAAATTGCCATTGCTAACAGGTTTGTTATTAAGTCAGTGGGGGAGAAAAATTTCTTTCTGAGGGTTAAAATGGAGGAATAAGGAAAACATTTCTTTTGAATAAAAATGTGGATAAATTTCTCAGCAATATAGTGAACCTCAAAAGAATTTTTTTTTTCCTGGATGTATCAAATAATTTAAAATTATATTATATTCCCCCCAACCAATTTGGAGCTAAAGCTTTAGAGAGCTTGACATTACTAAAATTCTATATGGCATTGATATAGGGTAAAACTTTGTGCTATACATTTTGCCAGATAAAAATATTATTAACTAGATACTTGTACCGAAAATATTGTTAAAGAATAACTAAGCATCTAGAGGGAAGGTGATTGATCGCCATGAATCTTGTGCATCTTCAGTTAAATCTTCAAAAAAGTATTTTTCTATTTTGGGTAAATTTTGCCAAATCAGACGCAAGCCCAGAAACAGAATTTTGACACCTGTAAAGCTAAGTTTGCAGGTTGGATTTCACATGAGATCTCATTAAAGGTGTTTGCTCTCTAAGCACCAAGAAAAGAAATTGTGGGAAGGGCTGGCAGAAGTACATGATGCCTTTCACAGCTTGATTCTTATTCAGAGGAGAATGTTCTGCATGTCAATGTGACACCCAATCTGCAGGGCACAAGGGGGTGTGCAGGGACACAGAATGGTTTGCAGGGACATAAAGCTGTGTGCTGGGACACAGAGAGATGCACAGGGACACAAAGTCATGTGAAGGGACACAGAGGAGTTTGCAGAAATGCAAAATAATGTGCAGGGACACAAAGGAGAGTGCAGGGACACAGAGCAGTTTCCAGGAACTCAGGGCAGTGTGCAGGAATACAAAGGGGTGTTCAGGGACAAAATGGGATGTGTGAGGACCAGAAGAGAGAGTGCAGGGACACAAAGAGAGATGTGGACACACAAAGTGATATTGAGGGACACAGAAGAGCCTTCCTGTCTGACAACAGGAGATCTTTGAAGTTCCATGTCCAAACCTTCCTCCCTGCTGATGACCCACAGATGTTTTCCCAGACTGTGGCTGATGTGGATGCTGGAGCTGTGCCTGCAGGGGACCTCTGCTGTGCAGGTCACACAGCAGCCACTTGCTGGCATGGACAGCTGATTTGCATGGCTGTCACCCACTTAGGGCTTATAAGAGTATGAACCAGCACATGGACATAATTCACTGCTTGTTTTAAGTCGCTCTCTGAAGGTACACACAGAACCTTCTTAAGAACATCTTTTAAAAATGTAAATCCTATATAGGCTATGTCATAAATACTGCCTAACTGCAATTCTATTTTACATTCCAGTGGAGTTTGAAAATGACAGCCTTCAGGTATGTCATTGGAGTACACTGTGCTTGAAGTTTGAAGTATGATAGGGAGAAGATGAAAGAAATAATTTATTTCCAAACATCTAATACACCACTGTGCTGAGTTCATTACATAGAGGAGTACAGACTGACACAGAATAGATGAGATTCATTATCCTGGATTACAGATCAGCTCTGACAGCTAAAAAGCCTCAGTCCTTTAAAAATTGAAATTGCAGCCTTTCTCTAGCATCACCAATTAAACACTGGCTTGATCAGTGACTGGTGTAGAGAACTTAAAGAAAAGATGAAAGATGTTCATGGACTAGAAGTTCTGGAATCTTCTCCTCGAAAACAGCAATTTCATACTTTGGAAAAAGAGTTCCCTAATTTCAAGGACTGAATAGTGGTGACACTTTCATGAAAACAATTTAGTGTACACTTGCCTGCAGATGTCTGTGATTAATTATCAAGATGGTCTGTGATCATGGTTATTGAGAAGGGTTTCTTAGCATCCTGTTGAAGTTTTTGTAGGTTTAGTTGCACTGGGAGCTGTCAAATTATAGAATGGTGAAAATTGGAATTTCAAGAAAAGCAGAAAAGACAACATGGAACAGTATATACAGCAGTACCTCTGAGAAGGGAGGAGGCTGAAGATGCATTATTCATTAAATTTACTAAAGAACATATTTTAAAAATGTGGTGAGGGAAGAGGAAAAAGAAGAAAAAGTGAAGTCCTTTAATTAATAGGGAATACTAGCAAAGAGAGCATTGCATGGAAAAAGCTGGGGTCTGTAAAACGTTTAAGGCCCAATTACAGCATGTGTTAGAATATTTGAGTCAGAGTACTGATGTCACTGGTGAGCTGGTGATGTTCATCATAGAGTGCTGAAGAGGGAAACTTCTGGGAGGAATATCATAGTTTGCAACCGCAATCTTACAGAGTGATTATGGACGGGGAGTATGGACTTGGTGGAGTCCATTGAACTGAAACACAGAAAGTCTTTCCTACAAAAAATAGGTTTTTTATGTAGCTCCAGGTGACAGCTGATGCAGGAAGAAAGAGCTTCACGTTTGGAAGTTGGTCTTTGATGCAGAAAGGACTGCATTAGCTTCATTTAGCTAAGGAAGGGGGCTTCATTTAGCTCTGGAAGTCAAAACTTCTATCTTTATATTACAGGAAGATCTGGAGAAGATGTGACCATGCAAAATTCCCAATTACATAAATGCTTTTCAGGAGGGAATGTGGGGAAGCCAGTCAAACCAGCAGACTGTAAGCTCAGGCTTGTTAACCTTCATAGCTCCAGAAGTGAGAGTCCCTGCTGACATGAAAGCTTCTAAAGATGGAACTGGAGGAAGGCTTTGCAAGAGACTTGCCCTTGACTCTGAATTGAGGCTGCTGAAGATGGTGCCAGAGGTCCTTGTGCTGAAGAGTAGCACTGCCAATGGCCAAGGGAGCCCCCACATTAGGTGACACAAGTGGCTGGGAGTCACTCCTGGTCCCTTCTGCAGCTTCTCCCCCAGAGGTTCGAAGGCCAGATGAGCTCAGCCAGGTCAGGTGCTCGCAATGCACTGCTGCAACAAGGACAAACAAAACTCAGAGAGTGCAAACAGACACAGGCCACGGCTTTACCATGAGAAGCATTTGATTTGGTAAATTCTTATTCTTCTTGTCTTGTAACATTTCTCTGCTTCCCAGAATCCTTCCCAGGGCCTCCCATCTTACCAGCCACGTAAGCCTTTGTTGTGCCTGCTGCTTTCCATCTCACACAAGCAGCACAAAACATTCCATTTTCAAATTCCATGGTCTCTGGCAATCCAGTTATAAAGCACCAAAACCAGAAAGAGCAGCAACAGAGCAGCAAGGACAAATGAGCAGAACTATTGCTGACCAGCAGAAACACAGAACTTCTGGAACTGAATACACAGGTTCCCACTGGCTTTGGTTGATTGGGGAGTTTTTGGTGGTGGTGGCTTTGTTGTTGGTATTTTTCTTTCCCTGAGACACATTTGGGATATCCCATCTGACTTTCTGTCTTCAGAGCTCATGGCCTAAACCCAACCCCATACTGGCTGCTTGATCCATATTTCCGTGGGTTCTGCCTGTCCAGTGGACAGGGAGACCGTCTTTTCTGTCACACAGTGCTTTGTGCAGCATTGGTGTTCTTAGACTTGGGCTGTACACACCAGTGTAAAGTAAAAGCCACTTTAAGAATTACACCAGAAAGGCACAAGATTCCTATTCAAGCCTGAAGATAATATGATTAAAACATGTTCTGATATAAGATTTTTCTTTTCAGTTTCCCCTTGGTTATTAATTGGCAATTAATTAATTAAAATTAATTTCCCCAAGCCAAGCCAGTTTTGCCCATGTTATTAATTGGTAAGGGATTTCTCTGTCCTCATCTCAACCCAAAATCTTTTATGTCAAGCTCCTCACCAGCTTCTCCCCAATCCTGTTGATGGACTGTAAGTGATGGAGCAACCTAGAGGGTACCTGGCAGCCAACAACACACTGCAGTCTTGCATGGTGTGCATATATCTCTGAGAAGGAAGGTGTGGTGATCCCAGCTTCCTGTCCTCTTTGTGCCTAGCATCAGGGTGGGTTGTAGGGAGGGCTCCATGGCATCTGTAGGTTATCTGAGGACTGATGCAGCATTTTTCCCCTGTGCATGTGGAAGAAATCCAGCACTTAAGGAAGATCTAGGCCTACTTAGGTCTTTCCCAGCCATCAGAACTGAAGCTGGAAGAGCTGGTCTTAAAGTTTTGGAAGACAGGACCTGACTTGAAACCTCCCCTGTGCTTGCAGTAAGTTGACATTTGGATGCCAGGCCTGGCAGGACTGCAAACTCTATCACTCTGTTTTGCCACTGGCAAAACCTGCAGCAGAGTATAAGCCTTCTTCACTTCTTCAAGAATTTTTTTCTGTTTTATAAGTAGTAACAGAGTCTCTCTGCTGCAGCTTCATCTTTCCTCTGCAGCTTTGTTAATGCAATAAAATTACAATGAAGTATTACATCTGCAGGTAATTGTTATGATAATGGCAAGTCAGGTTTTTTGAATGTGACAAAAATACTAACAAACAGCAGATTAAGAGAACTCTCTATTATGGAAAATCAGCTATTTCAATTTATCTTTTGAGAGTATATGTAAATATGATCAGAATACACAACATGTTATAAAACATGTTAATTTAGGGAGCTTTGGGAAAATATTATGCATTCCTCCAAATTCTTTTGCATTGTCTGGCTTTCAGTCTTCTAGTTTATGATTAGAAATGTCTGTCCCACCAGGTTTAAAGAAGAAAAGATATGTAGTACCTAATAACAGCCCAAGAACTTTTGAATCTGACACATATTAAATTTTTTTTGTTGTCTTGTACTAAGGGATCCTGGACTAGCACTGAACATAAACTTCATGGCAAAAGTAATTTGTTTCAGAGAAGACACTGCATAGGAATTGATGATTCAACACAACACAAACTTCCAAGGAAAAAACTCTGTAACTTACCAAAAAGAGGGCTATTAAAGGATACACATGGACACAAGAGCTTTCAGAATCCAGAAAATGACTAGACCTCAACTTGCTGGTTGTAAAGTTTGTTCAAAGCTAGATTTAAATATGCAGGCTCGAACAACCATTAATTTTTCACTGTCTTGATTTCAGCTGGTAACTTTCCTGTGTACAGAGCAAGCTGTTAGAAGCCCACAGCCTCCACACTGCTTCCCTTCCCTCAACCAGGAGAACCAGAGTTAATGTGTGAGGATGTTCAGACTGCCACATGTTGTCATTTAGGGTTAAGTCCAGTCTGCCTCCTGCATCTGGAGATTGTCATGAAGAGCAGTAATCAATGGTGTTGACACCTGCTTATGGTATCTACTGTATAAAACACTTCCTGATGAAGGAATATGTCACCAGGTAATTCTGCAATGGCCCAGGAAGGAAAGGCTTGTAACACAGAATGTTTTACAACGTTTTTACTGCTCAGCACTCTTTTCCCCTTGCATGCACTCTTCATGAAGTTTAAATAAATAGTGTTTATTCTTCATTAGTATCTTTTAAGAGGAGGAGGGGGGAAAAGGGCTGCTTATGAGATAGGGGTTCAAATGCTTGAAATAGGGGTTGCTTGAAATAAGGCATATGTATTCCCAGGAGGGGTGAGTTCACTGGATAGTTTCAGTTGTCAGGTTTTGTGACTTAGGGAGAGCCAGTCACGCCATATCTGGTCACAGCATCTGAGACTGTGAGAAAGTGCTTGAGACTGCCAGTCCAAGGATCTGGGTCTGCATTTTCCATAGGTAGTGTTAGCACATGAGTTGGAAGATTTGCCCCATTGTGTCCAAAGGGGCAAACTTGTTCAGTACCAAGGACAAAAACATGCATGGCTTCTCTTGGTTCACTTTTCTACCTTCTTTTCTTTGCTCTCCTCATTTCACTGAACTGCTTAGACATGGGTAGCAAAAACTCTCCAGTCTGTGAAAAGGAAAGAGCATTCTCAAGGAAAACTAATTTCCAAAAAAAATATTCAAAATCAGTTTCTGTGTCTGTTGGACTGCAACAGCTTCATGTTGAAAGGTGAAACCCCCACTATTATCAGTTCGGTTTCAGGCAAGTTTAAGTGAAATATTTTTTCTGACATGGTAGGAAAGAAATTGGGTTTCCTGCTGAGAATTCTCATGGCTGTTTTAGGAATACAGCTATTCCAATGTGTGGTCTGACCCAACATATTAGAGGGGCTAAAGGAAAAAGAAGAAATGGTGAATATATTTTCTACACGGTATTTCTTACATGGTGCTGTAGGAAGTGCTCTAATCTTCACCTCATTGTCTGCATTTCAGCAGTCATACCTGAAGTTTTGTTTAGGAACCCAAATTTCAGAAAGGTGGGTTACTTCAAGGGAGCAAGGTACACACAGTACAGCAGTAACCTGTGGAATTCAGTGTAGTTTGAGTTTTGCTTCTGTGCTTTTCAAATTCATGCTTGAGATAATGATTCTTGCTTGTAAGTTTGGGTCAGCTGTTCCCACTCAGTGAAAGGCAGGGAAGCCAGACTCAGTGCTGAGGGTCTCTTTCTTGTTCTCAATATTTACCTACCAGCTAAACTGAAATTTAAGAAGTAGCATTTGATGTGGGGGAAATTATCTAATGTTGATATGGATATGAAAGAATGAAGCTAATGTGACACCTAACTGAATTCCTGCCATTTAAAAAGGCACTACATCTAGGTATAACAATGTGTTTAGCCTCTCTGTGGGATAGAGGTTCTTTTCTATAAATTTCCTGCAATACTTGAGGGAGGACCCGCATTGGAAGCAAGTTAGAAATATACTGCTGCAGTCTCAGCAGGAATTATCGGCTGCTGGTCGAGCCACCACAGCAGGCGTTTCTTGAACTGCTGCATTTTAATCAGTGTTTCAGCAGCCAACCTACTCCATGTCTAAAGAATTATAGTTCTACAAACTGTTATCTGTGGCATTTACAGGTTCAAGAATATTGGCAAGCACTAGTTTGATTAAGTTTTTTTTTAATGGTGTATGTTTTTTGTTGTGTTGGGCTTGTCTAAGGCTCCTTTTATCTGCTGAATGCAATGAAGGCTGAATATAAAAGATAACTTTTTGGAATATTGCACTGCCTTTGGAGGCCAGCCTGAACAATTGCTCAAAAGTCCTTTCACCTCAAATATTGGAAAATCTATTCTGTAGCTAAAAGTTTAAAAAAAACCAAAAAAAAACCAAAAAAAACAAAAAACCAAACCAAAACCTGAAAAGGTAGGGGATATTTTCTTTCTAAAAATCAAACCAGCCAGAACTCTGGACGCTGGAATGGAATTGGATTTCATTTTCAGAACTATGTACATTTTTTTCACTAACCTTGCCTTTGTTAAAGATTTTTTTTTTCAGCGTCTGTGGGAATCAAAGGCTTTTTGCTGCTCCTAAATGATATATGTTTTGTGAAATTTTTCATTCTGTTTACAAGTAGTGAAATAGTGAGGGAAAAGGGAGGGCTGCAGTGGCTTGCAATTGCCTGCAAGCCCTGTATATGTAGATATTGATACTTAGAAGAAGCTTTGAGATTAGATTTGAATAACTTAAGAATTATTTGTCAGATTACTGTAGAAAGAGTTTGTTTGATACTTCTACATGCAATTCAAGTTGTGAAATTGCTGAATTTGCATGCATGTATTTTTTAAAGTGAAGGCAGTATTAGTAATACCATGAAATATGCACTCTTAAACTAATTTTAATTCCTCTCACTATAAATAGATTTTATCTTTTTGTGTGTGTGTGTGTGTGTGTGTGTTTTGGGGTTTGTTTTGGTTTGGTTTTTGTTTGTTATCCTGCTTGCTTGTAAGTTTGGATGTTTAATTTTGAAGTCCAGGAATAGTAATTTCATTTCTATAAATCCATTTTGACCTTTTAGTGTATATCTAAGAAAAGATAAATTAATGAGCTTTAACTTTATACTTCTGTAAACTATACTAAGTAATCAGAATTCTTTGTGGAAACCTATAATGGACTTTGATCTCTTGCTGCAGTTTTGGCAGCACAGATTTCCATGGCTTTGTACCAGGTACAGTTTTCTTGGGACCGATCATTCTTTCACGTGTTTTTATTGGGCAAACTTGATTGTGTAATTATTACTTGACTGCATGAAGCACAAACCAATTTATTTTTAAAAAGTCAATGAACTTAAGGAATTTGATCCAAATGAAATTGACATTGAGGACTCTATTTGTAATAAGTTGATATAAAAACCAAGATGAGTGGGCATGGTGTGGAAATGCTGACCTACTTTTGAAAAGATTGAATTTCCTTCTTACAGTGAAATTACACCCAATGAGTGTTAATTTATTTTAAAAGCTGCAGTTTGAGGAATTTACTTTTACTATCTACCTGTGTCCAAATAACCATATGGCTACATTTCATTTTGGTTGCCTTTCCTGTTTCACAGGCAGAAGCTTTTTGTGGGTTTCAGGGAAGAAATGCTTTTTCCAAACTGGGTCAAATTCTGTCTTTTCTTGCTTTGTATTTTCTCTCTCTCACTGCAGGTTCCTGCAAATTCCATTTTCTGCTTTATGTGCAAATTCTGCTGATCACCTCCACCTCCTTAACACCCCTCCTGGGCGTCCCTGCCTTCCTTCCGTCTGTGCTGACACCACTATTTTTGACTGCATCTATTTGAAGTGTGGCCCTGACTTTTCTCTCAGTCTTGCTGTCTGGAGTCCTTAGCACAGGCAGTGTGGTACTGCTGCCCAGCCTTTAAAATAGTGTCTTTCTGAAATCATTGGAAGCTTAATAACACCTGAGAATAGTAATAACAAAAATAATCCAGAATGCTCAACCAATTGTATATTGAGAGGTGGGTGGGGAGGGGGCAGAAGATTTTGCACATTTTAAATATTTTAAAAGCGTTTTTCAAAATCATATGTTAGACAACACACATGTTGAATTTTAGTCTATTTTGATGTATTTAGTGGCACATACTTACATTGGTTGACTAATGGGTGAGTGAATTTATCCTGCCACTGAAGTATTTGTTCTTCAGGAAAACTTTCTGTGCTAATACTGTGTCTCAGCTGTGATACATTCCATGCACAGGACATCATGAGCTTTCTTAAGTGTTGTCATTGTGTTTATTGTAGTTGGCATCACAAGACTGTCCATTATGACCGAGCAGTTAAGATGTATAAATTATTTTCAGGGTTTTTTTTAATTCAATACACATATATATGTATATATATATATGTATATATATGTATATATAGAAACATATATGTTGTTGCTGTTCTTCTTTGGCATGATCACAGTTATACCTGGGCTTTTAAAAGTAAATCTTTAACAGAATCATTAAGCAGTTTTGCAGATTGAAGCACTTGTGCAAGCAAAGGAGAATGGCAATATTTTCAATAATATTTTCTAATTACTATTCTCTAACTTGGCCAACTACATATTCCAAGAATATGCTTTTTATTCTTTCCTTTTCTTTCCACCCTCTTTTTCCCCCCCTATTTTACTTATTCCAGCCAATTTCAAATAATTTGTATTTTGAATTCAGGTAGACTCTTTCCAGGCAAAGGTGCAAAAAAACAGCAGCTGGATGCTCCTTTAAGCCTAATTTTGCTTAGAACTAAATAAGTGCACACTTACATACACAAATATATATAATAAATATTGCATATAAATGTATATGTATATGTGCAAAGATATATATTTGTATATAATCACTAAATGCAAGAGGCAAAAGCTGATCGAATCCATTCTAAATAGGCAAACACAATACAGTGAGTAATCTTGTGAAATATGGGAGACATGATTTCTGGTTTCCTAGCCTGAGTTGGTAATGGGTCACTTGTCAGTCATACACTGCAATGCAGTTCTGCAAGGGATTATCAGCTGTAGGGGCTCAGGACCCTTTCAGTTTCTCCCATTTAAACTGTTAACAGGGTAGGATTAAATATTCTCTAGGGTTGTTGTCTGCTGCTTATCAAATAAGTGCTTTAACCATTGAGTATATGTGATCTCTTTCTGTAGCACTCTTTGCATTTATCATTCAGATGAAGCAAACATCCGTTGTAGAGAATGGGACATTGAGAGGCTCTAGGTGTGCGTGTCTGGCCATGAATTCCATGCCCGAGGAAAGTGGCATGTTGCCACAAGGATTCCTGGTTTCTGTGTATTTGTGTATTCTGACAAAACATATCAATGAAGTTTTCAGTTAATGCAAATTTGAGAGGAGGTTCTGAGAAGCCGGATGATGGCAGTCAAGGTTTGATGTTGCAAAAACTTAGGGTAGGGGCAGGAGGTTACAATTAGCAGCTCTCTGTGTTTCTGCTTCACATGAGAGTCTTGCAGCTGAATCTTCCCACTGCTCTTTGGTGATGAAATCTTGAATTGCTCCAGTTGGTGACCTTCCAAGTCACAGTCACTCAGGAAAGCTGGATGTGCTGATTCACCAGAAAGCTTCAGCAGCAAGCTCCAGCAGGAAGCCAAAATAAGAAGCAAAGCAAACCACCCTGATTTACATGAGGCAGTTTGGTTTCTGCATTTACATTAAGATCCATAGGCTGATTTCTGCTTGCCCACTGCCCCCCGACTCCCCACTACTTTTCTTTTTTTTTTTTTTTTAACCATGAAGAAGCAAAGATATCCTGTTACCAGCAAAGAAACAAGGAATCAGGTCCATAGTAGTAATAGCTCTCTGCTATGTTTAGCACCAGGCATGGTGTAAGCAGGTTGCCATCCTGTTCCTGATTTCCTGTACTGGTTTCTGCCATGGAAGAGGAAAGCAGAGTTGGTCATTAGCTAATGTTAGGTGTTTTCACTCCTGGCTGGTGAGAGCAAGTCTATCAGAGCTGGACAAAGCCATGTAAATCAGAAGCAAAATCTTTCAAAGTGTTCCTGAGTCTTGCAATACCTTGTCATCAGTTTTACACCAAATTAGGACTGCAGGGATATGCAGAAATCTGTATAATAGAGAATAGTTTTCAAAGTAGTGTCCTTGTTTGTGTTTTGAATATTGATTAATGAGCCTGATGTCAAACTGCTCAACTGAATTCTCTCTCCAGGCTGTCTTACACCTCTTTCAAGCATTATGCTGCCTGTCTTCCAGGTTTGGGTACAGTCAAATGAATTGTAAAAGGTGGTGTGATGCTATCTATCCTTCCTGGTGGAAATGCCCATCTCATCATTATGACAGTTAAATAATATGGGGTGTAAAAAGCTACTGACAGTAGCTTTACTGAGTGACAGGGACTGCCCTCCATTGCCACAGCAGCGGTGAACATCAAGAGATTTGCAAAGTAATGATCATCTATTTATTTGGATTAATAGCGGCTGCTAAATAGCTTCTCTAATTCTGCCCTCACCCAAATACAGTAATTTCTAGAAAGTTTGCTGCCTACTTTGTAAGAACATATGTAAACTAATAAATTTGATGCTTATACTACACTCTGTGTACATGAAGAAGGGTACAGGAATGATTTGCAGTTTATGCACTGACTTCTGCATTGAAGTACTGGAGATATAAATCTTATCACAGCACATTCTTAGAATTCTATCTTTTAACAGTTTTGTTGTATTTAAAAGATGTGAGGGTTTTTTTTTAATGTGGTATATATTTTCTTCTTGCTAAATAGAGTCTTTGGAGATTTGGCAAAGGAGAGGAGATCTAATTAAATTCATGTAATGATTCTGGGAGTCACTGAAGCTCAGTACTCCCACACATTTATCAATATACTTTTAAGCAAGACAAACCATTTTAGCATTTGAGATGAAGTGAAGATTAATTTATATGTGGTGCAGAGAAGCCCTCAGATGACTGAGCTGCATAACCCTTGCCACAGGTGACCTTTCTTTATGAAGAGGTCTTTCTGAAATAAATCTTCTCAATCAAGTGCCAGTTCTTGTTCTCACTCATGTACTTATGAAATAGGGATGTGCCTACTACTCAGAGCCTTGTATTGGCACCTGTCTGGCCCATGCTGAGGAGGAAGAAGAGCAGGGCACCCATGGCAGTTTTGTACAGCACCTAGAATAATGAACCTTGTGCCACAGCTTTATTCCTATAGTCAAGCATGGCTATGCCATTCTAGTGTTTAAAAGAAAGCTGCTGTTGTCATAGTTGTCCCATATAGACTCACTGAGATGAATTTCTCCTGGTTCAGAGGGACCTGCACTGCAATTTGGTGTCTGGTATGCATGAGAATTCTCTCACTGCAGCACTGCTGTATGTACTTCTGCAGTGGCTGTTCATGATATGACAACTGCAGTCCCCTCTACCTTAAAAATTATGCAGCTACTTAGAAGTGCTAAGTCCTGGAGTGTGTCTGAGGGCAGGAAGTTTCCAAAAATGCCTTAATTTCAGTGATGGTGCTTCAGTGCATCTCTTTTGGGTAGGATACAAAGGTATCTGAAGGGTTTGTAACCAGTAAGAGTTTGCCAGAGGTTTCAACCTCTCTTTAAGTAATTCCTAGAATGCAGGGCCCTCCCTTGACAGGAACAAGTAAAGCCGAGCAAGTTGAGCCTCCCTTGGGGAGCATCTGCCCCAACTATCCACTCAGAGAAGTGCTTTCCATCCAGCAGAGCCATAATTTCATGAGTGCTCAGGCTTTTCACATTCAAGTAATTACACCTTGAAGGCAAACAGTTGTAAGCCCAGTCCATTTTTGCTGTGAACAAATCCCACCAGTTTCCAGTGAATTAACCGAAAGTGCTGCCTCCTCCATTTGGTGCAAAATTTTACTTTTTGGTCCAGTGGGCAAGGAAGAGCACAAAAATTTTCTGTGTCACCATTGCTGTCATCAACAATTAGTGAGAAGACCCCCACAATGTAACCTATTGTTGCAAATGTGTTTCCTTAACGAAGGCAAGATATGGTGACTTAATTAGCCAAGGAAACATCCAGGAACTGCCATGAGACAGAAAAGGTGTGGCCAAGAAGGATGTTAAACTCTTGCAACTTTTGTTGGCTGGGTAACTGCTGAAGTTCTGGTTAAACACAGAAGGGTTTTTGACACTTCTTGGGTTTTGGGGGGGAGGGTTTAGTGCATCTATGGGGAAAAGTGAGATAGTTTTGCCCAAACTGGGAAGAGTAGAAGATATAGGCAATTCTGTTTATTGACAGATTTGAAGAGTTGTATGTACAACCCAACTATTGTTCCTTTTTTTTTTTTTTTATTATTTTAAATTTAGTGGGGCTACATCCATTGTCTACAGATGCAGGCAGAAAGGGACCCAGAAACCTTACGCCGTCAAAATGTTGAAGAAGACAGTAAGTCATTTTTGTTTTGTTTTGCTTTGCTTTGGAATATATTTGGGATTTTCTCTGGGCTTTTTTTTTTTTCTTCTTTCTTTTTTTTGTCTTTTTGTTGTTGTTGTTTTTTTTTCTGTGCAGTTTATTCATGTGGGGGAAATATGCTAGATTTAGGATTATAAACTGCTAAACTTGTATTTTGCGTGAGTGAGCTTTGACTCCTCATCACTAAAACAGCTGTTGGAGGTAACAGTACTGTAGAGGAAATGCCTAATCCCCACAAATCTGGCTTGCACCTTCAGCTGGTGTTGTCCATATACACTTGGATCTGGTGGAAAACTTTAAGAAAAAATATGTCTTTTTCTTTCATTAAAGAAACAAAAAAGGACCTTGAAAAATTTAAATACTCACTATTTTGTCTTTGATGTAATACATTGTTTTGCTCAAAAAATGCCATGACACAATTCATCTTTTTTCAGAAACTGATTAAAACACCAACTCAAACCCAAGTAAAATTAAATATATTGTAGTGGGTTTTTTTACCACTACAAAATTGCTAGAGAACCAGTTGAGATCACAATTTATTTTTAGAACTCCATATATGTCACACTTATACTACAGCTATTTTTGTGTGTTCTGAAAAATAGATGGTGGAAAGCAAGAAGAGGAACTAAGAGAAGAAAGGCAAGTTATGGACTGAGAGACTTCATGCAGAAAGACACTGTGGGGCATGGGGTAGAGCAGTTCATATTCCTAGGATGGAAAGAGAAGTCTGAGAGAAAGCAAGCCATCTTTGAGGCATGTACATGATATTTTTTCATGAATGGTTTTGATTCAGTTTATCCCAGTGTTAGAACATTCGTTACTCCATAATGTTCAAGAACATTCACATGTAGAAACATAAGGATGGGTGGGTCGGCATAACCATGTCCAAATGGTGACTCCACTGGTGGTCTGAGTGCAAGATGTAATGAGTGGGTTTCACATGAGTAAAATGTTGGCATTAATTTGTCATCTTTGAATGTGAGCCAAAGATTAAACTGGCACAAAGATTCAGTTGTGTGTGCTGCTTTTGAATTTGCATCTGGTACACTGGAAGAAGCAGAGCATGTGCATTGCTGCAGCTTGTGGTCTGCTGTTCCTATGGAAGGGCAAAAAATTTTTGAGGTTTCATCTGTTCATTATGTCAGTGATTCCCATAATGTTTTAGGAGTATACTGTTCTCTAATTCTTGTTCTGAAATGCACTAGGAAGAGCTACATTTCTTAAAAATATTTCTTTGCCTTTTTATTTTTTTGCCTTTATGGAAATTAATTCATGTTTACAATTGTCATATTTATGTATTTATGCTAGATCTATTTTTGTGTGTCTGAAACTAGTAAGTTTAGACTTTGGTAGACTTACGGTAGCACGGGTTTGATTTTTTTTTAATGGCACTGAAGGAAAAGACTATAGTTATGTAACTTATAAGTTGTTTTTACATCAACAATAATGTATAAGTTTGACTTAATGCCGCCTTGGTTATATTAGCAGTGTGGTTAAGAGGCTCACAGAGCTGAGTCGTTCCCAGTGTAAATTATGCACTTTGGGATGTTTTGCTATGAAAACAAGTAATCCTCTTACACAAATGAGATTTTTTGTGTAAATGAGAACATGGGAGATAATGCTTTAAGGATGTGCCATTGCTTGTGTCTCTCCAATTTGGAGATGTAGTTATTATCATAGGGTGTGAACTACCGGTGTTAGAGTGCCCCTACAACAGGAGGTCTCATCTTTGTTCAGTATCTCAGTATAAAAAATAGCCAGGTGTGAGCCAAGTCATGTACTAAAATGTTGATCAGTTTTCTGTTGCCTTTTTGAAAACAATTAGATAAAAGGATGGCAGTTCAATAGTAGAGGAAAAGGGATGGGAGGAAAAGCAGAGGAGCTTGTGATTGTTTTCTGGTAGAGTTCCGTTTATGAATTCCATTCATAAATGTACATAAGGAAGCTCTGAAGAGCACACAGGTTGAAATTAGAAGACAAGAAAAAATGACAAAAGATCGAATACTCTTGATTTTTCCATTCAAATTGACTGTCTGAACAGAAATAGTCTGCTGCTTCTAACAAGACTGACTCTGTAAGGAAGAGATCTGTAAAAACAGGATGAGGGACAGGGATAGGGTGGTCCAGATTGCTGTGGAAGTGATGACAAGTGATGTGTGATTAGGAGACTGGTGGCTGATGGGCAGCTTCAGATTTCTGAGTGATGATCACTGAAGTGCTGTAATTTGAAGTAAAGCATTGGAATTACTACTTTTGCCTGATGGGAACAGCTTTGGTAAGAGCACAGGATGCTTTAGGATTGAAGTAGTCCACTAGGAATAGACTGCAAGAAACATAAGATAGCTATCAGTGTTCTTTTCATTTAAACAGAATGAGTAATTTTTCACTTTGCATTATTAATACATTCTTAGTTAAGAGCAATAAAATTTTGGGCAAGACCTATCATCCAGTTCTGAGAATACATGCTTGTACAGGGTTTGAGTTCCCAGGAGGTTCTGCAATTAATATTTTTTTACCATTTTGTTTAATAAAATAGCAGTAGATTATTCACTAATTTTATTTTTTTTGGGGGGGTGGATCTGGGGGTTGTGAGTGCTTGCATCTGTGGTTTAAAGGTTTTTATAGGGGTTACGTCATTAAAGAGTAACAGAACAAAACATTTATACAAACCTTATTGTGTACTAAAATAAAAGTGTTCATAAAATTATATTTCTGTTGACAGGTTTAATAATTCTTAACCATTAATACAAATTTTCTACAATTTCAAAGGGGGAATAAAAAAGGGTTTTTATTGTTTCAAAATGATTGAAGCAGAATGCTTCCATTTTCTGCTGATTTTAGTATTGTCAAGCCCAAGTTTAGGAGTAGTTTAAAATCCTTTAAATACACTAATGGTGAATAAAACTTACTTTGAAGAACACCTCTGACTCTTACACCTGAAGTGTCTTAATGTCAAATTCAGGAAACTCAGAAGCAAGTTAGAACTTTAGCTTCTACAGCTGCTAAAAGACTACTGTCAGAAGGGTTAAAGAGGTCCAAAGAAAAGTTGATTTTTGAATTAGCATGAGAGACACTTTCCAATAATGTATAAGAAATAAAATTTCTAATGGTTCTTAAGAGATTAAAAAAACCAAAAAGTTTAAAACCCAACATCTAATGGTGAGATGAATAAGTATGGAAAATATTGCCTGTGATTTCCTCATCTAACCTTTGTGCTTAGTTCCTGAGCATAACTGAAATGTATAGCAAATGAGCATATTTGCTATGTCCATCAGGTCTTTTAAATTCCATGCAGGTGGTAAATGTAAAGATATGAACCGTGTAATTTCTTTGGGAGTAAGTCTATTTCATGAATCAGGAAAGAAGCAAAAGCAGATCACATGGCACTTCAGAAAAAGTCATCAAGTGAGCAGAGTACTGTTATGAACTTTTACACTTGCAATTGCAAATATGAGATTGTTTTGCTTTTTACTATGCATTTTACCTCTCCTTGATGACTCAGTGCTAGAGAAAAGTGAAATATCTTTAGGATACACTTTACAAAAATTATTCTTACTGCTCTTAAACTGAGACTTAAAAATTTCGTGATATTTACAGCCATTCATTCTGGAGTGGTCATTGCTGCAAACAACATACAGCATGCGGATCATATTGGAAGAATGTGGTTCTTTAAGGAAGCAAACATATATGTGTTGCATTTTTTATATGAAGTCTCATATCTACTTTTCCACCTTTTAATGTGTTTTGAGGAAGCTAAGCAGCCTGGAGATTATCTCAGAATCTGGGTAGGTGAATACCTTCCAAGAAATTAGATCCACCTTCGCCTTAAATTTCCTACCTGAGTCTGGATAAGTTGCTTTAAAAATAGTGATGAGAACAGATGGACTCTGCTGCATGGTTTCTAAACTAAGAAACTAAGTGCCTGCCTACATCGTAGGTCTACCAAGTGCTAACTACTGCAAGTGAAGTAATTTTGGTGCTGCCACTGCAATAAAGCAACATGCTCTGCTGAAAGGAGAATAGGATTGTGAGCTGGGTTGTCTGTAGCCTGGATCCTGGCATATTCCCAGTATTTCTTTTGGTTTCAGCTTTTTCATCCATAAAAATGAGATAATATTTATTTTATTTGCTTCTCAGCAATGCTTTGAATGAAGCCTGGTTAATATTTCTCAGTTCTAATTGATGTGTGCTGTTCCCTAAGCGCAATTAAGTATTATGAAATATTAGACCCTGTCTGTCTTAGTCAATGAGACATACAAGAATAGAGACTAATTTGGAGAATTTTCATTTTGATTTCCTTCTTTTTTATGTGTGGGCATCCTCCCTCACACAGTTTGTGATGCTTAAATAATACTTCTGCATCACTTTTATCAAAATCAGTATATATGAAGCAGCATTCTTCCTGCAGACTGGTTGATATTCAAATTCAGACAAATGTTCAGGCCCATCAATTTTTTTCTCAGATCTGAAACAGAGCAACAGCTTTCAACAATATATACTCTGGAAATACTTCAGCTGGGATTAATACAATTGTACAAATAAGTTAGACAATTTGAGGACAGCAGATACTTTATGTCGGTGGATCAGAAGGAAGAATGAGCAAATGCAAAGGTAATAGGCTTGCCTCGTGGATAATGGGGGTTGGATATCTGGAGTTAGGGTCTGAAGGACATCATAATGGTTTATAAGGCACATCTAAAAAGTTTCAACTGCATTAATGCTTGCACGTATGTGTATAGACACACACACATATATACGTATACACATACATATAAATATATATACACATTGGGAAGAAGGGACAGGCAACTCAGGAAGAGTAAGGCCACTTCTATGGGTCGGGTCCTGCTCTTGGGTCACAACAACCCCTTCAGCTCTACAGGCTTGGGGGAAAGTGTCTGGAAAGCTGCCTGGTGGAAAAGGCCCTGGGGGTGCTGGTCAGCAGCAGCTGAACTTGAGCCAGCCTGTGGCCAGGTGGCCAAGAAGGCCAAGGGCACCTGGCTGGGGTGAGCAATAGTGGGGCAGCAAGGCCAGGGCAGTGACCTCTGTGCTGGCGCTGGGGGGAGCTGCATCTCAAATCCTCTGTCCAGTTCTGGATCTCTCACTGCAAGAGAGATATTGAAGTGCCAGAGAAGGGAACAGAGATGGCGAAGGAGATTAATTCCTGTGAGGAGCAGGTGAGGAATCTGGGCATGTTTAGCCTGGAGAAAAAGAGGCTTAGATGACCTTGCTCTCTAAAACTGAATGAAGGTTGTAGTGGAATGAGGGTCATCCTCTTGTCCCAGGTAACAAGGGACAGGATGAAAGTAAATGGCCTCAAACTGCAGCTAGAGAGCTTCCAGCTGGACATCAGGAGGACTTTCTTCACAGAAGGGTGGTTAGACATTGGAATGGGCTGCCCATATGGTGGAAGCACCAGCCCTGGAGGTGTATTCAAGAAATGACAATGTGGCACTCAGTGCTTCTGTCTCTTTGACAAAGTGGTGTTTGGTGAAAGACATGATTGGTCACAGACATGATTTGATGATCCTGGAAGTCTTTTCAGCCCAAGAGATTCTGTGATATATATATATATCCAAGCATGTTTGTTTTATAGACACACATATACAAACACCTATATATGCACCCTAGAAGATTATATATTAGTATGATAGGTATTTAAAACTCTATGTATTCCCAGCTCCGCACAGAATATAGTTGTCTGGGTTTTTAATTTTCTTTTGCAGTGAATTGGTGGCATTAAGTGGTTATCAAGAGGCTCTTGCAAATGTTTGGTTTGTCTCTTGAAGGAACACTGCTTTTGGTTGAGCCTTCCCCACTGATTAGGAAGAAAAGCATCAGGGTGGAAGGGACAGGGGAGGAATGGGTGGACATTTGTTTATCACATTGGCATAACCAGAATTAGTAAATTGTTCCTATATTAACTTCAGGAGAAAATGATGTATGTTTGTAGGTGTAAAATTAAACCTTCTATTTATTGCCATGTGGTCCTATGTGATTTATATTTTAAGTGTCTCCTGCCTCCATATGCCTGTTTCTCTATAGACTGTATGAATGTATCTCTCTCTCTCTCTCTCTCTATATATATATATACACACACATCTATGTGTATGTATCTGTATTTATATAGCTATCTATCTATCTATCTATATTTTTATTTATATCTATTTTGATCTATCCACCTCTATTGATGCAGTAACTGTCAGTACTCATAGTGGACAGATAGTTATGACTGATAATGTTCAGCAGACAAAAAAACAAGAGCCTGACATAATACACCAATTTGTATGACATGCTAAGGCAGTATCCTTTTTTCTTCAGGTTAAAGATGTGTGGTATATATTCACATTCATATGCCCATTTAAGGTCATTTTTTTCCTCACATTGTATTCATGTGTAATATTCTGATTTTTTTCAAATTTTTCAAAAAAAGAGAAAGAATTGTGTCACACGTAATCCTACATGAAAACAGTCAACTGCGCACCCCTGTACATCAGTACACAGCAAAAAGGACTGTTTTTGTCAACTAACTCACACATTGTCTTCAGTTATTTCTTCACATGCACACACATACACATGTGCACCACACAGGTCACTGCTCGGGAATTAAAGGGAAACAGTAATTTCCTAACTACCTCTTAATTACCACTCCACCTGCAATACTACCTGTTAGTTTTCCTGGCTTTCTCATTTTTCTTCATCCACGTCATCTCATATGGATATACATAGGCAGTTCATACTCATGTTTTTACAGGGAGACAAAAAAAAAATTGAGTCAAAATTACTTTGAATAAAGAAATAAGGCAGTAAATCTTGGAGTTTTCCACTCCTTATTTTCAGCTTTCCCTCATGTAAGGGGAGTCTGGCTTCCATTTTCTGATTCACTACAATCCAAAAGACATGAGTTTTGAGTAGAAGTACATCAAATGCATAGTGTGTAAAGTAGGACAAAGAAGTTCACTTTGTGAACTTCTTTGGGCAGAAGATAAGTTAGCAATAGACTTTTGCCCTAGAAGCTGTGAAATCAGGCACCTGTCAATGAAGGTGTAAATTTAACTGAAAAATAAATTTGCTAGGTATTTTAGTCCTTGCAAAGAACCAAACAAACAACAACAACAACAACAAAAAGTGTTGTCAGGAAAATTTTGAGGAAAGGAAAAAAATCCCCTTCTACTATTGTAAAAGCCTGCCCTATGTATATAAACTTATTTAAAATCTGCAGTACGTAGTATTCTATTTTATTGTGTAGTGCAGGTATTGTGTTAAAAATCTCTTAATACAGAATAACATCTTTTTCTGTGACCATTTAGTTTGAATTGCTATGTATTCCTGAGTAAGTCAGAACCTGGGTTAAGATTTTAAGAATTGATAATATGCATTATATTTCATTCTTCCTTACCTAATTTATAGGTACTGAGAAACAGTCATTTCTGGTCTTCACAGCTTATTTTTCAGAAATGCAAAGATCATCTAATAAAAAAGATAAAAATATAAAGCTCAACTCATTGTTACGCTGTTCAGGGAACCTCAACCTACACTATACATTGCACTGTTGAAGAAGTACTTCTGAGTGATAATATCCTTTAAGTGATGAATTCAGTCAAAAACCCCAAACCCCAAAAAATGGCACATGTTTGGCTTTTAATTGCTTGATAGGAACTCTTTGAGAAATTATCTCAGCCACAGGTATTCTTTTACCAACCTATCCATGCACATTTTGCTCCTGTTCTGTTGCAGTAATTTGTCTTCTCCATGACTTTACCCAAGCCTGGGGAACCTCTGTGCCTGGGATGCACATAAATATGGAGCTAAGATGGGGACTGGGCTAGAAACTCTTACTCTGTGAGGTTGTGTTTAATGCCACACAACCCTACAAAGGGATGGCATTTCTGAACAGTGGTGCAGAAGTAAATATTAAGCTATCCTGAAACTATACCCCTCCTCTTCGGAAACCTTTCAATATTTGAAGACTGTTAAAGAAATCTGGAGATGTGCCTTGATGGAGCAGAGGAGGCCAGGTTTCTGAACAAGTGGTGAGTCTGTGAAGCTTGTGCTCTGTATCTCTGAAAGTATTCCTCCTCTGCATTTTAGGAAGTTGTTGTTTTTAGATTTTATTGTGTGGTTCTATCATCACAGGTGTGACAGCTATTCTTTTCGGGCGGAGAGATTCTAAGTGATAGAGTAATGAATTAAGGGAAAACTCTATGCACTAAAATATGAAGAGGGCAGAAGATAAGAAATTATAGTCCTTTCTCCAGTGCTAGCAGTTCAGATGTTGAAATAAATCATGAACATTTTATGACTTAAAATGTGTCATCCTGTGCTTATTATTCTGAAGCTGGGTTCTCTGTAGCCTCTCAGAGTAGCAAATCTAATTGAGATCTGTAGAAGAGAGGATTTATTTTACCAAGGATTCTGTAATCAGCATCTTCTGACTTGACAAACTGGCTTATTTCCAGATAAAATATATGCTTTTAGCTGAGGTGGTCTTCATTTATTTATGTCTTTTAAAAGAAAGACCAACCATATGTAGGGAGGAATGAAAAAGCAAGATGGAAGTTAACACAGAAGCTGTATAAGCAGCACAATCTGAGGGCTCTAATACAGAAGCTTCTTTGAGAAATCAGGAATGCAGCACTTTATTCTGATTTCCTTGAGATACATCACATGACCAGAGGATCTCTCAAGATGAGAAGTAAGGTTCAATACAAATTTCTAAGCCAAATGTTGTGACAGTTGACAGCTGCAGCACTGGTGTGTGTGAGTGAGGCTTGTGACAAGTTTTTGTTAAACCAAACTTGATCTCTAATCAGGTCACTGAAAAAGGGCTTTCTTAAGATAAAGCCCCAAACAAAACAATCCCAAAAGACCCATCCCCCTCCAACAAATAATACATCAGCTAAATACAAACTCTGAATAAATAAATAAAACCTAATAACTTGTTTTCAAACAAATGTGAAAACCCCATCCCACTTACTTTGTTAATCTTCTCCCTTCATTTTATGCAATCTTCAAATACTACTGCTCATTTCCAAAAAGCTATTCCATTACATTTTGCATATATTTAACAAGCAGATGTTTCAAACTCCACCTATGTCTTCAGTAGATACAGTTGAAAAGAGCTGAAAGCATTTCCATAAGTAACAAGAAATAACATTAATAAGATGATTATTTTGTACTTCAGTCCTGTGAGATCCAAGTCTTTTTCTGTTACAATTTCTTGGAGACAATCCTGATTTCAAATTTTTGTTAGAATTGCAACTATTACTTGATGTGTTAACATGTGAGGACTTCTAAGCAGCACTCTCACAAATATCAACCTGCAGAAATTTAGATTTTTGTCTGCAAGATACATAACACTCATATAGGTTTCACGTCTTTGTAAAGTGATAAAAGAACAGCACTTCAGCAAGAAATAGCATGATAATAATTGTAGGTTTCTGGACTGAGTAGTAAACACAGTAGATACAGGATTTAAATGTAAAAATATAAGAAAATACAAATCAAAATAACTCCATGATATGGCTTTCAAGAGTTTATGGGAAAAGTCATAATTCCTCAAGATGAAAACCCTAATTCCCAGAAATAAGAAGCCATCAATCTGTTAATCAGAAGTCCAGAAAAATTATTCACTTCACCATTATACCTAATTTCAGTTATTCTTTTTGGGCGATTACTTTATTACAGCTGCACCACCACAATGAGAACATACATTAGCATTTCCATGTTTTATGGATGAGGACTACGGGAGATAGAGCTGTAAAGTATTTGTATCCAGGCAGTTGGTACCACAGTTCATAGCACATCAACAACTACCCCCCGCATCCTTTAGTTCACAGGTAAAATTTGGCCTCTCATCTCCACACCTATGGGGTCCTGAGGGATTCCAGTTTTGGTTTTCTGGTTTGTTTTTTGTTGTTTTTTTTTTTTTTTTTCTTTCGAGGTTGGTGTTTGGTTTTGTTTTGTTTTGTTTTTTGGGGGTTTTTTTGGTTGGTTTTTTTTTTTGTTGGTTGGGGGTTTTTTTGGTTGGTTGGGTTTTTTTTTGTGTGTTTTTTGTTGTTTTTGTGGTTTTTTTTTTTTGGGGGTGGGGTTTGGTTTTTTTTTTGTTGGTTGGGGGTTTTTTTGGTTGGTTGGGTTTTTTTTTGTGTGTTTTTTGTTGTTTTTGTGGTTTTTTTTTTTTGGGGGTGGGGTTTGGTTTTTTTTTTGTTTTGGGTGGGGTTTGTTGCCTTTTTTTTTTTTTATAGATATATATATATCAAACTTGCACTCAAATCACACAGGCACCAGAGGTAGGTTTTAGGTCAGGTATTGTGTGATTTGTCAAATGTACATGTGATTTCACTGGACATAAATTCTGAAATTCAAATATTCACCTGTTCTGGTTCAGGTTTACATAGCTTAAAATTGTCCCCTTTCAGGATCTCCTCCATTTACTCTTAAATTGTATGAAGCATCAGGGAGCACAGAATCAGATATGAAAGGCACCCTGTGGCTCTTTGTGCCCTGAATTCATGGCTTGAGGTGACCTGTTGGGGAGGGAAGTCACTGCCTATTCTGCATATTCCTTCTGCTCTCAGCCTGCTCAGTCACTTGTCCTTTTTCCCCAGCACAACTCATAGTTCTTGGCAGAGGAGGCAAGGTAACATTCTGCCATTAATGTAGCTGAGACATCCTCCATTGGGACTGGGGAGATGCAGGAACAAAAGCAGTCCTGTAAATTATGGTGTTATTTGTTGACACGTAGTGCTAGCAAGAGAATCTCAGCTCACATTTTCTAATCTGAGAAGCAAGCTCCCTAAATTAGTTACAAAGGCTTGCTTTCATGTCTGACTTTCTTTCTTAACCATCTCACCATTTCTACATGCTTTTCTGTATCATCTTCCAATTATATAAAATACTTCTAATTTTCAGTCCCTGAAAACCTTTGACGTGTGATTTCTTCCCTATTTTCCTTTAAGCTTCCACAGTTTTATTTGGTTATTCAGATTACAAGGTGTATAACTCATAAATATGTGTGCAAGCGTAGAATTACAAGTTATGGATACTATCAAGCAACACCAAAATTGCTTCAGGACTCCTTGTTATCAGTGTTTGGGGCTGACCTGCCTGAAAAATGGATTGGAATCCAGACATTGCAAGCCTTCTAGTACAGGGGTCATTTGAGCATCAGGCTGGGAGATCCAGGATGGTTCAGAAGAGGAAATGTGCATGACTTAAGTGCACCTGGCATTGTCATGCTTTTATCCCACCTGAAATAATTTGAATATAAACCAACCTCATTTGAGCTTCAGTGCCACTAGCTAAGCCTTCCCTACCTGTCATCTGTGTAAGTGCTCATAAATGGAATGGTACAGCATGTAGGCCATTACAGGTTACTGTGAAGAAAATTAATTGCAGCCCAGACAAAACTGCTTCAGTGATTACATGGAATTATTTGATATCTGTGATTGAGATCATAATATTAATAGCAGCCTTGATACACCAGACCTTTATTGGGTGGCAGTGAACTTACAAGTTGAATTCAGAAAAAGATGGATAATAAGAGTAATAAGGACCAGCTTATTATTAATGTGAAATTTCTTAACTAGCAGTAAGCATTGGACTTGGTTAATGGTATAAGCAGATACAATTTGTTCCAGATCTTTATTATGCAGGTGAGGACTCCTGAGAATCTGGAGTGATTTTAAGATAAAACATCAGTGATAGGGAGCAACCTATCACCAATTAGCTCTCTATTTCTAATTTTTATGTTGCACTTTGTTTATTCAGAGGGATGATGTGAATGTGAAACCAAGATGTTTAATACTGGATGCATTACCCAGGATAAAAGCTGGATTAATAAATTTTCACTGAGAAGAGAGGAAATTTTTGGATTTGTAACAGTTATAGGTTAAAAGCAAGAATATACAAGAAGACAGCAAGTACAAATTTATAAATAGACCATAAATGCATCTATTTTGACAAAAACAAAAGAAGTGCTTACCTTTGATTTACACATTGTTCTTGGATCTTAAAAGTGTCCTCCCCCACCCAGCTTTGGGAACAGTAACAATGGCAGTAACACACTATAAATAGTGAATCGCTGAAGTGAGCAATTAATGAATATCTAGTAGGCTTCCATTTGTTTGCATAAACTGCTCAACAATTATCTAACATATTTGCAGAAATCTATGTATTAATGAGAGAGTAAAAGAAATAACAACCAAATTAGTCATATAGTTAGACCATAGACTATAATGAGGCTTATTCTACTGAACATATAACTTGTTTTTTACTCTCATAAATAAATATAAACATAAATAAATATACAACATAAAATATAATGTTGCAAATGACCAGTGTTGTGCAAGTGCCTCTGAATCCATCCATTCACCCCGTGGTGATGCCACTAAGCTAATGTGGGTGAGTAACAGAACCCATTCCCTGTGGATCCTGTGTCTTTGAGGAATGTTACTTGCATCTGGTCACCTTTACTACTGAAACCATGTATTTTAAGATGCAGGACCTGTTAATCTGGTATGTCAGGGTGTGATTTACTGTACGGAAGTTTATACAGCCACATGAATTTTCTGTATCCATCTGATGGTTTCCCTGAAAAAGTACTGTGCTTTTCTTCAGAAACAGTTGTGCTACTTCTTCAATGGAACAATTTGCTCTTAACAGATTGACAGTTCTATCTCATGAAGATAGATCAGTCTCTTTCAGCTTCTAGAAACCCAGGTATTTGCAGGCAACAGCTACAAGACATTTAATCACCTGACAGGACAAATGAAGGCACATTGATGTAACCAGCATTATTCCCAGGCAGGTGTGTTCAGTCTGAGGAATATGCATCACTTGAAGGACTAGAGTTGCAAATTGGAAGCATGGACATATGTGCAGAAAATAATTCTCTAGTAGTGAATAGTGGGGTTTTTTTGGTTTTTTTCTTCATTAATAATACAAAATTATTTACATTTAGGGAGCCGGAATAGTCTGGCCAGATTAAAATACAAAAATATTATTTCAAACTGATTTGTTTTTAAGATAATATTAGTCCATTAGGAATTCAAAGTTGTTGCCACACAAGAGAGAACTGCAGACCTTGCTGAGAAGGTCAAGCAGTGTCCCACCAACAACAGCTACTAAAACATAGGAGGAATTCTTTATTTGAGAAACTGTTATTTTCATTCAAAAAAGGTCATTCAATGAACAAATCATCTGAAGCAGCTGTTAAATAAATGTCCTAGTTGGAGCAATGATGTATCCTGTCATTCAGAAGGGTCAGCTTTTTAAAACTCTGTTTTACCTACTGTCCACTGCCATGCTGATAACTGAATCAGAGTAGTTCAGAGAAGTGGACTGAGTCTCATATAAGTCCCTAATTTCATTTATCCTGGACCTTTCTCTCATACCACTTTTTGTAACCTCCATGATTCTTTATCACTTAGGCTGAAGACTGACATCTCTATCTTGCATTGATATATAGATGAGATCAGATTATTTCAATACAATCCATGTTTATAAAGATGCAAAAACATTCAGAAGTCTTCTTTAAAATGTTTTAGCCTTGAAGTCTTGACTGAAAAATTTTGTAAGAAGATAGTCTACGTATAAACTGGGTAGAAACTAGAATTCCTGTCATTCAGGACATTCTGAAATTGAAACGCAAGACCTTAAACTGCATAGAAAATATTTTCTTTGAACATTTTTCTTGTGAAAATTTATTTAAATTCAAGCCTATTTCTTTTTTCTTCAAATCTCTCTGGAGAGTCTTGGTAACCCATCACTCCTGTGCTTAGTTGTGACAATTGGGAGCAGACCTCTTAGACTACCAAGGAACGACAACTCTGCTTGTTGTAGCCCATGTCTGTACAAGTTTTAATATTTCAGCTTAACTGTGAGAGGGCAAAATAATGGCAAAATTGTAAATGGTAATTAGGAATTGATGCCATAAAATATAGAAAGATTTAGGCTTCAGAGCAGTTACTATATGAGCAAATAAAACTTTGTTACTTGGAAGCACTTTTAATAGTGTAGTGTCAAGCTAATAATGCCTTGCACTGTGATTCCTGTAAGTGCAGAGAAGCACATAGTCTTGTGACCTGATGGTTCAATAAATAATTAATTGCTCATGTTAGAGGTGTTCATGTGAGTCAAGAAGTGGGATATTAATTAAGGAGCTGTGCTGAGCTGGTGTGAACAGACTCCCTGAGGTGGGCAGTGCTGTGAAGCTCCTCAAGAGATGTTTTGCATTGATTTCTTCACAACCATTGCCTGGGCACAGTGTTTTCACTGCACAGGGGTCGCACCTGGGCAAATGTGCCCCTTTGCCTCCACAGTGCCCAGGGGAAGGAGAACAGCAGAGACTGAGCTTGCAGGATGAGGAATGTGCTCTTCCTCTTGCTCTCTACTAAGTTTGAGGGTACAGAGAACATCCATTGGCAGCCTGTTTTTAGGATGGTACTATATTGCAAAGCAGCTGGATTAATCTATGTAAAGTGGTGGTTCATTTTATCTTGTGTCATTTAATCCACACAGAAACAACACTTTTACATCTCGGTGGTTTTTACCATTACTCCATCTCACTATCTTGGAGCATGGGAACCTGGAAGAATCTCAGCTTTCATTATGGAATTTTCCATTCCTATCTCTTGTCAAAATAATCTGAAATTCAAAAATAAGAAGTACACTGAATATAAATCTAGTGCTCCTTTTCTGCATGACCAGTATGAAATTTCAAAGACAGGGTAATTGTAGACACATATCTATAAAAGACATAAATACATAATTCTACAGAAGTGAAATAACTGGAAGGACAAATACTAGGAATAATCCAGGAACGATCACACTTTTAATGCAAATGCTTTGTTATAAATTAAGGAAGCAGCTTTCCTAGATTGCCTCTTGCTCCCAAGTTCAAGCTTTTAGATCTTTGCTGCGGCAAGTTCTTTATCTAGTTAGATTAAGGCCAGTATGCAGGTGCTTTTCTGTGCTACAGTCACAGCTCCTGGTTTGCTTGCTAGAGTTTACTGAGGAGTGCTGGAAGCCACAGCACCAGGCAGTGGCTGTACAGCACCTACAAGCAGTTCTTGCAGATTTGCTGTCTTTCAGCACTCCATGTGATTCCACAGGTAAGCTGAGGAAACACATAAGTGTTGTGGGTTTAAATAATCACAGGCCATCTAACAACTTTGTTTGGGTTTTATTTTTTGGCCTATGACAGTGAAATCTTCAAGGGACAGTGAAATCTCTCAGGGTCAGCAGTGAGGGGATGATAAATAACTGTTTTGGGTTTACTGCCAAATGATTTCTCTAACTGACATGGGTGTTCCACAGCAGGTTGTTGCTCTGAAGGCCTGTCACTATTACTTGCAATTTAAAGTTGCAAATACAGAAAATAAAGCTTAGTAAAATTGCAGCAGTGTTAAAATCACCTGACCAGGCATTTACACAGCCTGGTATTACAGAAGTAATGTCTTCCACACAGACTAAAGTAATCATTTAAGTGGAAATCAAGTTGCACTGATGAAATACTTGACCAAAAGCATACTCTAGTCCATTTATCATAGATTAAAAGCAAAGAATAAAGGACAGAAGGAAAATTGCTCAACTAGTGGAACTGTGAAGCCTCTGAAAGTTAGCATTTGATTGTTTTTTCACTTCACAAACAGACTAGTTCTGCTGATCCCATTATTCTTGACTGTAATATACTGACACATCTCTCACTGATGCTCCTGTGAGTAATGGTAATTTAAGGAAAGCTCAGATAGTTTTCAAGCACTGAACTGCCGATTTAAATTACATCCAAAAAGGAGGAGACAAAATAAAGAATTTTGCAACCTCATTTTGATCAGTTATTACATACACACAAATCAGACTGCTGTATTTGATCTAGCCCAACATACTTAATTTGCCCAAACATTTGTGGTAATGACATATTTTGATTAAATTATCCAAGGTTTAAACATTGTTACTATAGCAACATACACACTAGAGTGAGATGCCTGACTCTTGTCCTAGCAAATAATTTCTGTCAGGAAATTATTTGATAGGATGATGATAGGAAAATTCAAACAAGTAGTTGAATTGCTGATATTCCAGGTCACATCTCACAGTAACCATTTTGGAAACATACCTTTCATGGGGGCCCTGGCATTGTGCCAGGGTCAAACCATGACATTGCCCAAACTAAAAATAATCCAGGTTTGGCCGTGATATAAGTAGGTACCTTTTATTTTGGTAGGAGCTGAACAAGGTAAGTGTTAACATAACTCTATCTGTACTTAGCATAGGACAAGGTAAGAAAATAAAAGTGATAAAACAGCCTGTCTGTAATGAAATGTCATGACTAAATATGTCCCTGTTTTTACTCTGGAACACTTCATATCACCTATACATGCCCATTTCTGTAGTAAAATCTGTCCCAATAGACATTACATATAAATATGTAACACTCCTAAGTGTTTCTCTGCAGCATATTTGCCATTGCATCTTATCATCCTGAATTTTGAGGTACCTTTTCCTCATACCATCATCTGAGAAAGTGTGAAAGTCCACTGTTATGTGTCAGGTCACAAACTTGATCACAGAGGAACTCACCTACAGTTTGAGAGTAAATATATATGAAACCAAACACGTAAAACTAAATCTCAGTCCATGTTTTGACTTAATTAGGTGAGAGGCAAGGTGAGAGGAGGCCTCTGTACTTTCTCACTTGTACTTTCTCACTCAGTGCCAAAAGAAGTGATCCTTAGATTTTGGGCAGCCTTTTCCATGCTTGCTCCCAGGTATGCTTGGTGCCCAAACATTTTCAGAACTGCAGGAAACAAACTGTGAGTTGCTCAGTCTGTAGCAGTGCTTTTGGATAAGGTAAACTTTTCAGTCTGAACTGCTCTGC
Organism: Passer montanus; assembly: GCF_014805655.1. Taxonomy (NCBI): domain Eukaryota; kingdom Metazoa; phylum Chordata; class Aves; order Passeriformes; family Passeridae; genus Passer; species Passer montanus. The sequence goes on from NW_024374034.1 coordinate 2,272,719, forward strand.
TGGGGATATCACTGTCCATGCACAATTGTACATTAATTTTTCTGAGGTGCAAAGCATGTGGGAATGGTCGCAGTGTGTGAATCATAAAAAGCCCTTTGTTGCCCAGCAGTGACCTTTGGAGGCCTTTGCTGCATGTTTGCACTCACTGAAGTAACCCAAAGTGATGCCAAGGAAATGTTAAAACTGAGCAAGACCACAGGCTGGTGCTAGCAGCATTTTAGGAAAAGTTCAGAGGAGCCTGTCTTCAAACCTGCTGCTCAGTGTTTATGTAGCAGGAAAAGAAATTTGATAATTGCATTTGGAGTAGACAGCAAAAACATTTTTAAAGCATGCATTCGTCACATGTTTAAAGGGTCCTGGGTTTGATCCCAGAGCAAGTGTTTATGCTTGAAGATTTTGTTATTGGCAATATGGGTTACCTTAGATGTTCAGGTAATGCAATATTTCATTCCTTTTCAATGCTTGATTTCTTTTCCTTCTTACATGCACTGAATTTGTCCAAAGTTGGGTTTTTTTTGCTTCATTTTGCTTCCTGGCAGAGGCACTAGAAGAGATTGAATGTCAGTAAGTTTTAAGAAAGCCCTGAGGACTCTAGTTCTCTACTCATTTACACCACTATGGCATTACTAAGCTGGAATTGTCCCTGATTGACACAAGGGGAGAATCAAATTTTGCCTATCCAGTAGTTCTGAATGTAATGGATACTTGGATTTTGTTGATGCTGGAAAAAATTAATTACTGAGAAGTAGCTCTCTTCTTTCAGGTAATAAAAAACCCTCACGCATCTTCCTCACTAAGAATTTGAAGGTAATTTTATGTCCCTCTTAAAGGTTTATATATTATGACTGCCATTCTTTTCCCATCTGATGTAAAAAGCCAAAACCAGAACTTGACTTTGATAAAAAGCCTCCACAAAACAAACAAACAAAAAAAAAGCAGCACAAGTCCCTCTCAAAGTGTTCTGCTTGACATCATGTATGTCATCAATTTTGAACCACAGTGACTTGCTGACTCATTAATTTCAGAACCCCCTGAGACATCAATGTGGGACTTCTCTAGGGTTTGGAAGAATATTTGCAAATCAGGTAGTTTCCTCATAAGTGTATTAATTGCCTTGAAAACATAAAAGCATTCATAATTTGCTTACAAACATTTTCCACTCTTGCTTGCTTAAGCATTCTAGTTTCAGGAAAGCTGCAGTTTGCTTTCCTGAACAAAATACTCCCTAGCTCCACACTTCTCATGAGAAGTGACTGATGACCCCAAAGAACATAAGTTGTGACTGTTGAAGACTACAGTTTGAAAAGGGAAGGGGTAATCTTCTCAGAGGTTTAACCAATAATTTGAATTAATAGATCATTCTGTCAGAGACAGTTAAAGCAAACTGAGGTTAACCCTTATAGTCTGTGGCTGGAGGTGTTTGGCCTTTGCACCACTTTTTTGTTCTAAGCAGCAAGTTACACTACTTTGATGAGCACATCCTTCGTGCAGAAACCTTTCCCAGCACAGCTGCTGGAGAGTGTGTCAAAAGAAAGCTAGCATAAACTCAACAAACATAAGTAAAAATAGACAAGGCCAGAACTTGAGTAAAAATAGGAATTTTCTCACCTTTTCCTGTATTGTACTTCTTATGTACTTCTTCTGTGACTTACATGTATATTTGTAATAGTTTTGCTGGGTGTGGACATTTCTCTGTTATAGTATCCACCTTGTGTTAATGGAAAATTTCTCTTTCCAGTATGCTTGACTCGTGTGTCTCACATTACCTTACTCTTCCGGGAGATCTGGAAGTGCTATTCATACATAGCATCCTGTGATTCATCCAGAAGTTTCTATGCTGAACATGGAAATAATTGTTTCCCTTTTTCCCTCCCCACTTTTAACCAGATAGACAAGAAAATTGTCCGCACTGAAATTGGAGTTCTCCTTCGCCTTTCGCATCCTAACATTGTAAGTTTAGCCATGTTATTCCACTCCACATTTGTTTCCTTGTTTTTAAACACTTTCTGTTTGTGAGAGATGACTATTGTGGTTCACCAGTCTGTAGAGACCTGGATTAAAGCTCTGGGTTCTCTTAGAGGGCATGCTAGCAGCTTTTTTATGAACATCTGTTGAGTTATATTTCCATTTGAAGATAAAACAATGATGTTCTTACAGAGCTGAGTGAGAAACTCTGCGAAAGAAGTTCTGCAAATGAAAGTAGAAGTTGGTGTTTTCAGTCCTGGGAGACTTAAAGACCAAAAGGTTCTACTTTTTGGTTTCTCTGAGAGACTGACAGATGGCCTCTTAAACACCTGTATTTCACAGAGGTTACTGAGGTACAAGAATAACCAAAAGAGTACAAAAAAAGAAAAAAAGCTAACAAAAAAAAACTGGGAGAGAACAAGGTAACTCTCCCAGCTGTGTTCTGTGTTCTACTGTTGACCTTCAGAAGTGCTCTGCAAGGAGACAAATAAGCAAAATAAATACTTTCTGTATTCTTTTACCAGATAAAACTGAAGGAGATATTTGAGACCCCTACAGAAATCAGTCTTGTTCTGGAACTGGTCACTGGTGGAGAATTATTTGACAGGTAAGTTACCTGTGCATACCTCTTCCATCACCTTCCTTCCCCAAGGAGGTTAGAGTTCAAATTTCTTCTCTGTACGTAAAAACCCTACGTGTTAGTAATTATTTGAATTGTTTTACCAGCATTCACATGAATAAATATCTGCAGCAAATATCCTAAAAGTGCCTTTGGAAATGTAATTACCATGACACTTTTTGGGAAAAAAAATAATTGAAAATGGAGGAATTAGCCAGTAAATGTTGAAGAAACGTGCTCAGCATGCACACAGCATTGAGTGTGTTAGAGCAGACAAAAGATGGGAAAAACTGGCAAAATCTCATTGACAGGTCATCATAAAACAGATTAGATGGCAGTCAACCTGCCAGGAGGATAGTGTTATATCAAATAAAAATTTTGCAAGCAGACTAACAGGAAAGAAATTCTCTTTGGTATCACTGTGTTTATCAAACATCTGGTTTTTCTACAAAAGTTCTTCAGGACAGCTGAAATTCTGAAGATTTTGCTCATAAGGCTGCACATACTTCTGGAGTAAATGCATATGTATAAAGTGAGATGATTCTCTAATAGTGTTGGGATGGTATTTTATTGGTAGGGATTTGGGTTTTTTAGAGCAAGAGATGATAAAGAAAACATTTTTTACTGGCTTGAGTAAATGAATTAACTTACTGGTGTTAGTGATTTCAAGCTCACATAAGGACAGGTTATTTAATATTCCTTGTTCTGTAATGAAAGTTTAGTATCATAGAGGAATATTACAAAAATACACATCAAATACTCAGTCTGAAAATATCTGCCACTTGAAAAAACAAAAGCGTACTTGTTTTCTTATGCCATGGTCATACCTTCAGCCTTGACATGAATTATTTCTAAACAACAGCAAGAAAAGCAACTGCTCCCATGACTCCTAAGTTCAACAGAAGAAGGGTGATTACTCTCTCAATACAGAGCCAAATGAATGAGGAAAGACATGCTGCAAATTAAAGTACCAGTGGGGTCCCATTCTTGAGCTGGAGACAACCCTGGTCAAAGTGCCTTACCTTTCATGTAGCCCTTTATATACCCACATGGATTTCAGATTAGGTAATTTTCAGGGGGGCTGGATACTCTACAGGAGTCTTTGATGAGATCTTGCAAATGCAAAACACAAAAAATCCAGTGAAGCTGTTGGTTCCTGAGCAGCAACCATCTGTGTGGTAGGAGAACAGAAGAGAAAAGATTTCATGGGATCCGGGATGGGGAACTGCATTATTTGATGAAACATTTGTTTAATATACTGACAGTTTCAACATTCTGTAATCTATAGTCAGTAGTGATTATGGGACTTTAACTGTCCAATTGATCTTTTCAAAAAGATTGGATGCTTGATCCAGAAATTTGGACAGCTAGGACCAACTGTGTGGCATTCTGACTAGAAGCAAAGTCACTCAGTAGAATTGCAGAGCCCCCTTGTGATGCTATAGATGAGTACCAATATTGTGGAGATCTGAACTCTGCATCCTCCTTTGGCCCATGTACAACAGAACTGGAAATTTTGTCAATACAGACCTCTGTGATTTGGAAAAAGACCCAACAAGCAATGAAACAAAAAACCGTATTAAATTATTTTCATCTCTTAAGCTAGAAATATTACTTCACTCTTCAACCTTAAACTAAAAATAATTAAGCAGAAATATGCAGCCAAGATGTTTTGCACTAGCGACTCAAATATTAGCTGTTTCCCCTTTTTAAGCTGGGCTAAAGGATTAACACTTGCATTGTTCTGTACAATGGCTGCCCTCTGAGTGTTAGGGAGGGTAAATTTAGGTTTCTGCCTTAGGGCAGATTCCCCTCTCATGTGTAATCTTTTCCTTACATCTTTTTATTATGCATGAAGGAAATGTTATGACTGACAGAGAGACCTTGTGCATGCCTTTTTCTGTGCTTGTATGATTCCCATCACAGGAGAAAGATAATGACCTGGAATGCCTCCTCCTGAGCAGAGGAGCTATGTCAGATGTAGAGGGACAGCTGTGACCAGGTCTTGAGATCCACCACATAGTTGTTCTCAAGGTGGGACCCTGTGTGGACAAGCAGGACCTCAGTGTGGCCTGGCACCACCTCCAGGGTGTGGAATACCTTATGTGCCTTATTTGTAAACCACCACCCCTACACAGACAGCAAAGCAACTTTTGTACTCTGGAGGAGTTGCTCTTGTCCCTCTTTCTAATCAGCAAATGACATAGTTGGGCCTGTTACACAAGCAGTGCTGCTCTCCTGGCTGCAAACATCTTCATTGCTATTACTGCTAAATCTTGTAAAATGCTGCTACTTTTTATATCAACTGTTTTATTGCTACAGTTTTCTCCCACCCCAGATGTCCATTCTTCTTCTGAATAGTATTTGAGCTGCAAAAGAGTAAGTTCTTCCATGTAAACATCCCTCTTATCATGAAGATGATTTTATAAATATCCAAGATCCAACTAGTCTTCTAGAATCCTATTAGCATTGTTGATGTGCTGCTGGTTTCGTGCCATTCTAACTAAAAGTTCTGGATAATGAAATTATTCTTTTCTTTCACCATATTTAACATTACTGTCAAATCATCCACATTATTGCTAAAATGAACTGTCATTATGACAATTTTTCAATTGTGTTACCTAAAGGCAGATAAATTCAAAGTAATATATCAGTTTGACACCTGAGTTAATACAGTTCAAATCAGATTGATTTTGGCTGTATTTTTAAAAAGAAAACTCTTTCTCAGACTTCATAAATCACATTGTGGGTGATACCCTACATACCACTCCAAATACTAACGCAAAACTGGAGATGTTTGTGTAAATTAGAATATTTATTGCCCCTGTACGTGATGATTTTTACCAACCAGCAAATGAGAAGTGACAAAGAGCTTATGGCAAAGAATGACAAAGAGAGTGGCAGACCAGTGGAGGAATTTACCAGAATAGAGAGAAAAATACAGCAGGTCTAAATTAACTGCTATTAAAGTTCTTTATAGGTGCTGCATCTCCAGCTTAGTGCTGGGAGATATTTCTCGCATTTGCTTGGCCCTCCTCTTTCATTCCTGCATGTATAAAACAGACAGGCATGGCTGAAGTGCATTTAAACTGGCAGTGTTTTGACAGAGCCCCAAGGGACAATCTTCTGATAAGGCTCTGAGTTCCAGTAATGGTAAGCCCCAAAGCACAATCTGATATCTTATCTTTTATGGGCTACCTTTTGTTCAAGTTGGGTTTTTTTGCATTCAGATTTTATTAATATCTATTATCTTCCAGCTGAATCACCAATATATCCCTTTTTCAAATATGAATTTCAGCAAAAAAAATCAACTCTAACTTATTCTTTTTAATCAGAATACCTGTAGATTGCTAAGAATAATTTTGTTTTTTTCCACTTCTGATACAAATGTCAATCCATATATTCTTGTTTTTACTTTTGTGTCTTGACCATAGGCTCTTCTGTTTCTTCTTTCATATTATTATCAAGTGCACCAAACCATCTCTAAAAATAGCACTTGCAACTGACAGTCTCTTGACTCACTTCCATTTCAAGTTTCATGTAATTTCCTGTGAACTCTAGGTTCAAATACATATTCTCTTCTATTATATAGTATACATTAACAAAAATATTAATTATTCTAAATAAGTTGCCTTTTTAAGAGGCGTGGGAATGATTGTTTCTTATGGACAAAATATAGCAAAGCTTTCCCAGGCTTTAGGAACACCTTTTTGTTTGTGCTTTTGGAAATTAAAATTGCTAAGGGATGTCAAAAATATTCAAGGAATTAATCAGTCACTAAAGTGAGAGTCTTTTATAAGGTGGTGTCAGAATAGCATCTTCTGTTTGCTTCAGTGCTCTGATCTCATTATGTCATGGCAGTTTGTCTGTCTTCTGAACAGGGGTTGGAGAAGTTCTTTAGACTCCCTGCTTCATGGAACCATGTTACAGATCCCTCACTCAGGACTGGCAAAAATAGTAAGAAATTGGTACTTGACTACACCAACTATGCCTGTTCTCTGAAGCTGGAGTCAAGATACAGAACTCTGATAACTCTGCTCTTTGATATCTTAGTAACTCATTTAATTTCTCTTCTTCACTAATGATAAAACCAAGTAATTTCAGAATAAAGATGTGTATTAATGCTCATTTGTTGTCTTTCCAATGTAATTTGGTATTTTGTTCACATACAGAGCTGTAACAATGCCTTTACATCTTTTTTTTTTTTTTTTCGTGGTCAGTGCCTAATTTTCTGTTACTCTGGAAACCAGGAAAGTCCTTTGTAAATTGCACATATCAGCGCTTGTGAAGCTTTTTATTTTGTAAGATATTTTTAATACAGAAGATTCTTGAGATTATAGCTCTTCTGACAGATGTATTCAGAGTTTTCTACCACAGCCTCAGCATTGTAATATAGATATACATAGTCTGTATGGCAGACAAACCAGGTGAGTTAAATTAACCTGCTAAATTAATTAGAAAGTTGATTGAGGCTTAGCTGAATTCCTTAATTATTAACAAATTTCAACTTCTTATTTGATTGAAATGCAGAGAGGTTTTGACAGCTGTTGACATATACATACCTACAGACTATATAACTGTATTTTACATATGTATGTACATACAGAACTTCCCTGACTGACCCAAGTGTATTGATGTGTCTTTGCATTGATTCAACACCTCTCCTGAAATTATAAAGTCACTTAAAATGTGTATGCTTTGTACATTTTGATTTAATTGCTTTTTTGCTATGGACATTATGACAAGAGTGTAAAGTGAAGTCAAAATATTTTAGGAAGAAATGCTTTTCCTAGATGATAATTAAGGAGATTTTTAATGAAAGCCTGGAAAGCAAATATGTTTTAGGTTATGTACTTCTCAGTTCAATGTTAACCTTTAGTCACAGTTGTAAGGAATGTGTCACAGACCTGTGCCAGGGCCACAAAAGAAGGTCTGGAAGAGCTGAACCTGAAATAATCCTGAACTGAATAATGAAAATGTTAATGTTCCTGGGAGTTGTGACATAGAGGAATATAAGCACAATCTGGGTTATGCAAACTGTGTCCAGTTCCAGCATTTGATAGTCAGTTGTTCACTCTTGCTGGGAAGTAGGTGATGTGCCAGAGTGAACTCCAGGGCAACATGTTTAAAATGTCATGGCAGCTACAGCTGCACTGGTTTGGCATGGAGGGGTGGAGTGGGTGGAGTGGGAGCATCACCTGAACTCAGGTAGAATCTTTCCACCACCCTTGGGCATCCATGGTTTTGGCTTTTGTTTCTTAAATACCTCTGTAGTTTTATGTGTGAGCAATTCCAGTGACTCTCCACACTGATAATTATATTCAGTGTCAATATTAGGAAAAACATTTCTTCTGTAAATTCAGCCGGTATTTGATTGCCTTGTCCCCAGTAGGTAGAGAGAACATGATTACTTTATTCTTCAAATAATTTTATAGAAAGCTCTCATGCAGCAGAGGGTTGTGAAAGACTCTATTTTCTTTGCTCTTGCAATCTTTTGTGCCCCATTATGTTTTCTATGTTTCAGTTACTGTCTATTGAAAGTCCTCCACATTCCTACGTCTTCCTCATATCATGGGACCCTTAACTAGTCAGAGAAACCCAATTAAAGCCCCAGCACTTGTTTTCAAGCAGCTTCATTGGTGCCTTCAGTGCTGCACTTTTCCCCTCCCCAGGCCACCGCCTCTTTTGTAAGCTTTCAGGGATTTCTCTCTTCACGCCCTGCCTGCTGCATTGCCTCACATAGCCTGTTACACAGAAACTTTTGAGAGGGGAAGCTTGCAGCAAGTTCGTGAGGACTGTGGCTACACAATTTCTAGAAGGAAAGAGTATTATTTTTAAAAATATCTTATGAGATCAAGCTCCTGAAAGTGAACTTGTCTAATTCTGTTGGTGCAATAGTAATGCTGAGTTGGAAGTAGAAAGTTAAAGAGGGGGAAACAAATCCTAGTATGAGCTCTAAGAAATATGTAATCTTTCTCTAAATTCTCCTGCATGCCACATTTATCAGAGAATGAGTCTTGCTTAATAATAATGGAGGGAAAACAGTTTTCCTGAATGACTGCAGTGCTGAATTTCATTTCTAAACACACTACTGTAGAAAAACTTCTAGTTTGTTTCATGGGGAGTCAGATCCAAAACCAGGTCAGTATTTCCCATTATCTTTTTTCAGATGACAGACTAGCAGTTTGAGTCATTAGAGAGAGTAACTGCTAGTCTGCTATGGAGTATGAACATGGTTGTAGGATAAGGGAGATTCTGAATCAGAGCTACTTTTTAAAATATGTATTATTCCTCAATTTTGTGGTATGAAAAATGCATACATATTTATGCAGGAAACATTTTTTTAACTAAACAAATACATCACAGCAACTAGGAATTGCAATCACCTCAATACAGATAAGAACCAATAGATCTGTGAATCATTCATTGAGAAAATGTCCCTTGTGGAAACCATTTTGTTATTGAATAGAGTGATGTAATTTTCTTTTCTGCTAGTTTTTAGTCTCTGCTAAAACTGTTTCTGCTAGTTTTTAGTCTCACTTTATCTTGTAGAAATCTTCTAATTTTATTTTAATTGAGAACAAAAATTTGCATAAGAATTGAGTAGTTGCAGAAAAAAATCTCCATGACAACAAAAGCGTTTTAGATAAATTAACATTTATTGTATAGAAACAAACAATTTTTTTTAAATGGTTAGCACATACTGGCATTGGAATAGAACTTGTATATTTCTCAGGCATTTTGTCTTGCCTGAAGTACCATGACACAATCCACAGCTAAGATGTGGTGCAAGGGTTTTGGGTAAAAGCCAGCTAGAGGCTGAATGAAAATTACCCTAGAAAGAGTCATGTCTTCTTTTAATGTCACAGTAGTTATAAAAGATGGTCTGCAAGGTACATACAGGCAGTGCTTAAAGAAAGCAAAACAATGCTGGGAACTGATAAAGTATAACAATTTTTATGGTCTTAGATGGCCAAGTTGGTTTAGCAGGACTTTTGCAAGCCACATGATATGTTTCTAAATTCAGCTAATACTCAAATGCTACCGACTCCACATTTTGGAGAAATAATATTTATAGCAGCAACATTAAATAATTGCTAAATATAGCAAATTTTAGAGTAACTGTTTAGATAATTAGCATAAAAATAAGTGCATTTGCTAATATGAGTTAAGGCAGGAAAGCAACAGACTTTACCTGCTCACATTTTAGGCAAGATTGGAGGATGGGTGAGGTGGCCCACATGGGAGGGAAGCAGAGAAGAAAAGCTAAGAATAAGAGAACTAGTGCATGTAGAGCATGGGGAAGGAAAAAGTAAATTTTTAAAATTGTAAGATTTCAAATTTTCTTGATCAGCAGGAGCCATGAGTTCATGTTGAGTTTGAAAATGCAGGAATATTAATTGTACCAATACCAATTTCAATACCGATAAAAAATAAAAGAGAAAGAGGCTTTGGTCCCAGGAACAGTGGTCTCAGCTGGAAGTTTCAGGCATTGCCACAGTGAGAGACCTGGAGTAGTTCTGTGGAGGGGGGAAGGGTGTTCACCCTTCCTCACTTTTAGCTGAGAGCTGTCACTATAACAACAGCAGCAGCAAACGCTGACTGGGAATTTAAGGCACTGTCAGCCTTGCACAAAAGAGGTGTGTGCTGCCAGTGACTAGCCCAGTCTGGCATCCTCTGTCATTGGATGAGTCCTCTCCTTGTTCAAAGCAGGTTCCTGTGTGGTTTTGATTTCTTTATCTACCAGTGCAGCTGTGCAAGCTCGGTTTCTCTTGGTGGACTTGGAAATAGTTCACCCCCTCTTTTGTTATTATTTGAAAAATCAAACCCCAAACCTAGTTATTTCCTTCTCTGATTAAATGTTCTCTTATTTATTCCTTTAGGAGACTGATTATTTTCACTTGCCTGATGTGCTTGTTGTTAATCCCCAGAAATGTGTTCTAACCAAGTGTAAAATTGTATATTAATATAATTTTAATACTCCTCTGAAAATTGATTCTAAAATGATGCATTGGGATTCCCCATGTCTTTCCTCCTTGATTTTCAGGTCCCATGTGTTTAGCCTAGCCAGACTGCCCTACCAGTAATAAATTTTTTCCCCTACTATAATAAAATGTCGGCAGAGCAGGTGTGGCCACTACCTCCCTCTCTTTACTGGGATGGCCCACTGCTTTCCATGGCTTCACACAGATACAGTGAATTAAAGCCCAGTAGCAAGAAGAATGTCCCAAAAAGGAGTGAAATCCGTTGCATGTTCTTCCCATATTACACTGGAGGCTGCAGGGATGAGGTGAATGCTGGTATGTGTTTATGTATCTGCAGATGTAGATGCTCATGAAGATATGCAACATGGAAATATTATTAAAAAATTAGCAAGAGCTGTAATTCCTTGGTCCTGAGGCTACACTGAAAACTCTCTGCAAAACTAAAGAATTTATACTGCAAGAAAACTCCTAGTGCTCACAAGGAACAGAAATGCTGGAAAGACCAGCTGGAATCTGGCACGGGTTACTGCAAATTATGCAACACTTGAACACATACATGTGTTTGATGATGGAAGCTGCCAAAACATCAGTGTATGCCTCCCCACAAACACATTATGCCCTTTCCACATGCTTGCTGGGCAGTGTGATGCTGGGGTGGTTTTCGATCTGCTAAATCTGTTATAGACCCATTACCTGGCAAGGGTCTTCCCTCTGGGCAGCAGCAGCAGCTGAAAGAGCAAGATAACACAGATCTCTGTGCGGTGCCCAAGCCCTGCAGGCTGGCAGGGATGTGTCTCAGGACCATGGGACTCAGGCTGTTCCCAAAGGACATCTCCATCTCTGCTGGCACTGGGAGAAGGAAGTAGGGGCTCTGAGAGGTATTTTCCTCCTCCTATATATAGAAGGAGGCAGATTTGTCTCAAATACAATGACGTGCTTGGAAAGATAAGATTGAGTCAGGTGGTGCTTTGGGAGAGCTCTGGCTTGCTGTTCATCTAGTAGCCATTCTGCTAAATATGTGTATTGATATATAAAAGTGTAAAAATTGGATCAGTATATTTCAATAAATGTGTATGCATAACCATGAAAGAGGGATCCTACACAAACAGGCATTGCATTTTTGCTCAGTCTAGAATGTCTCCGTTTTGAAGTTGCGTCTTAAATTTCCTGGATGCTTGCAGCACCAAATTAAGTATTTTTCCAACCACTTTTTTCTGGTTTAAAGCAGTTCCCTGCAATCTTCCTCACAGTTTTTCTCTCCAGCACTCTCTTGGCCTACCTGGCTTGTTCATTTGAATATCAAAAAAAAATTTAATTAGTTCCTTATTGCTGTTGTTCCTATCTTTCTATCCTTTCAGCAAAGGCTTTATCTTCCTTCACCCATGATTTTGTCAAATATCATCATGTAAACTAGGTATAAATATTTGGGGTTTGCTTCAGTAATATTGAAATAAGATATTTCTGCAGGTTTCCTTCCCATTATAGAAAAAAGGGCAATGAGTAATTGTTAATCTGCAGGCTGAATTTGAAAAATCCTTTTAAAGAAGACACATTGGTCTCAGGTAGGAGTCTTGCTGGCACACCTACCATTTGTCTTATGTAAACTACCTCAGGGAGGCTGCAAAAAATAAATATGCAAATGATCCCCCAGCATTACTATATGATCTAAACTACAGGAAAATCTTCTTTCAATGCTCCTCCTTACTGCCTAATAGCCAGGTTATAGTCCTAAAGCAGTGTACCATTAGAAATAAATTTTCATATTTAGAAAGGGATATGTCTTTTTTCATTTATTGCTGTCACAGAATATTAAGTTTTCTATGTACTATGTTATTATTAATTAAGAGTAAGGTTTCTTTTCTAAATAAGTCTGAATTCTAGACTTCTGGAAAACTGGAAAGGTAATTCTGTATGACATAATCGGCTAGTGCATATTGTTCACCTGTAGCACTGGCAAATGGATCCAGTGCATTGCACAATATTTCTACATTTGTTTCTTATTGCTTTCCGGAAATGTGGGCCCACACTTCATAACATTTATTTATTTTAAAGTGTAAATTACAAGGCTTCATCTCAAGGCCTTTTTGTTTTCTTTCTTTGTGTTTAATATGAATAATGAGAGCAGCATGCTATCCTCACCAGCATTTGTTGTCTAAGTCAGCATGGACTCGTCTTGAGGTCAAGGGGGCAGCCTTGAGTGTCTTTTTGATTTTTCCCTTGTTTCCAGTGGCTAGGTAATTAACATTGGCTGGGCATTTACAGGAAGCTCCTGTTGTCTTTAATTTTGATGAGTGGAGGAAAATACATAGCTATAGACTGCCTGAAAGGGTTTTGGGGTTTTTTTCATTCCCCTGGTTTATGTGTTTCAAAAAAGTAGAAATAGAAATACCATACTATAAATAGAGAATATTTTTGGATTAAAGGAGAAATGTAAATTGAATTGTAACTGCATTACTTCATATTTCTCTGATCTCGTTCTGAGATATATTGGAAAAACAGAGTATTCTAAATACTGTTTAAGCCTTAGAACCTGCCTCATGCATTTCTGAAATCAGGTGCACAAGGTCATCCTGCACTTGGTGGACTCAGTGCCTGGGGCAGGGTGGATGCTACAGAGAGGCACATCTGGGTGACACTAAATACTTAATTTGAATTAGAAAGGAGGAGAAAGCAAAGACAGTATATTCGGGGCAATGAATGCAGGAGCATTAATAGGGCTCAAGTCTCACAATGTAATCTAACACAAGAGGATAATTCAGCCTGAAATGGCTAAAGAGTAATCTAGCCTTCTAGCATAATATTGCATTTTATGGCGTAATTTTTAGGTTTTTGCAACCTGTTTCCTATACTTCAGGATAAAAGCCTAATATAATGTCTCAGTGAGTAAGATTTCCTTTGTTTTCCCCTTATGGTGATAAGTTCCAGTAAAACTCTCCCTAATGGTGTAATCAGATGACCAAAATAGGAGAAGGGCTGAAGGCATAAAAAAAGCAAAGGTGTTAAAGCAGTGCATATGGCATGACAGTTAAAGGGTTGCCAAAAGCCCTAAAGAACCCAAATCAAACAAGCTTCTAGAAATAATCCCAAGCACTTATGCAGCAAAGAAATAATGATGAAATAGAAGAGCTCTTGAGAGGGATTACTTGCTGTTATTGCCGCCACATGAATAGACTCAGTGCTCTGTGAACACAATGAGTGTAAAGGTCAGGTAAAGGCAGCTGACTGGGAATATCCCTGTGTAGACTGCTTCCCACAGTGCCATGCCAGTTGCCTCTGTTTCCGGTGGAGTACTATCTTTGCATTTTTTCTTACTTCTAATCGCTTGATGCTCTAATGAGTATAAAGTAATGCTTTTCATATGTAGTTACTCACACCTTTCCTGTCAGTTTTGTGAAGCTGTGAGGAGCTGCACTAATGGTAACTCAACATTAATCTGTTATTTTAGTGAAAGGAAGTGATAAAAAGTGCAGAGCAGGAGTAGTGGGGAGAAAGAAGGGTAGCCTTCCTACCACCAGCACAGCCTTTTTATGGATCTTGAGGCAGAAGGTCTTTCCAGTGACCTCAGACATTAAAGGTTCCTTGCTGTTCTGCTTCATGGGGATTTTAGGATATTGTTTCATAAAACTGGCTTGTCTGCTTGCAGAACATAATTTTATAAAATGTCTTGTAGGCACCACAGGTTCTGTTTCTAGACAACATCTGTCTATGTTTTCTTGGGCTCTGAAAAATTAATACACTAAAAATATCAAGACTTCAGATCAAAAATCTGACCTTTAAGGTAACTCTCTGAGGGACAATGATTGTAGTTCACAAATACTGTGCTCAGTTAAAAACATTAGTAAAAACACTGTTGAGTGTTTTAAATGGAGTATTAGGATATCTTAATGATAGATCCTTCTTTTATTAACTTGTACATCATCATGCAAACCTGTGTCTACTGCTGAATATTTAAGAAAAAGTAGCTTTTCCAAAAGAAAAAAAAGTAGCTTTAGTTGTAAAAAACTTGTATATCTTTGCATATATCATCCCCAGCTTTCTACTGAGGGAAAAAAGACAGTTGTTCAGCCCATCACACTTGAGGAATAATTTGAAACTAGTAAAGTTTTACACCAGCCTTTTCCCTTGAATAATTCAGATCTGTTTGGGCATAGCATAGTGCTTTTCTTTTATAACTGTCTACTAACTAAATAACTAATTAACTAACTGGGGAGGAGGGACTTAAGTTAAATATAAAAGTGAAAAAACCAGTTTCTACATGTTGAATAGTTTTGTCTTTCAGTAATTTAGATTCCTTGAGTGTCAGAAAGTTTCAAAAACTTTGAATTAAACATGTACGTATATTATGAGCATCTTATCCCGTTGATATCTTACCTCCTGGATTTCATTTAACTGGAAATCAAGGGTAACTTAAATTGCAAAAGGGCTATTTTCTAGTCTCTTGGGGACACTCCACTGTCCTGGTCATATTTAAATTTGATTGCTTGCTACCTCATTTTTGAAAATAAGCATCTACCTTCACTGTTTATTCACCTTGGTGATTAATTGTGTTGCTTTTTTTCTGTAGGATTGTGGAAAAGGGGTACTACAGTGAAAGAGATGCTGCTGATGCTGTCAAACAAATCCTGGAGGCAGTTTCTGTGAGTATTATCTGGCATTTCATGCTCTGCAACTGATCTTTCATCCACAGTGGCTCAATAAATACTTGTGTGTGAAAGAGACAGTGTGCACAGGTTTCCTCTTACAATTAATTCCATACCAATAATTTTTAAGGTAATCAGTGGCACTTTGAAGAATTGCACTTCAATCACAATGACAATACTGTTGAGAGAGAGCAGAACAATAATTGTTGCCAGTAGCTTGTGCAGTTTCTAATGTACCTTCTTCCTCTTTATGTTCTGTACTTTTTAAACATTGGATTTTTTAAATATAATAATTTCACATTCTTTTAGTTAGAGAAAGGCATACACATTCTTGAGGAAGGCTTCCAATGTCCACATACAGTATTTCTGTAAATTTTCTGTGCTTCTTAGTCACTTGGGGATTTTCCATCTGATTTCACACCAGATGTTCTCCAAACCAGCAATCAGATGCTGGGGAACTACTTAAGAAATTAATTTGCCCAATGTCCAGTGTAAGTGTTAGTACTATTCACTTCCAGTACAGAAGAGAGCGGACAAGAGAAAAGAGAGGTCACCCTGCAGGGCTCATTTGAGAGATGTTGGTGGTGAGGCAGGTTCTATCCAGGCCATCCATGGAAATTCAGTGTCAAAGAAGCTGTCCTCAGAAATGGACTGGTGGTGGTTACTGGCCTCTATAGAAGGTATCCAGAGATGAGATGAGGAGATTACTGGTTACGGCAGTAATTCTGTTCATCAGAAGGAGCAGGGCAATCTGGTCATATTTGCCTGGGATGATAACAAAATACCTCAGTGTGAAAAGTCCCTATTGGTATTATTTGTGAGCCTGTTCACACTAAATAAGATGTGAGAACTGGTGTTCACAACACTAACTGCAAATACTTCAAGACCGTGCATGTTTGCTTCATGGTCCCTTCCGAATGATGTGATGTCTACTGTATCAGTCTCATCCAAAGAAATCTAAATAATGTATTTTACAGCACAACATAATGCATTTGTATAAACTTTTAAAATTGGCTCAGATTATTATTTTATTACTAATTTTTTCTTTCTGTTGAAATGCTCCGGTTAAAATGGCTGTAGGTTATTTAATATTCTTTTATAAAAAATTATTATTAAGTTCTGCTGAAACATGTTTCAGATTTAAGCTCTTTATTTTAAAGCCAGAACAAAAGAAAAATCTTCAACTTCTATGAGCTATAATAGCCTGGTTGAAATCAATGGAACAGTGATATATGAAAACAAAAAAGCTGATTTTTATATAAGCAAAAATTAGGATTTCTAGGGTTCCCTGTAGTAGATCCCTAACTTGGATGAGCTATATTCACTTCTGCTCTTATAGCTGACACCAGACATCTAAGCCAAAGCTGGAAAAGCTGTGGAAGTGGCAGTTCCCAGTTTTGCAGCCCTGCTGAAGTACTCTGATAGATTGGGGCTATAAACTTGACAGAATGGTGTTTGTGAGCAGGACAAGAGTTATAGTTAGAAACTGGAAAATGCTGCTGTAGTCGAATAATCTTTTCAAAATAAAAGGAAATGTATCCACAGATCATTCTTTAAACCAAATGTTTGTACAATTTGTACAATAGGCAATGCCAGTGAATACCCTTCAGGCACCACATAGGCTTTTTTGATGTTTGTGATTTTTATAAATTGCACTTCAAAAAAGCGGCATCCAGCCTTCCTTTTGCTGAACTCTGTTGAGCTAAATGTTTTATAAGGCCCCTGTTCAGGGCTGTTGCTCTAGTCATGGATCTGTCCTTGCAGTGGGTCATTAATAAGGAGGAATTAAGTCTTCATATGGCAAAGGTTTTTATGAGACACTTCTAAAGAATTTAATAAGTATAGACCGGCATTTTAAAAGCACATAAGCATTTTTTATTTAATTTCCTTTGAAATTGTTAAAGCAAATGGACTAAAAAAACAGAATAATCAATAAAACTTCTGAGTCTGTCTGGAGTTTGTATACCTGAATACCTGTGTGCCCAGCTCTAACTAGCTTACCAAGAATTAATCAAGCAGCCAGAGTATCACACAGAAGATTAATCTCAATCTTCATGTCACAAACCATCATAGATATATAAAACATCTGTAATCCCAAGATCAGAGAAAATAACAAAACCAGTATTGTTGTGTAGACCTCCACATTAATTTAGTCTTTTTTAATGACTTTACTTTTTGCTATTTATATCTGATCTGGAGTTCCCAGCCAGTGACTGTATTTGCCCATAGAGGGAACACATTACATTTTTTTTCCTCCCTTCTCCATTTTTGCCCTTTCCATTATTCTTTAGCTCTTCTTCAAGCTGGGAGATAGCTTCATTCATAAGATAAAAGGCTTATACAAAACTAGGTCAAACCAGTGTTCATCCCTTTAGCTCTTCTGCTGGAGTGTTCAAAACAGGTGGAGAGGTTTTATTGCTATCTGACAGCACAGGGAGATGAGATGGAATCTCATGATTTCATGAATGAGTTTCATGCCTAAAGAGGAGGCATTTGAGGGCAGTTTTCCTTGGAACATTGTTGTAATTTCTCTCCTCTAGGGAATGAGTTGCATGCAGTGTGGTCTTCTTGCACACTTATTCTAGTAGCAGTTTTGTTGGTTTTTTTGGGTTTTTTTTGTTTGGTTTGGTGGTTTGGGGGTTTTTTGGGTTTGGGGTTTTTTTGTTTGTTTGGTTCTGTTTGGGTTTTTTTGGTGGGTTTTTTTTGTGTGTTTTTTGGTTTGGTTTGGGGTGGTTTTTTTGTTTGTTTATTTTATTTGTTTGGTTTTTTTTTTTAGTGAGTGAATTTCTGCATGCAGATGAGGCCAGATCTTCACTGGGTATCTTGAAGAATGAGTTATTGATATTTTGGTGTCCAAGTAGTCCTCAAAAGATTGGTCAAAAAAGGAATACTGTACTCTTTTTTAGGAGAGGAACACAAATCTATTTTTTAGCTGGTTAAACTTTATAAAATTACACTGGGTTTTTTTTAATGTGTACTTTTAAAATCTTATATTTGTTGCTAAAATAATTCTGTTCCTTCTTACCTATTCTGCATTAGTGTAAAAGGAATACTTTCTTCTTGGGGATTAAACTACTCTTCTCAATATATTTAAATTTGAAATTAAGTATAAATCTTAGTTTTTGTATTTAGGGTAGTTACTAGTATATGTACTATATGTAGTTTTGAACTCATCCATCAGTCTCTAAATTAATTTCCCATCAAATTTTACAGTAATTTATTTTCTTAGATGGCCCATTATCTTGTCTAGATAGGAATATTTTCCTGAAGTTATATGTGGGACTCCCTCCATTTCTATTTTTCAATTTAAATTTTCTACTGCTTCAAGCTTCATTATAGATCTGCACTTCTGTTCAGATCCTTGTCATCTTAAATTCACAGGGGGCATGCTGAACTGTCAGGTATGGTGCCAAAGCCTGGAGGCACTTATGCAACTTGCAGATTTGAGAGAGAAAATTAAGATTAAAAGTTTCTATCAATTTCAGGGAATTTTGATCTGTCCAATAATGAACTGTATGTTAGTAGGTAAGAACCTACTTATGAATATGCAGCTTGCAAGCACATTTACAATGAGTTACTCGTGTGTCTGACAATTAGAGCTTAGGCCAAATGAGCTAATCAGACTTCTAAAGACAGGATAAGACTCAAGGGAATTTATTTAGATATTTGGGGGGCTTGGCATTCAAATAAAAGTGTGCAAGAAATAAAGATTATGCAGAGATTTCCTTTTTGCTATACAGTCATTGAATTAGTTCTTGCTGGAGATAGAGACAACAAATGTATTTTAGTTTTAGCCACCAGCTACAAGGTGAACTTACTTGAGGTGTAATTGTCACAGGTTCCTAAAATTTTGAACAAGGTGAATGTGTTACATTATCAATATATACTTAACAAAGCCTAAAAAGGCACACCATAAAAAAGGATAAGAATTGGGAAGAAACATGGAGATCAGTTCTGTAGAGAATGAAGTCAAAATTAACGGAAGAGAATGGCAGGGATGCCTAGGTATTACAACAGAGGAAAAAACTTGTCGAAAATAGTAGCAAAGTTTGGGAATATGCTATGTAGGAAGAAAAATACTATGCTTGATTGAAGATATTGAAGAACATTGACTTCCTCTCTTTAGAAGATTTTACAAAGGATTTTCTTTTCAATAGAAGAGGCATTTGTACCTTCAGGTTTCTCCCCCTTCACTGATGAATCCTGAGTGTTTTCCACCCTCCCTCTGGCAGTAGAGAGTGGCTTTCTGAGTCTGTTCCTGATATAAGTGTTTTTATCCATAAGGAGGAAGTTAAGGAACAGCCGCTGTTCTGACCTAAGACTACCTCCCAAAGCCTGCTTTTCTGATGGGGAAAGAAAGGGAAATGTAAAATTCTTCTGTCAAGTGTTCTGTATGTTTGCTTGAAAGTGGAATTTCAGAAACTTGCAGGTTTAGGCCAGATTCAGTATGTCTTTAACTATGTGGTTGTTGCTGAAGACCAGTGCTTGATACTATAAGACAAGGAATTTGCTAAGGATTACGATTTTGTACTGTATTCCCTCAAAGTGTGGTCCACTTTGCCATTCCCCTTTTTACAGGCTCATAACTTCTTGAAATAGCATAGACACTACTTTGATAGTGGTTGTATTAGACTGCAGAATAAAGGGGTTCTAGAAATATTTTTAAAAGGACTTCTGCAATAAACATGCATCACACATACAATAAACCCTGTATAACAAGGCAAAGTGTCAGACATAGAGGAGGAATGAAATAAGGGAAGAAATATTGTTTGTTTGTATTATATCTTATAATACAGCGAAGGCAGGCAAGGACTGATGGTTGGATTGATATCAGGATGTGTTTTGCAGGAAAATTACTTTCATTCTTTCCTGAACTGGGAGTATTGCCAGAGGCATGGCATACAACTTAATGACTTATATTAAGAAATAACAACATCTGTCCATCCTATGGCATTGTTGTTGGGTTTTCATGAAATAAAAAATAATTTCTACTTGATCGAGTCTAGGCACAAAGTGTTTCTTTCTTCACTATTTGTTTCTGAGGCTTGAAGGTGAATCTTCTTGGAGAGGGATGGTTTAACACATCATGTACAGAGATGACTCCATGGAAGCTGGGAAATTGTCTTGGCCTTTCTTCCATTTGGTGACCACGTTTTAAAAGGGACTTGATCAGTGCCCTGGCAGATTGTTCTGTCACACTGCTGTTAAGAACAAATAAGCAAGTAGGTAAATTGACAAGCTGTGTAAGAAACTGGTCAAAGCACTGCCCCTGCCTGGGAGAGAAATGCATTTGTGTTTCTAATGTGCTGTCTTTGAAGCAATGATCAGTAATGGTTCCATACACAGAATAATCTGCTTAGAGGGTGAAGGCATTCTTAATGAGTCAGTTCATAATATTGCAAGCTTACATTTGATTGCTTTTCATGTTTGTTGTAGACAGATTTTAAACTATTTTTTCTTGTTATTGGGGAGCATAACAGAGTGGGACTTATTATCACACTAACCTGTTTTATCAGTGCCTTGATTCAAAATTATTTTTTCAAAAACATTTTTTGAGATCTGTTTTCCACTGAGTACAAGGTTCCTCTTGCAGCACAGATATTGAAGAAGAGTTACAGTCAAAAGAGCCCAGCAATGCTGTCATCAGCAATAAGGAAATGAGGGTATTGTATTTGCTATTATCACTAATAGAGGAAATAGAGTGAGCAGATTTACTGTATTACAGTTAATGTCCAGTGCAGCAAAAAGTCAGGGTCATATTTGCCTAATTGTTACTATTTTTATTATGCTTTCATCTAAGTAAGCTGTCCTACGCTCGTTTTCAAAACGTATCACTACAATATTAATTTTGGAAAACATTTGGAAGTAACAATGAAAGTGACTAATTATCACTTGTTTTAACTCTCAGCACACCACAAATACAATGCCATATTATGCTGTGTTTGAGTCAGTAGTTGACACTTAGTCCAAAAGACTGACATTTCCAGGGAAATTGCTGTCTAAGAACTGACTGGGAACTCAAGGATTTGACCTTTTCCCAATTCATCGCAGGGAGATGGGCAATTTTTCTGCACCTTCATTTATAAGATGGATTGTTGGAAATACTGTGTGAAAAGAGTGCTGAACCTGTCCAAAGGCTGAGTCTATCTGCCTCATTCACTGATTCTTGAGGCATTGTTTGGTGATGGCCTGGCCATCTCCTTTAAGAGGAAATAGCATAGGAAATGAGCTCTGTGAAGGTCTGAGTCTTGTCCTTAGACAGCCACACTTCTGTATGTTAGCCAGCACAAAGTTAGCAATTAATAAGCACAAACAAAGGAAAACAACTGCGTTTATCTCAGACCTTAAACTGCTACTACTCCTTTTATTAAAATAATTTTTACTGCATGTATTTTGCAAACTATAATGCAGGGATAGGGCACTCAAATAACTGTTCCTATGGGACACACTGTATAATCTGCATCTCCAAAAAGCACATGCTGCTATATGAGCTTGGCAGGGCTCTGAAGGTTTCTGAGTTGGAGGAGCTCCTAAAGTATCCTGAGATCCTCACATACTGTGTAGAAGCAGTAAAAGTTTACCATCTGGGTGCCACAGAGTCAAAAAGAATTGATGAAGACTAAGGAGGTATCAGAAATTGCCCTGGAAGAAATACCAAAGTAGAAAACCAGGCAGCTGTGCATGGAAGGATAGAGGAGAATTGTTAACTGACACTGCAGGAGTGCCACAGGTAACTGCTGCCCCTCATGCAAACTGTGCAGCCTTGATAAAGTGATAGCAGTGTAGACACACATTGCAGTATTTCACTAAGGACTGAAAGGCATCTGGTTAAACGTTACATTTAAAAAGAACCACGTTTATAGACATCACTACTTTGTCCAGAAGAATATTTACTAAAGCTTAAGGAAATCCTTTTATCCAGACCTCCAGGAGTACTTTTCCTAAGCCAACTGTGACTGCAAGACCAAGCAAGGACAGGCTTATCTCCTTGTGTCTTGCTGTTCATGCACCAGTAATGATGGTAAGGAATAAAGAGACGTTGACTTCAGGAGTAAATTACAAGGGAACCTGTGAAAAGAAAGACAATTGCCAAAAAATTACTCAGTAGTATTATTGTAGCCCTATGCAATTTTGCACCTCCAATTTCATAGTACTAGACTGGCTAAGATAGCAGCCTTTCAGCAGAACAACTGCTTGCAAAATTGCATTTTTTTTTCATTAGGTTGTATGGAAACTTACCAGAATCCCCATGATGTGATTTGAAAAAGCAGTAAGATAATTTCTTCCCTTTTGGGGGGAGATTTCTGACATGCCACGGAGCTGTTATAAACTAAGATTGACTGACACTGATCCCTTTTAAATTGGCTACCTAGAAATTAATCAGTTATTGTTTCAGTTTGGTGGATCTATTTCTGTGGCCCTGGTAGCCTGAGTGAATAATTCAATCTCTCAAGATCCCTAACTGATCCCCTGAAATGTCAGAAACTGTGGATTTTTTGGAAATTGTAATGAATCCATTTTTCTCCTTTCTCATTTACTCTTTTCTGATTATTTTTATGTCTCTGAATGACTGGTTTGCATGATGTCACACTTGTTTGCTGGCATGTGAAGAATGCTTTCTGAAGGCTTTTACCTCCATTTTATTGTTTCTATCAACAAATCCAGGAAATGCCTAGACTTAAAATTTCACACACTCCTTCTTTTCAGTTGAGCTTTACACAGACTTCCATGTTGGAAGAGCCAAACCCTGGCAGAGGTAAATGTCAAAGGTAATGCTTCCAGCAATCAGCACCTCCCCACTTCATTAGATTTGAGTCCATGATTTTACTTCATTAGCTAGAAATAATGAGACCAGATATTTATAAGAAACAGCGTGTCTCCTTGGTTCACGTAGTGGGGGAAAAGCTTTTTTAGGAGCTATGTTAGATGGTGCCTGAATGAAGCACACAGTCAATGGTAGTTTGATTTCTGGACATTGACAATGTTGACTGTTTGGTGAACAGTGCTGGATGTGAGGATTTTGTTTTATTTTCTGACACAAGTTCTTGTGCAATAGTAAGGATGGGCAGCAACTGGAGTGTTAACAAACAGTACATTTCGTTATTGAAATGTGCCTTTCCAAATACTCTGCTCACCTGAGTCTATCTGATAAGCAGCAATAGCAGAAATTCAGCATGCTGTCAGAAAGTAAACATATGAATATTTTCTTCCTTATGTTTTAAAGTCACTTTGTTTTACTATTGTGGTTTCCTGTCTATAAAATATTATCATATTCTGTAGTTATTATCATACTTTATGGCAATACAATATAAATTATATTTGAGTGAGCAAAATCTAACAGCTGTAGAGCTAGGTATAATAAATTATCACAGCTGCAATCCTTTTCCTTGCATCCGACTGTGCCTGATTCACTGGGGTTCTTATATCTTTCTGTGTGACACAATGATGGAGTTTTTTATAAGGAACTTGGAAAGTCAAGCAATAAAATCTGTTAAAATATGTCCTTCATTTAAAAATCAATATTTAATCTAAAATTCCATAAAGATTTGATATATATGGTATGGAACATTGTTGCCAACAAAAATTTCAACATGGTTTTCTGTGCAGATACAACCAGCCTGGAATAAGTTTGCGCCTGTGGCTGTCTGGTAGGATGAATAATTGAACAAATTCAGAAAAGATAAATTTGACAGCTCCATGTCTCTCAGAAATAAGAGTTCTTTCTTCCTGAGTTCTGAGAGAGTGCTTCACTAAAGTACCATTAGTCTGAGCACCACACGAGCATCCAGCTGTACACAGAATATCTTGTCTTGTAGCATTTTCCTTGATGACAGGACTAAAAAAATCTCGTCTTCTGGCTGCTTAATTTTTTTCCACCTAGTGAGAGAGATGTTTGTTAACATGTTAGTTTCTTGTAAAATGTATTTGAAATTATTCAATAGTCTGAAAAATTATAAATTGGAGGGAGCAGACTGACTCCCTACATCTTCTTCCTGAAGAAAGAAATTGAAGAAAGAAAGAACTGAAGAACTTCCTGAAGAAAGGAAAGGTAGAAGACAAAAATAATGCAGCATATGTCCTGAAGAGGAGATCTGCGCAATCAGAGTTTACCTCCCATATTTTATTCATGTCAGTCCCAGTTTTTGCTTCTGAAACCCTCCCTATGACTCTGTTTCTCATTGGAAATCCAAAGGTAGGATCAACAAGCAAGCAAGTGCTGGTTCACACCTGCAGGCAGACAAGGTACCACAGATACCCCAGTTCCCTGCCTAGTGAGAACTGAGTTGCTTGCTGCAAAGACACCTTCTCCTCAGACAGGGTCTTCCACCTCTCAGTGGCTGCTTCTTCTTCAGGTTTACAGGGTTCCCACCAGCACGTGCAGGACCCGAGGGAGGTTCCTGCCCTGCTCCTTCTCCTGCCCGTGCAGATGCTGGTCCAGAGGTGCACAGGCTGGGATCTGTCAGCATCTTTATTTCCTGTGCAGGGACAGATGGAGGGGTGGTTCCCCTTCATGTCGGGTGCTTTCCACAACTCCCATCCTCCAAATGGTGCAGCAGGGTAGTGCCACTTACTATATACCCTGATTTGTAAATTAAGTATTCTGCTGTTCACATGCCTACAGGTAAACCAAACAGATAAACCTAAGCCAGTTTTTTTTTATAAGAACAACATAGTTTCAGACAAAATATTCCTAACAAATCAGGAGTTATCTCACTATTTTGAAGGATTCATCTGGTTTTCTGTGAAAGCATAAGTCCTTGCAATAATTTTGAATGAATGTCTAGAAGGGCAAACCTGTCAAAAATTAAATTGAATTAATCCACAAATTAAATTAGAAGCTTCTATCTCTAGTAAGCTTTGAAATCTCTCAGCAGGTAGTGTGAAGAAAAATCTGGTAACATGTAGAGAACCAACTGAAAGACAAATTCTGATATACTTTGTTTTTAAATACCGGTGTAGTCACTGAAATTTGCAGCAAGGATAAGGTCCAGTATGTCACTTGAATATAAAATAACCATTGCCAGCCCTACATGTTTTTGCAATGCTTTCCATGTGAGACTGCAGGATGGCTCCTGTGATGAGTCGACTCTAGTGTTATCAGTGGAGGTGTTTCAGCTGCTACTTTCCTAAGCTTAATTTCAGAGTAGGGGTCTGGGAAGGATCCCCTATTTAGTCAGGTGCAGACCTTCTTCCTTTCCAGACTTGCTGCATTTACCCCATCTCTGCTAATCCTAAGGAAAGAGCAGACTGAAGCAGTTATGTCTGAGCAGATCTTTGAGCATGTGTTTCAGGAATGCACAAAAGGTTTTTATAGTTACCTCTTAGTGGTAATGAAGAAATAACTGTTTAAATAACATAAGGGTACTTTCCAAACTATTGGATAAGATGAGTGATATAATTGGGTTAACATTGCTGCAAGTGAACTAGTTGGTAAATAGAAATTGGAATAACCAGCAAAGTATGTCTATTTTGCAGTTCTTTTTTGAGGTCTGTAACCCTGTAATTGGAGCTCAGGATCACACATTGTGACTGCTCCATGGTGCACCTGTGCTCTGTGGCTCACATCACACCTCAGGCTTTAGAGCTGATGGGTAGCAGCCTGGCACTGGCAGGGTGGCCTCTACTCCCATGTTCCCGCTGCTACATAGATGTGCAAGAAAAAGCCCTGGGCTCCACAGCTCCCCATGCTCCAGCCTGTGCCAGCAAAAAACAAATTCCCCAAAAAACAAATGCCAGTGCTAGGTTTATATTTGTAACTCAGATGACACTGTCTTTCCCAGAAACCCTTTAGTGTGTTGAAAGCAAAGGTTCATGAAATGCTGTCACTCTTCAGGTTTGATACTCAATATATTGTTACACAGAATGGGCATGTGGCTCTTCAAGAGTAAATTATTCATCCCTTACTATATTACTATTTTACTTACTGTTCTTCCTGGACTTTATCTTCCATGACCTTTTCTCTTTACTCTTTACTCTTTCTCAGAATTGTTTGCTTTCTGCATGAAATACAGACCAATGTATCTAAATAATGAAAAGTCATGGACCAGTTCATAGCTTTCTGTCAGTCTTCAATTTGACTGATTTGCTTAAAATCACACAGCTGATTTCTGCTATCTAGGCAAAGAAAATTAAATTATTTAATATGTTAAGATACAGCTAAGCAAAAGAAAAGTGATTCACTGGACTATTGTTTTCAAACACTAACAATCTACCTTGGAGAGCTGAGTTTGTTTCAGAGCTGTGTACAATGTGTTGTAAACTTGGCAAGGGCCTTTGGCTGAAATCCTTTCATGCAGCTTTGGACATAGTGACACCAGAAGAATAAGGGCATCCCTGTTGGACCTCCACTACAAGAAGAAACCCTTAATCACATCCCTTCCCTAAAGACCAGCTAAAATGATCTCTGACACAGCCCCTACAAAAATTTTCATCTGCAGCCAGAAGTCATGAAAAGAGCCTGACAACCCTTCACAGAGAAGACCTTAAGACCCCACAAGAGCCTACTCATCAAAAAGGTTGAATGAAAAATGCTGTGTACCCAGCAGGGTGTGCGGCCCTTCCAGCAGGGACTGTGGATGTGTCCATCACTGGCCTTCTTGACTCTGTTTCTTGCTCTGCTGCTGCAGTATGGTCTTGGTTTGTTACCATTGCAGTGCACAGGGGAGTCTACAGTTTTTTCTGATTAGAAAAAGTAGTTTGTATTTTGTCAGTATTCTGAGCTCGAAGTTGCACATGGGGAAGGAGGTTATCTTCTGGAGTGACAGGGAGATAGAATCCTTCACTACTCTTTTGGGAGGTGTCAGAGACCACTGGGATCTTCTGTGCCATTCTTCCTGTAATCCTGTCTAGTGACAGCTGCATTCATGCTTTTGGGTTGATCAATAAATGCAAACCAATGAATGATGGGAGGCCATAAATCCTCTCCAGTCTTTAAATGTCTGGTCCCTTCCTCACAGTGCTCAGCATGGCAGTAGAGAGCAGAAACATGTTTGCGGTGTTGAGAGGTCACGAATCCAGCTCTGACCCCCTCCCAGGATGCAAAATTTTCTGCTGAAACAAAATTAAATGTAGCTTTATGCCTGTTGTCCTTCACTTCCAATACAGGTATAGGCACCTAAGGTTATTTAGATTTGCACAGCAATAAATCACATGAGATTTGAGAATAAGCTGTTGCATCTGGCATGCTGTAGTTTCTTCATCTGCTATCAGTTTTTATTTACTCTGAATCACAAACCTAAATGTGTAAAATTTCTCTCAAATACAAAAGAGTGAAATATTCAAGTAAGATTTGTGCATTTGGTAATTGAGGTAGTTGTAGGTAACATTTCATGCTAATTAGATTAAAGGACTGCTGTTTCTGTAATGGCATAGACATATGGGACCTTACCAGAATGAGCAGCTGATTCCTCTAAGTATCTGTGCCAGGAAAATATAATTTATATCCTTCCTAAATTAGGGAGAAGGTTACATTTTGTGAAGTGAGAAATCTTTGCCTTTACTGATTTGCATGGGTTTTATTCAATTTCAGGAGGTTCAGTCTCTGGTTGACTTCTAGCCCTGGTGATATTTGCTTTGAGTGGAGAGCCTCACTACTGAGAATCATTTAAGTGTCCAGTTCAAGGCACAGAAATTTTAAAAACTGTTTCTTTAAACAAAGTAATAAATATGATAGGCATTGCACTTAGGCAGAAAGGAATTTCTGAATGACATTGCATTTCCATTCAGAAGCATCATTGTATTTCAACCATTTGGAAAGTCACTTTGAACTTGGTGTGGACATTCATCCTTGTGATCTGTCATAAATCTTCCTTTGCAGTGTTTTCTTTGCATTTTGTGTTAATTTTAGGGGGGCAGGGTGTCTAAGCAGGAAAGCATGGCTAGCAAACAACAGTGGAATGTTCATTCTAATAGGTAGTGTGTGCAGTTTAACAGGTAGATGAACTTATCTGAAGATGTTGTTGGTAACACTAGTGGGCTTGTTCTGCTCTTGAGAAATCAACACTTACTTTGAAAGGAAAGAACTTAGGTTTTAAATAACCTAGAAAACTCTTTCGTGTGATTTAGTGGTATAGCTGTGGTTTATATTTCAAACAAGTCTGCTCACACCAAAGCATTCTGCGTGTTAAATAAATGCAGCTGACTAATAAAGAATTTTAGAAATAAATATTTAAAACACTGTTTGGCTTTTATTAAGCTTCCTTACCTGATTTCAACATAAAGAAGAATAGAGTGTTAGAAAAAGGGTGTGCTGTGAGATGTAACATGGACACACTGGCATATACCCAGCACCAAATCTGTGTAAAAAAAGCCCCTGAGGTTATGCTGGATTACACTTTCTGAGGCTGGAAAATACACCACTTTACAAAAAGGGTGTGCACACCCTTGTTGCAAAAGGGGTGTGTCACTATGAGGTGTCACTAAGCAGATGCTCTGCAGCATCCCACTGTCCTCTTCTGGGTCTGTCTGGAGTGGCTTTGCCCTCTCCAGAAAAAGTGTTCAGGCACTGGAAGCAGCAGCAGCAGTGCATGCTGTCTAGCTTGGGACAGGGATGGTTGCTTAGAGCCTCAGTTGTGCCTTGTTGATTGATGGAAAAGGAGAAGAGAAATCTGTGTATTTCTGCCTTTATTTACCATTGCAACAGCAGTTTTTTATCCAGGATTTACCTTGAGAAGTAGGAGTCCTTAAAGAAAAGGAAATGATGCCTTCAGATGTGGCTGGAAAAAAAAAACAATAGTTGCCTTCAGCCATTTTAAAAAAATACAGTTCTCTTGGTTGCCAAAATGAAAGCCTCTTTTTAGTATTTTCTTCTTTAGTTTTTTAGGGTTCAGAATTTTGGCATTTCTCTTGAAAAGAAGTGACTTGTCTTCAGGAAAGGACTGAGATGTCAGAGTCACATATTTAAATACTAACTACAGAGAAGTATATTCATTTTATTCCCTAAGATGTGGCATGTATAGCCTCACGTGTTTTGCCCTGCTAGGCTTTCGCTGAAGCAGAACTGTCCCAAAGACTGAAGCCTTTTAGACTACAGATTGCAGGCCAGATCCTGTCCTGAATTTTAGAATATGTTGGTTTTGACAAGTATTTTCCTTTAAAAAAATCACACTTTTTCTAGGGATTTTATTACCTCATTTTTGCATGTCTAGTTCACAGTGAATAATCATACCTCCAGAATTAATTCTTCCTGATTTCATGCAGGCTAGGCAAAGGGAAGGGAATATGCTCTGAACAGGGAGCTAGAACTTTATTTGCCCTTTCACCATTAAAATAAAAGCAAATAAAACCTAAGCTGAAATAATTTTACTTCTCTTGTTCAGAGGTTTTTTTAATAAGAGACATTCCAACAGAAAGCAGCTATAATGTAGTACTTTCCTGGCAGTCACAATAAATACTATTGCATGATGTTTCCCTTTGTTTTCATAATTCTGCCTGCCCCAGCCACGTGTTGGGCAGCCAGCTGCCTGCTGCCTCCTTCCAGGATGGTCACAGCTCACCAAACTGGGTCTTAAAATCCTGGTCAAGGATGTTGTCCCTCAAGTTTAGTAGGGACTGATGTGCAGCACCAAGTACAAATGCACAGCTCCACATGGAAGTGATGTTACTGAAACACACATTCTTAATTTTTCACCAGGGTGTTACAGATTAAATGCTCTTGCTTTCTTCTAAAGAAAATGCGTCTGGTTTGGTTCACTTCCTGTACAATGTGCTGGTGTACATTTATATGCATACAGTCATCCATGTAATGTGATAATCTGTAGCTTAATGTTGCCTCCTCTCAGTAGACAGAGTGGTAATTTTTTTTTGTGTGTGAAAAATACCAGCTTTTGCTCATAATTCACATGCATACTGCTACAATTCTATGATAAAATCTTCCAAAACCTGGGATGAGATAGCTTAAGCACAGTGACAGTTAAGATAATTAGGTTTGTCAAAGAGGTAGGTGCAGTAAATTCACTTTAATGGTGGAAAATGTTGGCATCTTCATAAGTTTTCATAACATTTTTTATCTATTCCTGCTAAATCATGTGTTTGATGGTGTGCTTGAGAGTTTCTGTTTCCTTGTTTGGAAACAACATTGGTTTGTACAAAACTGTTGTGACTTTTTATAATAATTTTTGTCTAAACACAGTTACTGTCATCACTGCAAGTTCAAAAAAGCTGAATGATGACTGCAGCGGCTGAAGTCCCAAAGATTTTGTTCACTGATTCAGCAAGGGGAAAAAATACATCCTATACTGAAAATCAGGCATATATTACGTAAAAGTACAGATTTTACTGTGATTAAATCCTCTATCTGTGGAGACCATTAATGCTCCACTGAAGCCAGTGGGGTAAACACAGCAATTAAATTTGGTCTTGTTGACTCCACAGTTTGGAAAAAGTATCCCTGACTTCACAGGTGGGCTCACTTTTGGACTCTTGGAAGAGTGCTCAAATCTGAAACTCAACCTTATGTTTCTATTGTCTCCATAAGTTCTAGGATTTTTGCTGTCGCCATCATAGATATATCTTCTCATAGAGCTGTGATCATGAGACCAGTCAGCTTTTTGCTACTGCATTCCTGTTGGAAACCTCCTTTGACCTCAGTGATTAACTAACAGCTATGGGTTGTCATTCCTCTTTCCATCTTGTCCATTCTTGTCTTGACAAACAGCATTTGTTTCCTCTCACAGCCTACAGCTATTGTTAAGCCAAATAAGCCCATATGTTTAATCTCTGCTCATAAGAGCATGGACTTCAGGCTTAATAGATTTCTTATTTGGAGGTCTGAACTTGACTGCAACCTGTTCTGGGAAAACTCCAGTCTCATATTTCAGGCACCCATGCTCAAGGTAAAATAATTCAAAATTAAACAAATTCTTCTGATGACTCAGATAGACCTTATCTTTACATGTATCACCTTATATATGTAAAATATTGCATCTAATTTTTATTAATCTTCATTTGCAAAATGAAAATTTTGACGTTCTTCAAAATTCTCTTGTTTTTCAGTCCAAAAAACTCTCACTATATAAGTTAAATGTTACACCATGTAGTAGCATCATCAGCCTGTTTTGGCATCTGACTTAAACCAGAGTCTTGTGCAGCAGCACCTCTCTTCATGACAATATCTCCCCTGCTGCATCCAAGGACTGCATTTGTCTGTTGCAAAAAATGGCATCACTCCAGGAGTTCACCCTGTGCATCTGGGAAAAAGAAATAGGATTTGATGCATGGAGTCAGATTCCCTATGCATCAAATCCTCTTCTGCTAATTAGCACAACACACAGAAGCCACCAAAAACTACAACTAAAAAACACTCAAAAAGCTGTATTTGGGGCTTGAGCCTGGCTCAATGACAGATGCCCACCCAATCTGCTCTATCCCTCCCTTCCTCAGACAGGCAGAGGAGGAAAAAACTACAAAAAGCTAATGAGTCAAGGGCAGGAAGATCGCTTAGCAACTTCCATCACAGGCAAAGCAGACTCCATTTTGGGAAATTAGTTTAATTTATTACCAATTAAATCACAGTGTGATAACGAGAAAATAGTCTCTCTTCTCTCCTTGAAATGCTGTTGCTGTGGTGAGGGATTTTTTTCTCCTTCTTAAATACCTTATCAGAATGTTGCTGCCCCTGTTGCTGATGGCCAGCCTTGGGTACATCTTGGAGTCAGCTGGAATTGGCTCGCTTGGATTGGGGGAAAGCTTTTTGGCGACTTCTCATATAAGCCACCCCTATAGTCCCCTTGCTCCCAAAACTTTGCCATGCAAACCCAGCGCCTTTTAGTATAAACAGAAAAGAAAAAAAAATACCATAGCCTGTTCTTTACAGCTGTACTTGCATCACCCTAGAAGCAGTTCATTGTTTGACCCACACACACTCCTCCTGGAAATTTGCCCTGAATACTTGCAACTTTCACAGTGTGGAGCTTTTTTCTCAATTTTGGCCTAAAAATATTCATAGCTACTTTCTAGTTCGTTTTTTTGTGCCAAGAATGGGTTAGTTTAAGCCTGTTCCTTCCACCCTGCCTGATGTTGATTGCTGTGTACTAGTAGAGGGTCATCAAATCCTCCTTCTAACCTCTACTTTGCATTGCTGAACAGGGAAAATTTGGCATTGTCTCATCAAACAAAAGCCTCTCCAGTCTTGCATCCATTCCTTGTTTTCCAGAACAGGTTTCTCAATACCAAGTGCTTCCCTTGCTTTGTGCTCCTGTCTACTTTGCATTCTCCTACTGATCTCTATTTCCATCGGTGCAACAATCAGCAAGACCTATTAGACACCAGAGGTAATGTTAGATACTTCACTGAAATCCAGACATATTCATATCTGTGATTGTTGCATGAAGTTTACTATCAAAACTTCTGAAGAAGAGGATTTCTTTCCCTCTAAACAGTCCACAGGCAGGATGTTTTCTCCTTCAGCATTGGTGTTTATATTCACATTTGCCATTAAGCCTAGTCCAGGTGTGGTTTGATAAGAGGAGGTTCTGGGACACGAGTGTCACCCCATTCTTCTGAAATATGTTAAAATTAACATTGATTTATCTTCTCTTAGCACTTTTTAGTCTTATGGAATTGTTCAACTATAGCCTGCAGAGACTGAGGGGGTTCACGTTCCTCTTGTGTAATGCAAAACAGCGAAAAGCTTTGAATTTTTACTTTTGTATTTCTTGATAATATTTCACATTTATAATCCAGGTCATAGCAAGTCAGAAACCTCTGTGATTTAAAAAAAAAACATAAAAGATAGCATTATAAACATTGGGATGATGAAAGACAGGGTGTAAAGAAAGGATATAATTTTCAGTCATCTCTTCACAGTTTTGCAGTCATTTTGTTGTTCTGATTAATAGAAATTTAGCTGTTTACTTGACTGAGACCAAAATAGCTTTTTTCTGTTTATATGGATTTATGTTTAGATTCAGAGACATGAGAGAAAAAGTTTTTCATCCTAGCTGGCATTCCTGATTCTCATTGCATGTTTTAGATTTATTTACTGATATTTTGAGTAAAATACTTTCTATACAAAAATTTTTAATACAATCATTCCCTCAATTTGGAAATTACTCTAGAACAATAAATACAGTTTGTATCTCACACTGATTGCTAAGCTAATCAATAAAAATCTGTGGACAACAGGAATCTGTGGACCAGATTCTTAATTATCCAGTTGTGTCCTTTTAGTATGGGAGTAAATTTAACTTCAATGCTAATCTTTAAATCTCTTGTACTTGATACAAAAACACAAACCTGGATTAAAATACAAAAAGAAAAACATACTGCCACCCTATACCCAGCCCTCAGAGTGCAGTGATAACATGTGACTGAGTGTTGGTCATTACATTCAATTCCACAGTTTTAAACCAGAAGACCTCAACTCTCTTTGAGAGCCACAGCAGTGAGTGTCTGCAGATCAAAGGTACAGGGATGTCTACATTATGGTGGTAGTGCAGTGCAAAACACTAAACTAGCACACACACTCTGGTTTCTTTGAAGATAACAGAAACATTTACACTGATTTCATGGGATTATTTGCTGTTTGTCATGTGTGGCTGATCCTTTTTCTAGCTCTAAGTCCTAATTGAAAATTACCAGTGGCTTTTGCACCCCAGGCTCCTCCTTTCTGACCACAGACCTTGAGGCAGATGCTGGAGGTGACAGCAGGTTCTCAGACATATTTTATCACTATTCACCCTGGAAAGCACTTGTATTATATGACTTTGTCACTCACTTAGAGAAACAGCTCTGGAAGTTGCAGTTTGGGAAAGGCTGGCTTATTTGCACTGGGAATAAAATCTGTGTACAAAGGAAAGTCAAAATACTAGGGTTTTCTTGTCAGTTCCATGGCTTTGTAGAATATGTGACAGAGCACAACCATTTTGCTCATATTCATAGACATTTTTACAAGGATTTTCTGAATGCTGGGAAGAATATGGCATACTAACAGAAATTTAATTTTTGTATTTTTTTATGGACATCTCCATTGTAATAGCAACATTTGGAATTAAGAGAGATTCATGTAGAAACCAGAAAATATATTTGGAAACACGTTTCTGAAAATCCTTCCGTGATAAAAATACAATTTTAAATTAATCTCTTCCTGTGTCTTCCAGTATCAGCAGATGTCATAAAGAAAAATGTTTGTAGTCTTTTGGATATTAAAACAACAATCGTATGATGTATTTTAAAAATTGGCAGCATTGCCTGAAGTTCTGGACTAAAGAGCTGCTAGCAAATTCAGGTTTACAATTTGGCATTTCTCTGGGTGGCACATGGTGTCTGAATTCCAGGTGTCTGAACAATGAACATGGAGTGCCCTGATGAGGTCATGATAATTCCCAGCAGAACATGAAATTTTCTTCTACTTTCGAGTGTCTGCAAAAACACGTAATGTGCCTTTACAGAAAACTTCTAATTATACTCATGTGCAATCTGAGAAAGCTTTTCAATAGAAGCAGTCACCTGTGTATCAGAGTAACCACAGGCTAACCTGACGTCTTTCTCTTACTAGCAAGTGAGAATTTTATACCTCCTTCCAGT
The DNA here is from genome assembly GCF_014805655.1 of Passer montanus. NCBI lineage: Eukaryota > Metazoa > Chordata > Aves > Passeriformes > Passeridae > Passer > Passer montanus. Next base: position 2,307,452 of record NW_024374034.1, read on the forward strand.
TACATTCTTACAGACATAGCTAAATGGGTCTGATTTTTTTAAAATACCTGATTTCCTTACAGATATTGCTGGTATATTGTAAAGTACAACAGAAATGTATATTCCTAATGTCATCACCTGAAGAAAAATTCAGGCTTTAAAACGTGGAATGGAAATCAATCTTATGAATTCTCGCTGTGTTGGGATCCTAAGTAACTGTCCATGAAGTTGTTTGGGTTTTTTCACTGAGTGCCCATGATAGAGCATAATCGACTTCTTTCCTCATTTTAAATGTAAAGTTTGTGTTGTAAAAACATGAAAACTGGGGATAGTTGGCAGGTCTAGCTTGCAACGTGTACCTTGAGCAAGGAGATGCCTGAGGTATGGTGCTGCCAACAGAAACGATATTTTGTTTTCCTTCCTGATTTCAGAATAGGAGAGTGCATGTGTCACACTTCTGTGAGGCTGAGATTAGTCTAAGTTTTCCACACCACCACTGTGGTTTAATGTAATGGCACTTGGAAGACTGAGGTTGGCTTTTGTACTGCAGAGGCTGAGGGCTTACATCTAGGAAATGAATGAGTGGAGACTCTTCCATGCATATACTCCTTGAGGGCTAAGCTGTTTAAAACTACATTTTGTAAAAGTCTGTAACAAAAGTAAAAGAATATTATTCTTTTTTTAATAGTATGGTTTATGCAGCTTAAATGTGTGGTCAATATTAGGCTTAACAAGTGATGCCAATGTAGGCCAAAATTGACCATTCAAGGAAAGCAGTATAATATAACACAAAACTACATCTGTATGCTATTCATGCATAAAGAAGAATTCAAATGCAGGATTATAAATATCCCATAGGTAAAATGATGCATCAAAAATGATAGACTTTTAAAAATGCATATTTTGGAATGAGAGTTTCATGGACGGACAAGAGAAATTTCATTCTCATTGGTATATTACACTGAAATCTCACCTTTGAAACAATTTAAGTCTGACCCTTCCAAAACAGTCATTCGCTGTCAACAATGACAGATGGCTTGTTATAGACAATATCCATGCCATTAAGTTGTGCCAGCACCAGCCTTCAAAAAAAATGGCCAGATTCAAATTGCCTGATGGGAATACCCTTTCACTTGAGAAACAGGGTGTTGTTTTGATCACTGCTAATTTACCCAGGACTTTTTTAAACATTTGAACAGTGAAGGCACCCAGGAGAACTTCCTGGCATGGCTTAATTTTGTAGTGTACAGTACAGGCAGAACAAAATCTGCTAGTTCAAGAGCACATCATAAAGCCTGTAACTTACCCATTTAACATCTACATTACTTTATGAAATATCCCTGTTTAAAAAAAAGGGAGAAAAAAAATCAAAATGAAATTTAGTGCTTTGATTGGAATGCAAAAAACCAATTTCTTGCAAGAAAACTAAAATGTGTTGGTTCAGAATGAACAGATGTGTACCTGTGGCTCATTAGGACATTTTATTATGGCCTTGTTACAGTATCCTAGAGCTGTGGCTTGTGAATCCCTGTGGTCAGTGAAACCTAATGCTGCCAGAAATAGTTTTCCATCAGTTAAATGTCTCTCTGATGATGAAAGTTATTGGGACCTGAGCTAGCACCAGATATCATTGGCAACAGCTTTAGATCTATTCTAGATTGGATTTCATTCATCTATTTTTCAATTTCCCAGCGCAAAGTCAAAGACATTACTGGCTTGCAAAAACAGCACTGGTTTTTCAATAATCTGCTCAGAATAGAGAATCTACATAATTCTTAAATTTGATAGAATTGCAGTGATCTTGCTGAATTTTGTGTTCTGTATAGGGATAGCAGATTGATAAAAGCCTTTCTGTAGATTTGTGCCATTGGTTAAAAGGCAGAAACTAAATTTTATAAAATTTCTCCCTGCTTCCTTTCAAAATTGGCTGTAGTTACATCACTTTATTAAAGACACATCAGTGTATTTACAAAGGGTTTGAGGTTGTTTTTTTGTAGGTTGGTTTTAAAATAATTCCATCTCTAATGCTATTTAAATATTTTTTCATGTCTTTAAATTAATTAAAAACTCTTGCTTATTAGGAATTTGTTTGTTTGTTTGTTTGTTTGTTTGTGACAGTGGTCAATAAAGTAAAATATGGTGAAGACAGCACAGTAAAGTGGTAGAATGCAATGTGACTGTGATGCTTTTTGTCTTTTGACCTCTGTACAAACCATAAAACCTCAGCACACTGTGGAGGGTTGGTTGTAAGAGCTCTGCTGGGTTAAGTAAGTTGAGCAGAGAGGTTCTGTGAGCTGAAAAAAACAATAGAGGATATAGGTGCTTGTACCAAGGAAGAGCTGCAGTGCTAGGTTTTGGCTTTTGCTTTAAGAAGGGTGCTGTTTAAGGGGGAGTTTAGCTCTCCTGGGTTTTTTTTGCACTTCATGAAAGAGTGTACTGTACCTCATCAGGTCTGACAGATCGAGTCACAGCTGTTCAGAAAGCTCTGCCCACTGCAATTTTGCGGCATTACCCTGCATCTGTTACAATAACTCTTTTGAATTTCACCATAAATCACTGCATTTTCCCAAAACAAACTACATTCTTCACCTTTTCCATATGCTGCTGGAGAGGGGCAGACACTGGGAAGGTGCCCAGTCTATGTGGAGACTGCAGTGGTAAGATTTTCCTGCATAAGGAGTCTGGGCAATTGCAGGAGAAGATGCATATCTTTGTCTTCCATACCCCAGACATGCAGAACAAAAAAAAAAAAACAAAAACAAAACAAAAAAAAACCAAAAAACCCCCTAAAACACCACCAAAACTACCAAACAAAAAAACCCAAAACCCAAACAAACAACAACAAAAAACCCCCAAAACAACAAAAAAAAGAAAATTAGGCAGAGTGGTTATGTGAGCAACATGGAAAATATATGTTTATTCTTCTTTGAATTCTGCAGGTGGGTGGCTGTTCTAGATAGATGTAGAGAAAAAGCCACTATAGCAAATCTCTTCTAGCTACTCTGATGCTGTGGCCTACTTACAGCTTAAGAGGAGAACTTCATGCCACTGCAGACAGCTCTCTGCACAAAGCCTGCTCATTTGGGAGCTGTGTGGGAAGGTGTGTGTGTTACATATGTCAGATTGTACAGAAATTACTGTACATGATTTACTGTCACCACACCTGGTGTAGTGTCGTCACCCCTAATGCTGCTTCATTCTCCTAAAAGCTGGAATATTCAAAAAGATAAAAATGCTTCTAAATATAAAGGAAAATTAATTGTGGGGAATGCAGTTGAAAATTTATAAAACCCAACTGCTTAATTTAAAATCTTCTTTCTGACCTATCTCATAACTCTGAATATCATAGATCAGCAAAGAAAATAATGAGATTTGGTTTTATTCATCTATGCTGATGCATTTTTTCATTCCTTTTCATAATACAAAGATTTATTATCTGAAATTATAAATCAAATTAGATGTGTTAGTGCATATTTATGCTAAGTACAAAGGCAAATATTCTTTGTTCCACTAAAACAAAGTGTTCAGTTAAATGCATCTGACTAGATTAATGGCTATTTTATGAAAATATTTGGAAGCTGGTTTCTCAAGTAGCAAACATAATAGCATACTCCTATTTCCCAGAGCAACCAGTAAAAGCAAGACAAATTCAAAGAATCAAATTTCTGCAAGATGTTCAGAGGAGCTTTCATTATTTGTGGCCTTTCTAAGTCTCAGACACTGAACTCCATAACTTGCTGAAATAGTATATCCAGAAAATAAATTGATAATGGTTTCATCTGCTGTGGTGATAAAGTGGTCCTCTTCATGGTGGTGGTGGTTCATTCAGTCTCAAAACCAATGTTACTACCAGAAAGGAATGGTGGCAAAGAGGAGGTAAGGATGTGAATATAACTGTAACTTGATCTCACACTTTATTACTGAAGCCTTGCTGATGCCTGTGGAGCTGGGTTCTGACATTACTATTGATGGTGGGTTTTTATTTGGTGGTATTTTTAAGCTCTTTAAGGACGAATTCTAACATATACTACTACAAGGCCTCTTAAAACAATCCCTGTATATTCAAAATTATTTCTATTCTTGTGTTCTATTTTGTACAGAAAAAAAATTAACCCTAAACAATGTTCTTACCATGTAAGCAACAGAATTAGATAAATGCACTTTTCCATAATCAGCACAAATAAAACTATCCAATTTCCAAAGCCAAAGCATATAGGATTTCAGGTCCTGTTCTGTATTTAAAGTTATGTGCTGCCGAAGGGATAAATGGAACAGGAACAGGCTGTTATATAACTATACATATTTTAAATAAAGTCTGACAAATTTGAAGTAGGGGAATTTTACATGGAATTCAGTGGTGACAGCACTGTTTCAAAAACAAATTATTATATGTCCCCATTTCCCTTTGCACTTGTCACTCTGACATCTGTGCAGCTTATATGCCTCAACAGTTTCAAAAATGTAGAAAGTGAGATGCAGAAGATCTGCCTAGGATAAGCCTACAGTAGCTTCAGGTCACATACCACATCCTCTTATCAATCTTTAACTTCTGTGTTCTTGTGGGACCCATGAATTGCAAACTGGCTAATACATGCATGAGATTGTAATAGTGCAGAGGTCCTCATTAACTATGACATTTTAGATACCTCTCAATTCCCCCAAGCTGCATTTGTCTTGTTTTCCAAAGTCTGCACCAACATGGAATGTAGGATTCCAGGTACATTTTCAGTGACACATTTTGAATGTTTCTCTGTACTCTGTAAGGTCTGTGCTGAATTATGTTTAGACACCACATAGGTGGAGAATGGCTTTCCCATTCTGCTTGTATAAAGTGAGCTCACTCACCTTCCTAGGACTAGAAAACAGGATTCTTTCCCCCCCAATATCCTTCTCCTTCTGGTTTATTGAAAGTTTATTTAAGCTTCCTCTTAACTGATTCAAAATCTGCACCAATTAACAATGCCTTATTCAAGCAGTATATGGCTGTAATCAAACCAAATTACTGTGCAGTAGCTTTCATTATGCAATGATACTCTTTTGTGCAGCTTTTGTGAGGGCCACAGAAAGAGCTTAATTACAAGTCTAGACATTCCTGAAAAGAGAGCAAAAAAAGTCCCTGATTTCAGCCCCTTATGCATGTAATGACTGCATGTATAGCGGAAGATGTCCAGTGCTGTGTTTGGTTCAAAACCATACTGTCCTGGTTTTGTAATAAATTCAACATGCAAGTCCTAAATACATTCTATCCAGCAATGAAACTGGTGGAAATTTTCCTTTTCAAAACATGAGTGAATCTGGTATTCATGATCATGGCTGTCACATTTTCAGCATCCTGGACAGAAATTGCTGTAGTGAAACCCCTGCACCAGCCACACCAGTCAACAGACTTCTCCCCACTGCTAATGTGCACAGAACTCTGCCATCATCACTCCATGACTCACTGCTCAGGAAGAGCCCATCCTGGAGCTAAACACAGACACATGTGGAAGCAAAGAACAGGTCAGGGTCTTCATGCCTGGATTTGAATAACACAAGGAATTCAAAGGCTGAAGCCAGGAACGCCAAGGTAGAAAAACAGAATGCATCTAGAATGCATGAATTCTAGAATGAAACAAGAGGGGTAGCAAGCTCAGTCATACCCGTTAGGAGTGCTACAGGTGAGGGAGACCTATTGAAAGATGTCTAGAAGGAGGAAGCACTGTTTCTGTCTTTTTTTTTTCTGCTAGTTTCCGTAAATGTTGAGCTATACCCAGATGTCTAGCACATTTAATAGCAGTGACTAAGTTGTAAAGGATGAGCCTATAATAAGAAAAATTACTAAAAGTTAATTTCAGAGTGTATTCAAATAATTTAGATATTTTTTAAAATTCTTTGCACCCAGTGACCTCCATGCTACAATCTTTAAAGAGCAAGCTTTTAAAGCCTAAAATACATGTAATAGATAGCAATCACATCTGATGTTGGCTGCGCAGTGAAGCAGATATATGCAGCACTCACTTCAAGAGGAAGAAGGAAGAAATTAACTTCACTCTCCCCAGAAATTTGAAGTAAATAATGAAGAAAAGAAAATGGGGCACCTGGGGAATAACAAGGCATGGAGGTCATCAGCAAGGCAGGATTTCCTTCAGATCAAGCCATGCCAAGTCAATCTGACTTTTTCCTAAGCATGGTAAGAGATATTATTAGTGAGGGAGAAGCAGAAGGTATTGTACCTACTTAACATAAATAAAGCTTTTGGTACTTGACTCATCTGACAGTTTTACAATAAATTATTGAAATAGTATCAAGGTTATGTGGCTTTAAGCTGTTTTTTTATGTGGCTGTCTCTATTGAGAGAATGTGTATCAGCATATCTGAAGAGCAAAAGTGGAGGTTCAGGAGAATCCTTGTCTGCTCTGCTTTTTTAGTGTTTTTTGTTGGTAACCTCATATGATGGAATAGAAGGTCCAATTATAAAATTCTGTAAACCATAAAACTGGAGAAAGCTGCAAATATGTTGCAGAGTAGGATTAGGAATAAAATAAAGTTGCTAACATACAATGCCCTTTTTGTTCAGTTAAGGACACTGGAAAAAAGAAGAGAAAGAGTTTGAAGGTTACACTGGATCAAAAGGCAGACAGGAGTGGTGTATGTTGGAAATAAATGGCAAATACATTTATTGATACTTTCTATAAAATTTGTCAGGTCACAACTACTGGAATGCATTTTTGCATTTTCAACACATTAGTGCAAGTTAACACTTTCCTGTAGGAGAAAACAAGAATGACCACAAGTCTAGAAAAGATTGACCAAACAAAAGTCCTGAAATCCTAGAGAGAAGAATAAATGTGTACATGCTAACAAGCATTCAAAAGGCTCTTGCAAAACAAGGAGATAATCTACTTTCTGCCTCTTCCATATATTGGAAACAAAGAAATGGTCTTCATCTGCTCTTGTCAAAATTTAGGTGAGTTGCAGGGAAGTAGTTTGTAACAGTCAGGAAAGCACAGCCCTGTAATAAATTGCTTGGGGAAATTGTAAAGTCTCTAACAGCAGAGGTCTGCAGGAATAAATTGAACAAAGAACAAACAACTGTTGTAGGTGTAATTGATGCTGCCAAGGAACATAGAGAGGAATACATCATTCAGGTTCATTACACCCATACTTTTCTACAGTTCTGTGTAATGCGTACCGTAAATAAAATTAAGGGATAGGGGCAGAGTTTTAAGCAGTTTACATTTGTCTTTTTGTCATAAAATCTTTCAAGTTAGATAGATGCCTGAATTATTAAACAACAAAACAAAGAACAAAAGAAATTTCCATACAGCAGAGTGAGAGCTTTTTGGAAAAAAAAGTTTAACAGGAAAGAATGAAAAAAAAGAAAAACACATTCTTTCTGTTGCAGTCATAGTTAAAGTCATGGAAGTTGTTCAGTTATGAATTCCTGTTGTGTACTCCAGGAGTAAAGGCTGAGATGAAGGCTGCCTTCATTTTAAGCAGGTCCTGCAGAGAAGCACCTGTATATCAGACTCAGCACAACCTAGTGTCATGATGAGTCTGACCTCAAAGTTTATCGAAGAGTAATAAGACTGTGCTACTCAAATTTTGTTATAAATCTTTTGTCCCAGATTACCTGAGTGTTCTTTGTGATTTTTTATTGGTTTCCATTCTCTATTGAAAATCTGAAGAAAGTGAAAACTGAGTATTTTAGCTGCAGTGAGAGTACCACATCATGATCACATTTTAATGTGCATGATGTGTTAAACTGTTCTGCAGTGCTATGCACTTACAAACTCTACATCCAGCCATAGAAGTAAAGTATTTTCCAAGTCTTATCCATATATTTTATGTGGGAAAAGTGATGTAATTCAGTAATGCCCAGCTTTGTAAAGTGAGTTCTGGCATGATACCTGGGCCCAGATCCTCTCATTTGACCATATAACTTAGTCATTAAGAGACATAATAGATAAATAGTAGAGCACTGTCTTACAATGGAAGTGCACAATGCCCAACTCTGTACTACAAACTGGGAAAGTCTTTGAAGTTATGCAAAGGAGCATAACTTTTATTAAAATCGGTATATGAGAAATAAAGCAAGAGCAATCAAAACAAAGCACATATAAATGGAGACAAGGGTTATACAAAGTGGATTATGCTCATTTAACTAAATCTGTTTCTAAACCAAGATGCTTTAGCTCATACTGTTCATATTTCTACAAAACCAATTAGTATTCCTTCAATACCTGGAGCTCTAATGCTACATGAGAAGAATGGGACTGATGAAAATTTGGAAATAGGTCAGTCCTGGGGTATCTATTAACTAAGGAGCAGTGCTGATAAGGGACAGTGTTGCAAGGGGGCTGTGAGTAACAGGTGGCCCAGGCTACACGACAGGAGGCCACCGCATCTGCTAGAGATCTTTATTAACAAGGCTGTTTGGAGGCAGACACCTTTTACAGAAGTCCAGCCAGCTGTCTATCCCCTCAGAGGCCTAGGGATCCAAAAGCCTAACTAATACTTCCATGAAGAATGGGGTATCCATATCCATAAAATCACTGGAGATTTTTTTTTGTTGGTTTGGGTTTGGAGTTTTTTTATCCATGTTGCCATTCTGTCTGCTAGCTCACAACAAAGCTATTGACCCTATTTGCAATACTCAAAAAATTTTGATGTATTATGAAAATATAAGCTGCAAACAGTAGCTGTTTAACCCAGGACCTGGCAGCATGAGGTGTCCCTGGCCATAACACATCTTGTCCCAGCCCAAATGTGAAGTCAAGCAAGAGAAACAAAGGATGAGAGAGGAAAGAGCAGCAAGGACTGATTTTAGGGTGTGACCATGGCAGGACTTATGTGGGCTGCAGAGAGATGTCAGAGTTCCTATGTCTGAGCAGGAATTCTGGATTAAATGCTGGGAAGTTAAGGGGAGGTGTGGTGAAGAGGGAGTAGGTGTAGCTGTTGTGATGAGGGCACATGAGAGAGAGAGCTCTGAATATTGCAGTGACAATCTTTGAAAGGCATAGGTTAAGTTAGTGAGGCAATTTTCATTTGTTGGGCACCCCCACATGTAAGTTTTATGCAAAGGGTAGGCTGGAGAGAAATTTTCCTACTTGGGGTTTTGTAAGTTTGTAACAAAAAACCCCCCTGGTTTACATGCCAAGTTCAATTAGTTGAAAAGTCAGTCCGTCATAGGGCACAGGAGTGGTTAGCAGATGTTCTCAGTTATGATTCTTACTGTGTGTGAGAGGGAGCCCCACAAGCCAGTCTCATTTTATGACTTAAAAGGGAGGAAAAGTTGAACAGCTTCACCTAAAGTTTTTTCCCAAAATTCCCTCCCACAAAACTGTGTTTCTGCAAAGAGAAGAAAATGTCTGTGTTTTCAGCCTCACAGCATAAAATGTTTTTAGGATTATGGGCATGTGGTAAAGAGGACTTGCTAAAGACTGCAAACTTGGCTGGAACATTCCTCTGCATAAATTTGGTCAAGGATTTTTTGTGCAGATGATTTGGCAGTGTCTGTTTTCCATCAAGTGATCATGAAATGTTTGATCCTTCTCACTCCTACAGAGGCAGCTAAACTGATTTTCAGCACATGAACACAGATCAGTTCAGACATCTTTTTCTGTCCATTCCAGTCTGATGGCTTTTGATTGCACCTCTGCATGTCAAACACATCACTGCTATGCTGTGGGAGCCTCTTTGCTACAGTTATGTCTGGCATGATGAAGATATATTTCTATGGACGGTAGACATGATTGTTTGCAGGCATGCAGATGTAGCTGTATTAAATTATGTAGAAGTGTACTATCCATCAGTTTCTGTATGTTGTTGGCTGTTTCTACCATGGATAATTGATTAGTTATCTTACTGGAAAACAGCTGGAGCAAACACTTAAATTTCACTGTGAAGTAAGGGGAGAGTGACTGATCTCTAAAAGTCATATCATGACAAATCCTGTGACTTTAGGATTGTAGAGAAAGTCAATAAAAACCACTTATTGCACTGTGAGAAAAACACTTGTGAAAAGCACACAGTATCACTAAAACAATGCCCAAGGACAGAGCAATGTATTCCTTCTTAGTGTTATTTAATCACTGGCAATTTATAGGAACTAAAATTACAATGAGATACACAGCCAAGAGTTCACCTCAGATGCTAATTCAAGTGTACATTATTATAGTTGTGTTGTCTAGGTGAATATTCAACCATTTGTCATTTCCTGTATAAATATGCACAGAGACTGGGATTTTTTGGTAGTGAAAACACAGCTGAGAGAGATGCTACTAAAATGTAAAACAGGAGACTTTTGAATAAGATAATGTGATTCTACCCTTCAGCAACTGTCTTCTAAGACTTCAGAGTTTTGTGTGAATATTTTATCAACAATAAATACAGATTTTCTCTCACTAGTTTATCCTTTTTTGTCTATCAGTATATTGTATATTATATTTTTTTTCAATTTCTGTCCATAGCAATATAAGTGGAAGCTATATATTCTACAAATTTTTCTTTCCATTAGTGCATGGCAGAAATTCAATAGTGAGTGGATTGGCATGTACTGCATATACTTTGGCAAGACAGATGGATTTTTAGAACTTTCCAGTTGAGTGGTTTTAAAACTTGTAAGAAATATGCACCAAGAGACCCCAAGCATTGTAGTTGGCCCAGGACACCTACTGCATCCTTTCTACTGAAATATGTTTATTTAATTGTTTAATAGTTATGTGACCATTTTCCTCTCTCATAGAATATTATAATGTGCAGAAACTACCTTCCTCTGAGACAGACTTTGGCATCCCATCATCTATCAAATTGCTTCTTAGGAGCTACTGCTGTATTAAAATTCAAGGATACTTTCTGATTTTGTTCCCAAATGAACATGATGTTATCTTTGCCTTCCCAAATTTTATTTTTCCTATTCAGATTACAGTATGAATCCAAGGATCCTGTGCTGAGCAAGTTTGCAGAGAAAAGGGCTGCTGAAAATTAGTGAAGTAACTCTGTGTCACACACAGATCAAATATTAATCTGCAGCTATAGAGAATTAGAAAGACATCAACTCATGCTTGACCATTCTCACTTACATGCCTTGACTTTCTCTTTCTTAGTATCTGCATGCAAATGGGATCGTGCATCGAGACTTGAAGCCAGAAAATCTACTCTATGCAACACCAGCACCAGATGCACCATTAAAAATTGGTGAGCAGCATTAAATGTCTGCTTCCCCGATGCCTTTGCAGTAATATGTGCTAACTGATATTTGGAGTATATGCATCTCACGATCACCCTATTTGAGGCCAGTGCTTAATGAACAGCATGTTACTTCAGCAGCGCAGCTGTTAATGATAGTTTCAAAACCAATGCAAAACTAGATGCTTGCTTAGAGAATTCATTGCCAAAATCATGTGGAAAGTGGCAGAGATTAAAGCACTGGGAACAAGAAGAATCATGAGAACAGTATAAAGGTCTGTGCACCACTTTTATGCCTTTTTTTTTTTGTTAAGGTAGTACCTTAAGAGGAAAGATATAGTATTGTGAAAATAAAAATTTGCAGATAAATGGCAGAAAGCTTCTGTTTTGAAGGCAGGTTTGAGGGACATGCAGAGATCTTTGCAAAGAGCACAGAGTATCTCTTCGAAGCATGGTCAGCACCACGGAGGGAGCAAGGAGGAGCAAGGCTCTCCTGATCAGCAATGTATTGCCAGTTCTGTTGGAGATGCAGACACTTCCAAAGGGTATGACCTCCAAAAATGTTGGGCATGCCTAGTTTTTTGCTTGAGCAAGGAGCATCTGTGCAACCCTTCTAAGTTTGAAAATACCACCTGGCGCTCCCTTAGGAGTGAGTGTTTCCACGGTCATCAGGGTGGTGTTCGTCATGGTTTTCTGGAGCCAAATTTCCATGAAGTGGCCTCAAGCAATTTTGTATAAATTTCTAGGAACATTCTTGGTTCTCAGGGTGATGGTATTGTACTTTATATCTTACCCTATTTATCTTTCCTGGAAATGAAACTTGATAATTTAATGTAACACCAGTGGCTTTGGTTTGATGTCCAAAGTGTGTAGGGCTCTTGAAACATTTTCTAAATGCCATCTTCCTGGTAAAGTAATTATTTAAATTGAAGTCCAATTTACAACGAGTGGCTGTGTTTATAAAGTAAACTTTATTTCTAATTAGATAAATTATAATGCAAAAAGGATAGCCCTTTAGGAAAGAGTGACCTATTTTCAACCTGATCTTGAATTAAAACATTCCCTTTTATATTCAGTCTAACTAAACAAAATCAAGTCCTTTATTTTGTGCTTTTAAGGCAAAGGTGATTTTCATCACCTAAGAATAAGTCAGTTTGAATAAGCTCAGTTTATTCTCAGCAAAAAAAGAGTTGTGAACACTTCAATTTTTGTTACTTTTATGAAGGAGTCATGCAAGTACAGTGTGTATTGTCACAAAGGCCTTGCTCTGTAAATAGTAATTCAAGGTGGAACATTGGAGAAAGGATGATCAATACTTCTTTTGTCATCATCTTTATGCCTCTAAAAGCCTTTTATCAAAATATTGCTGAGATTTTGTCTTGCAGAGACTACATACTTTGACCCTCAACTAAAAAAGCAACCCAAAATAGTTCTGACAATTTTACTGAATTATTCACAGAATGGGAACTGAATATATACCTAAAATATATTTTTGAAACTCTGCTTGTATGCCCTTAGGCCTCCCACTGCACTGGCATTGTGCAGTTTTCAGAATAAAATACAAGCTACATTTCTGTCAAGCAAGAGCCAGGAATACTCATTTGTACAGCAAATTTTGCCTCTGGATTGCAGCATAGGTAGATGCATTAAATCAGTGCTTACCTATTGAAATGTCAATACCATTCATTTAACATATGAATGTTTATTTAATTGCATATACAACATAAAACCCCACATTATTACAGGGAGTAAGAACATTAATATTCCCAAACCATCTTAACAGCTGACTTTGGACTTTCCAAGATCGTGGAAGATCATGTGACCATGAAGACAGTTTGTGGAACTCCAGGGTACTGTGGTATGTTGTTTTGTTACTTATCTTTGCTTTTATGACTGTAGATGCAAAGGAAAGTAGACACTGGAGAAGATGGTGAGATCACTCTGTTACCTAATAGAACAGCCCATAATGGAATTCAGGTGACACTGTTACTGTCCATTACCCTGTATGACATTGCCTGCAAGGCGCACACACATACCAAGTCTGTTTCAGAGCAGCACTTAATTCCAGTCCAGTTAGTTTCATAAAACTGTGTTTCACATATTAGCTGTTAATATTCTGGTTATCTTCTCTTGTGACAGTTATACTACCAGTGCCACATGTCCATAGTTGGAGCTTAGTGTTTTTATGTCCATCACCGTATACTTCGTAAAAACAGCATAAGGCTTATTCCTGCAGAAGAGCCCTCAGAGTTATGTTGACTTGGTAGGAAGGATTGAGGCTGAATATTTCTGCAGGGAAGGGAAGAAAGGAGCTTTATGCCTATAGTTATGTGCCTATCCTTGAAACCTTGATTTAGAATTCAAGTTAACTGACTGTGCAGAAGTCCTGGTGACCGGAAAACATTCAAGCATTACTTTCCAGAATTGGAGGAAACCCAGGAGAAATACTGTTTCAATGCCAAATTAAACTATGAATAATTGATGGTTCCAGGCTGCCAGCTCCCACATCCTGCCCACCCATCTATCAGCGGCTTCTCCAGAAAGGACACAGCAACAAAAAACACATACTGGAGTCTGAATACTTTGGCATCAAGACTTGACAATCTATAGTCCTTGGGATGTACCGATTGATGCAGAGGATGGAAAGCAAGAAGATGATCACAGAGAACTTAGTTTGCTGCAATGTTGTGCCTTTAGTGAACTTAACAAGAAGAGCATAAGTGATTTCTGAGAGTAGCACAAAAAATCAAGCCAGAGCAAAACAGTGATTCGTGATCAGTCTGTTAGAGGCAACCTCTAAACTAACTCCAATGTGTCAGACAATTCCATTCACCAAAAGCAAACTTCTGGAAATCTTAAAAAATACTAAAAGCCCTTCTGTTCATGGCTGTGCAAATGTAGTGTGGGAAGGGGAAGAGATTGCATTGATGTTCGTAGGTACAGCCAGCCCACTGTGCTCTAGAAATGTGGCAGCCATCCTGTGTGCATCACAGATCCAGTGGGACCAGGGTCCTCAAGCTGTGCCTGTCAAGCTGCTTAGGCAGACAGTGACTGCTCTTTACTTTTGCAGAGCTGGAGTCCCCCAAAACTGCCTGGCCTTTCCGTCTGCTTCTCACAGCAGCAGAACCAGCTGCTGGAAATGGTCTGTCTTTCCTTCCAATTAAAACAGAATATCAAAAATAAAACCTAAATAAAGTGCCAAGTAAATAGACTCATAGAGCCATTAAGGTTGGAAAAGACCTCCAAGTTTGTTAAGTCCAAGCTTTGACAGCACAACACCATGCTAAGGGCTATGTCCAGTTGTTTCTTGAACATCTCCAGGGAAGATCGGCACCATCTCCCTGGGCAGCCTGTTCCAATGCTTAACCACCCTTTCTGTGAGAAAATCCTTCCTAATATCCAACCTGAACCTCCCCTAGTGAAGCCTGAGCCATTTTCTCTTGACCTCTCATGGTTACATGGGAGGAGAAGCCAACCCTCACTCCACTACCACCTCCACCCAGGTAGTTGTAGAGACTCCCTGAGCCTCTTCTTGTCCTGGCTGAACACTCACACTTCCCTCAGCTGCTCCTCTTAGGATTTATTCTCTGTACCTTCACCAGTTTCTTTGCCCTTCTCTAGAGAGGCTCCAGTCCCTCAAGGTCCTCCTGGTTGTAAGGGGCCCCAAACTGGACACAATATTTGATGTGTGCCCAGCACACAGGTCACTGCGCCACTGTTGCTGACACAGGTCAGGGTGTCCTTGGCCTTCTTGGCCACCTGGACACAGCTGGCTCATGTTTAGCTACTGTCAACCAGCACTCCCAGCTCCTTTCCTGCTGAGCAGTTTTCCAAATGCTCTGCTTTTTCATTGGGCCCATTTTTGTTGTTGATGTATTTATAAAAACACTAAGTAAAATACTGAAGTTAAAGCACCTCTTTCTTGGTCACATTGTAGCTCCAGTGCAGCTGTAGCTTTCTGTTCTTCCTTCCACAAACATAAAAAACAATTTGAAACAAAAATACACTTCTCATTTTATTCTGGCTCTGCTGGGGCATGACTTCTCTTGTTTTATGTTCAGTGAAGGGACTCATTTGCCTAATTAAGGGCTTAAATGGGCAGTCCTAATTTTTTATAAAATTCTGCACACAACTGTGCGTGGACTTCAATTGTTTTTGTGACTGTTATTTCTTCACTCGACTTTTGTGTTACTGAAAAGTATTTTGTCCTCTGCAGCACCAGAGATACTACGGGGATGTGCCTATGGCCCTGAGGTGGACATGTGGTCACTGGGAATTATCACCTACATCCTGTAAGTGCAAACAGTGATAGAGAGAGGTTCTCTTTTTAGCACCCACAGGATTTCATTACACTAAGATCTGTGCCATTGGAAAAGACAAGATCCTGAACTTTAATTATTACATTCCTAACCTTACTGAAGTCAAATCCTAGAGGAACATGGCAAAACACTCAGTCTAAATATTTGATAAATATAACACTTCTTCCTCACAGCAGCAAGACCTACCCATGCAGAATCATGCTACTAATGTGAACAAGTATAGACCAAAAGTTCCAAACACTTGTGTTTAAGTAGGCATTTGTGTCTAACTCTTTTTGTGGTTAGTCATGATTCAATTCGTAAGAGTTACAATTACTTTATTGTATTGATTGAATCCTTCAAAGGAAGATTATTGAGAAGGAAATTTGCATATGATATATTGACTTCTTTATGGGAGAATAATTATGAGACGTAATTTAGACCCTTGGCAATGACAATGCTTAGATGGGTTGTGTAGTTATATACAATACTTCTAGGATGCCATTTGTGGGAAGAAAATGACATTTGAAAAATATGGAAGATTTTGTACATGTGGGCCATTATCCCTCCCCTACTACTTGCTATGTCCAGCAAGTACAGTGTGGAATAACACAGCTATTTTTATCTTGTGCAAAGAAAAAATTATATTCTCTAGAGTTTATACTAAAAGTCCATGTAAGGATATATAAACACTCTGATAGTAATGTCAGAAAACATTCATCTTTTCTTCTCCACATAAGCTTCAAATAATTCAAAGATCTTCTTTTCGGTACCTGTAAATAATAGGCTACAATCTATCATTTGTTATTTGCTCCTTTTAAATGTGTGTCTTGGTGTCATGGTCTGGTTTAAGATCCAGACCTTGTGTTGAAAATCATGTCTCAGATGTTGCCTGCCAGGTGCTCATTTCTTGTCACTTCTAAGGTTTCCACTGATGACAAAGACATGAAACTTACCAGCAAGATGATCCCTAAGACTGGAGAGGTGATTTTGTTGTCCCTTTACAATGCCACCTACATTGACTTATGGCCTTTCCTAGTTACTCAAGGCCTAATGAAGTTATTGCACTTCAAACTAAGAGCCTGCCTTAAGCAGAACTTATTTTCAAGTGTAAGCAAGCTCCAACAAACTCCAGAGAGCTCCTATCTAAATATCTGACATGGCATTTTCCATATGCAGTATCCCAAAACTTTCCAGCTGTTCAGGGGCTGCTCCCAAGCCACACTAAAACTCTGCGTGTGCGTAAATACAAGAGTGTGAGTTCCTGCCCTAGATGGGGCTGCATGACTATAGATACTCTTCCATTCTTCCTCCTTCTAATCCTGTCCTACTCCCACCTCAAAATCCAATTTGATCTACAGGAACAAGCTGCAAAAATCCACATGGCTTTCTCTTCCATTTTGCTTTGACAGTACTCCACATGTTAAATTCTTCTATTATGCATAAAGCTTTGTGGATCAATATGTCTGATGGATTAGAAATTGAGACCAGAAAGGTACATGTAAAATTACTAAATCATTAATCCTGAAGACCAGAGGACAATGTTGCATGTTTCAGTCTCATAGTTGAGCAAAGGAAACCCCTTACATAGAGACAATAAAAACCCCAACATTCCTGTATGTCCCCCCAAAATGGAGTGGATGTATGAGTTAACAATCACATTATAGAGGATCGGCATAAAACTGTATCTTGCCATTAATCAAAGTGGCCTTACCATTTGATTAAAAAAACCTAACACAGATTTTGACAGAACAGTTTTTACTGAGCCAAATTATATTAAAACCTATTGGTGGTAACTATCATAATTCAAAGGAAACCACATGTATGAGGAACAGTCCTTTTTGTATTCCTAAAGCAGGTAGAAATCCTTCTGCATGTTTGAGATGCAGACAGTGGTCAAAAAATACAGAGTCTTTGCCTGTAGTTAAAATTGCATGGATTTAATTAAAGGTGTTACTTTTCTAAGTTACTTAAAAGGACACAAGATCCCATCTGGTCATTTTTAGTTGTTTTTTAAGCTCTTTACATTGACTTTTCCTTAATTTGTAGGTAACTGATTTAAACTGAATCACAATAATAAAATGTTATTTCAAAATAATATAAAATCAAGAGCAGCCACACTAGGTTTTGCACTGATTCAATTAATCTAATTTGAAATCAGACCTCTATATTTACTTATCTATTTTGGCATGTAGCAAAAAAAAATGCAAAAACTCTGTCTGCTTAAATGGATTTTTAAGTAGAAGCATATCTATTGAAATTGTTAATAGGAAAGCAACAGGTGATAGTAGTGCGTTACAGTAAAAACAGAAAGCTCACTTAGCAGGCTTCCAACACAGTCACAGAAAGACTTAAGCAGGTTCTTACTGTCATTGGTTACCCACGTCCAATAGGCAGTTTGGGCTGAGCCAGTGAGGGGAGCTGCTCAGGGGTGTTCCATGGGGGCAGCACGGACCTGCTGCGAACCCAGAAATGGTAATGGGACAGGCAGCAAACAGGAGGGGAGCAGCAGAGGGGCTCTGCCTGGCCACCACCTACTGAAGCACAAGGTTTGGAGGCTGGATCATTGTGTTTTAATACACCTCTGCCAGACTTGGAAAAATAATGTGCCCAGAATGTTCTCGCAATGAGGTGTTTCTCCCCTTCAGCAGTGGAATGTGATGCAGCTGTTCCACCCACGGTTATGCACCACTCCCAAAACCACATTTCTTCCTTGAACCTCAACCTCCTTTTTCAGAGCAGTAAGCACATTGTGTTTAAAAATACAAAAAGAAGTTAAAATGTAAGGCTTTTCTATATTTTTTGCTGTCTTGATCATTGTGATCTGCAGTTGTTTTCCTCTCATCTTACTTCTTGTTGAATTTTCTGGAAGCAGGGGAGGAGATAACCTTTCTCTCTTAAGCTCAGATCACATACTGGCTGAATAGAAAATTCACTTTAAAAATCTGATTATGTGTGCAGGCGTGATTAAAGTGCAGTGAAGCAATAAAAAAAAAGGACATGATACAAATGGAAACCACATCTATGAGTCTGCTTTCCCTGAGGCCAGCAATGTGGATCTCTGCTGGAATCTGTATTATTCAATATATTTATAAATGCAGTCATTAGTGAGATCACAAGACTTCTAGATTTTAAGTAGGTTACCTAAGTAAAGATGAGGTCTGATCATGAAAACTTACCAAAGGTTTTTACATATTGTGGCTGATAGGATGGAAAAATGTACAGGGATCAACATGTCTAAAAATCATTCCTAATTGAATATATAAAAACTTTAACTTTGCATGTAAGATCAGTTTCCTCAGCTAATTCCTACTCCTCTGGCAAGAGTTACAGGGATTCTGATAAATGCTCTATGGTCCTACTTTAATAGTTCAAATTAAACACATGAAAATAGAAAAAATACAATTAGAAGAGCCTTTCCCAGTGCTTAAGAATACTTATGACCATATTTTTCTCTTCTCTTTAGAATTAGAAGTTCATGAGTACATCCAGGTCTGGTTTCCCAAAGTGATCTATAGAACACAAAGTAGGGAAAAATACTACCATGAACTGTTTCTAACAACCCAAGACTAATTAAAATTTGATAAATTAATTTCTTTTTTATCCTTTCAGGCTTTGTGGCTTTGAACCATTTTATGATGAAAGGGGAGATCAGTATATGTTTAAGAGAATCCTGAGCTGTGAATATGACTTTGTGTCCCCGTGGTGGGATGATGTGTCTCTGAATGCCAAGGATTTAGTAAGTAAAGCAAAAACGAGACTGGAGTATTTAGTATTTCTGCCACTGAGAAAGAGTCCATTTTGGGGTGGGGACAGAATAATTGGTTAATTAATTGTTCATAATTATTTCCTCTTGTCTTTGCTATATTGTGGTGTTGTTAATATTGCCTGTTAGTCCAGTGCTGTAATTTTGCACTCAGAACATGGATATTCAGGTCCTTATGTGAAGCAAGCCATAGATTGTCGGCAGCTGTCACAGTGTTCATGTATGCCTGCCTTTCCTTCCAGCTCTGAAGTGTTTCACCATTCATCATTTCCGGGCAAACACCTTCAGGGGAATGTAGAAACAAGCCCTTCTTTTTTCAAAAAATGCAGTCTTTAAGCCTGCATTTTGGGGAAGAATAAAAAAAAGGAATGAAACTTTCCTCCCACTGCTTTTTCTGACATATTTTTTCTGTCCGTTAAAGTTTGTTTTCTTTGGTAGGTGAGGAAAGACTGACTACTTTTAAATATGCTCCATTAGCAAAATGCAAGGGCTGGCATGCTATCTGCACTGTATTCTTTTATTACTGGATAAAGTAATTTGGATCCAGGAGACACTGATCTGCAAAGATAGGTATGCTTGAGTCTGACTTTTGTCAATAATAACTTGCACAATTCAGTTATTTCATAAGCACTGAAAACACAAGTGCTCTGTTCCATACATACTTATACAAACTGTGTCACAAAATACTACGTCACTGGTGTTAGTGAAGTACTTCAAGATATTTCAAATGGAAGTACTGTAGAAGCTCAAAGTACTCTTTTGGTGTTTTATGAGATGTGAAGTTTTTCTAAGGCTAAAAAAGTATAATTTAATGCCAGATAAACAGCAGGTAAAGCTTTTGTCCAAACCGCTCCATAGTGTTTTAATAAAGTAAAGCTCAATCTTTTAGGTTTGAACATTGCATAGGAAATTGTAGGTAACGGTGATGACCATGACTTTCAAAACCCATGTTGTAGACAGTTCAGTGTTCAGTTGAAGTGATTTGTTTAACTCCAGGTTTTTGTTGGAGACACAACCAATATTCACCACAATTCCTGTTCTTCTGCATGCACTTCAGGGAAGAAATTTTGTTTAAAAGCTATTTGTAGGGAGATTTCAGAGAACCCTAAAGCAAGTTTTCCCTCACCCCTGGGCACATAGAAGCAGTGGAGCCCATGCCATCACTTGCGCTGCTCCAAGAAGGTCTGTAGTCAGGAGAGCTGGGTAAGTGTGGCTCTGCAGAGTGCCATCTGTGTACTTGGTTACTCCATCCTCACCTTTCTTCTTTTTTTAAAACTCCACTTGTCCAGAGATACAGTAAAACTCATGGAATGTCACTTAACTGGACAGACTTTGTATACAGCAGGACCATCTCCATTCCCAGGGGTATGTTTGCAGTGCCTTTTCCCAAAAATATCCTACTGTCATGTGTGTAGAAGTCCAGGTTTTCTGGCTTTGGTGATAGAAGGAATGGTGTAAACAGCATTAGTTTCAGAGTGGGCTAAGACAGAAAACAATGCTTTTTTTGTGTGCATATAAGGTTTTTCAGTGACTGAAAGAAAAATTTCCTTTGTGATATACATGCCAGGGACTGCATTGTACAAGTCTGCAGGAGCTGCATGCACATAATTTAAACCTTCTAATCCACTTTAAAACTTGTCCAAATTCTAAAGTAGAGGTACATCTCAGAGTCTTTGAGAATCTCTTAGGAGTTTTGTGACAAGTCAGACATGAAAGAACCTATGATAGATACAAGTCAGCTGCATTGGTACATACCCTTAATATGTTGGTAACCAGTTGATACTTTCTCTTTTCTCTTCCCCCTTAGTGGCTGTCTTAATCAGATGTTATTTATGGAGGACCAAGAAATGCCAGAAGCAAAATACATGCAAAGACACAAATGAAAATTCTTGTTGGTTTCTTAGAATGTCTCACCTAAGGTGTTCTCCAAACCAAGGCTAGAGCCCCCAAATGCAAAACTAGGTAAATTTGAATGAAGAATAAGGTTGACAGTCTTTTGTATTTCTTGCTTGTGATGCAGGTTAAAAAGTTGATTGTTTTAGACCCCAAGAAACGCCTCACCACTCTACAGGCTTTGCAGCACCCATGGGTCACAGGGAAGGCAATAAACTTTGCACATATGGACAACGCACAAAAGAAACTTCAAGAATTCAATGCCCGGCGTAAACTTAAGGCAAGTCTCTACTCATTGTCTCTGTTTTGGCTATGAAAGCATGCAATTAAATTAGCAGCCATGCAGAAACCTTGCACATTTTTGAGGACAATATTCCATGGTGTTATGGAAGCTTTTTATTTAAGATGTCTGATGAAGATTGAAGAAGTTTGAAGCTGATTCAGTCAATGACTGAAGCCAAAAGAAACAAAAATGGGTTGAGTTGATTGAAAACTTTCTCTACAGAGATAGGACTGCTGAGGATGTACACATCTTTCACAGAGTCCTTACTTTCCATCTTTTTTTTCCTTCTTCCTGTCTTGCTTCTGTCCACCCATCTGTGGTGGTGCATCCTTAGGATACTGATCAGAAAGAACAGCATACTGAGTAATTTTTTAATGAGCATCCATCAACCTAGAAGAAAAATAGTTTAAGAGAATATTAAAACATATTTTGATCCCTAACCTACTCCTACCTATCAATACAAAGCAGGAGGTTTAAGCCCTCCTTCTACACATTTCATTTGTGTAGGCATAAAATACTGCCAGGATGATACTTTACCATCCAGTCTACGTATCTGCCATGGGAAGAAGCAGAGAAATGTCTTTAGGTGCAAATAGCAGGCCACTGAGCACCTGACTGACATAGTAGCAGGAAACTTTCTTCTCACCTAATCTGTTTTTCAGTTTTTTAAGATTTTCATTGTATCAGGAGATAATTCCAAGGATATCTCAGCAGAGGAATTGTTAGTAACAGCTACAATGAAGCTGCCCTTGTAGCCCTGGGGAATAAGAGTAAAAAGCAACTTAACTGAGAGCTTTAGTAAATTCCATAGAAAAATCAATTCACAAAAAACTGAGCCTTAACTTCACCTTTGCTATTTTTTTAGTAGAGAACTGTAGCAGAGAATCTGTACAGGGCAAAGAAATTTGCTTTGTCATTTACAAAGTTCTCAGAGGCTGTAGATATAATTCACATTGACATTTTAATTTTGTTTTTCTTTATATTTTTACACCAGAGATATTTTTGAAGCTCATTTTATTTAGACCCCTGCAGTTAATCAATTCATTATTTTGTGATTACAAACTATCACTTTTTATAAGTTTATTTATTCAGTGCTTCTCTGTTAAAGATTAAATTACCAAATCTCCAATTATTAAGAGGATTGATTGAAGCTGGTAGTTCTTGTAGAGTTAATAATTTTCCACAAATATATCTGTAAAAGAAACAATAAATTTTTTGACAATTAACGCCTGGTCAAAAAAATAAAACCAAAGCAAACATCAAAGTAGTGAGTACACACTTCAGCTGTTGTTTTGTTAATAAGAATAATATGTAATTATTTCTTCTTTCCCAACATAAAAGTCCATCAGCAGGCTTTCTTTAGGTAAAAACAAATTTTAAAGAGTAACTCTAAAGGTCTCAGTCAGGATTTGGTATTAGCAAATATCATATATAAAATATCAAATATCAAATATCAAATGTGAGACTAAATTACATTGAAGTGCCTTTAGAAATTATAGTACCATTGAGTGGCTTCTTCTGTTTGTAATCAGTTTTCCAAAGCCCTCTCACCACTAATGTGGATGTTTGATTTTTCCTTTAAGGTCTACTCTCTCAAAATTCTTGCCTATTGCTTTGGTTTATCCCTTATATTATTTCTTCATAATGTCTTGTAGCTGATTCTTTTTTATTGACAATGTTTATGTTATCTGCTTTTCATTAAAATCTTCTTTTTTCCTTTTTATTTGTTTGTGAGAGTTTTTTGTTTGTTTCTTTTGTGTGCATGTGTTTTTGGGTGTTTTTTTGAATGTGTGTGCATGATTACCTCTCAAAAGAATCCACAAAACTTGCTTCCTCATCTCTTCCTGCAGACCCACTTCTTTGATGTCTAAGCAAAAGCTCAAAAATAGCTTGAGCTGTCGCACACAGAAATTAGCATTTATTTTCCTCACCTCTGTATGTCTGGTTTTTTCAGGCAATAAAACTGTCCAAGGCAAGGGCTAGTATAACTGTCCTCATGTGTGGCTTCATTTGGTGATATTTCATGTGATGTGAAATCCTACTCCTAATGTGTATTTCATATGCCTCTACTTAGGAAGTTGCCCATCTTCTGCTCAACATTGTGCTTGGAATATGCAACAGTGCAATAGTGATAAATACTGTGTTCCTTTGTGAAATTTTCACAGAATAATCAGTGGCAATACTGTTTTTTATTATTATGACAGAAGATGACGACTTTCATTTTGTCATCCAACTTCAGCATGGGACACCTGAAGTAATTTCTAAAAAAAGAAAAAAAAAAAAAAAAGGAAAAAAGGAACAAAAAACCCAGCGTATAGCTGAAAAAAAATAAAAAGGTTGTGTTCATGTCACTCAACCTGTAACCTTGTGAAAGCAGCAATTTTAAACCTCAATCTAGTATTTCAGGTGGTTTTCTAAATGTGCCTAGGCCCAGGCAGGTATCCAAGGGTGATATTCCCAGGACGGCTGAAGGCTGTTACTGCTGTTGGGTCAGTGCTGAGTGCCCATGGGCCATGTTCCCTAAGGAATGTTTTCTTGGTCCCCTCTCTCCCAGGCTGCAGTGAAAGCCGTGGTGGCCTCCACACGCCTCGGCAGCGCCAGCAGCCACAGCGCCCACGAGGGCCACAAGCCCGGCCACAGCCCGGCCCCCACCCAAGACAGCCAGCCCACGGACAAACCCACCCAGGACAGCCAGCCTACGGACAAACCCACTCAGGAAGCAGCGGCAGCGGCGGCTCCAGAAGAAATGCCTTAGGTCGAAGTCACTCGCTCGTGTCGGTGGAGATGTCATTTCATACACCAGCTACCTTGTCATCCAGCGAGAGAGATTAGCAAGCTTGGCCTCTCTGGTTCTGCTTCGGGGTGCTACAGGCCCCACCTGGTGATTCTACCTTCAGTGCATGTGACTGCTTATGAAAATAGTAAACTGTTCCATTAGGCATGTCATGGAAACAGTGTAATTTGCAGTAATATCGGCAGGTGAAAACATGGGGATTATTAACTACCTACCATAATCTGTATACTTCATCTATATAGTGTTCCTAGGTGGCATTTGAAACAAAATGCTATTTTGTTTGGTTTTATGGAAGTAGGTGTCTTATCTATGTTGTGAGTTTCTTTGAACAGTTTCCTTCCAGGTTCATAGTCCTTCAGCAGACAAAATGGAAGGAAATACCAAACCAATGCTTTTAAAACTGATGTATGAAATAATGTTTTTTATCTGTAAAATTGAAAAATTATTTGGGGATTTACATGCAAAAAAAAAAAAAAAACAAAAAAACAACAACAACAAAAAAACATTCCACTACTTCTGAGAAGAAATTGAAATGGTAGTTCCACTGGGCATGAAAATGTACATTGTTCAAGCTTGCATTGAGAATGCCTTATTCTGACTTTTCTTGTTTATATACAGTATTTTAATAACAACCAAAATTACTCTGCCATTTCATTCC
Source organism: Passer montanus (assembly GCF_014805655.1). Taxonomy (NCBI): domain Eukaryota; kingdom Metazoa; phylum Chordata; class Aves; order Passeriformes; family Passeridae; genus Passer; species Passer montanus. The sequence goes on from NW_024374034.1 coordinate 2,332,292, forward strand.
ATAGTAAAGTGTTAGCAAAACAAAACCACAGACTAAACAAGGATTAGAATACATGCAAATTTCTGGCATACCATTATCTTTATTCATTAAAATTCTAATCTGCAGATAGGAGACATTTTATACGTCCTAAGGGAATAATCTGCATTTAAATAAGTTGTAAATGCTTGAAGAAAGCTATTTCACAATTACTGATTTTACTTTGGGGAAACACTCTTCTGCAAGGTCTAGGAGCAAGTAGAATCTAGTTGGTTCCTGGGTAGTTTAACTTCATGAGTGAGCAGTTTCCACTTGTAATTAGTCCACATTTTCCTAACAAAGAATGCCTCCTGTAAAGTGATCCACCAGCACGATCTTGCATCCACCCACAGCTGTGTCTTGAGTTAGCAGCTGTTAGCATCAATCAGCTTGCAAAAGTAGGGTCAGGCTCTTCAGCTATCTTGATATTCTTGTTGAATGTGATTGATAGGAACTGAAAAAATAATGTGCATCAGTGTGTATGACCACTTACACTTGTTTGTTATCTATTTGACAGCATGTGACTATTGTACTGATATATTACAAAAATGGCAAAAAGAACCTGACATACAAAAATGTCATTTGTGCTTGTTAAACTTTTTAATACTGATAGTTACCTAACATCCTAATACAATCATCATTCCTCTTTAGCTTTAATTGTTTTTATGTTGTTGTTAGGCCTTGCACAACTTGCCTTGAAAAAAATATAGCAGATACTGAAAAAAACAAGACGTTAATAAAACATTCAATAACTACATTTCCTGATAAAATTAGAGAGTAATACAATGTTATTCATATGGTAGATTTAATAAATAAAATGTACCCTAAATTAATATATAAAGGAGGATTAAAGCTCCTGTCTCTACTGGGTGAAAATGCACGCTAATGAATACATTATACTTGAAATTTTTTATACATTTCTCAGAACCCTTTGAACTTGTACAAAAAGTTTTGCTAACTAAGAAGGGTTAAAATGTAAAGTACGTGCATCCATTCCATTTTCAAAGGACACACTTTGAGGTCAGCTGAAACATCTGGTGGGGGCAAAGCATCTGTGTGCAAGCCAACTTGACACAGATTTTTTCCCTTGGAAAAAAGTACAAGAAGATTAATAACTTTGGAGAAGATCATAGATACATCCACATGTCTCGCTTTTTACTCTCTGTCTTACCTCCTTTGAGGTCACTACAGGAAAAAGGCAGTTTTCAGCTACTTTACTCCACCATTTTATGCTGTGGTGAAGTCATCCAAGTTCAATCAGTAGGGAAGTTTGATAAGACAGGCTGGATTCTGTACCATTTCTCCTTCATATGGGATAATTGCTTCAAACCTGCAGAAGTGGAGTTGGCTGAGCAGTTACTGCACATCTGTGAGAGCTTGAGCATAAATTCCTTCATCTGAGGCACAATTTGTTGAGCTGAAAAGCAGTCCCAGCTTATTCCCAATGGTGGTTTTTATAAATTATACCACAGCATATCACAACTATGAACTGATGCTATCCAAGAGGAGACCTCTATGTGACAGCATGATCTTCAGAGGCAACTCAGTTTTGTGTAAAAAGACTCTGGGGCTTCAGTTGTTTTTGTTTTTATCATACTCAGCATTAAGCAATCAAGATGTCTGTGCTGAGGCTGTGATTACCAGTACGTGACTTGGTAAAGCATAGTGCCTGGCTGATATATTTGATATATGACAGCAGTTGGGTGTTTGCATGCAGTGGAAGATGTAGGTGTTCCCTGCATTGGCTTTGTCTGAAAAATCACATCCTGGTGGCATCTCCTGTGGTGCAGACTGGGATGTGCAACACCAGTGTCTTACTGTGGCTGAAAAATGTGAACACACTTGAAAACTACTGGGGATGGACCACATGTTCCCAAATCTGCGGTTATAAACTAAGTAGAAAGTCATTGCACTCTTTTCTATTGAAATCCTGAGCTTCAATTCTTTAGAATATTTAATATATTAACAAAGTTCTTTAAGGGAACTTTTCAAAATGGAAAACCTTCCAATATTTTCTGAAGTATTTGAACTTGGCAAAACTTTTCCTTTAAATGCAGATTGCAGGACTAGCCAATTGTAGGCTGATATTCTAGAGCTAAGATGATGATCAGATAGCTGTTAAATGGCTAAGGAGTCCTGTCTTTGTACCACCGCAGGGGTTTTCCCAGGTTCAGAAAGATTATCTCCAAAATAGAACAGATTTCCTGTAATGTCAAACACTTTTGCTTGCAATTTTGTGGATGACATGTAGATTGCACTGTGTGAGCCTGGTGCTGGTTTGCTGGCTAAAATTTGTACTTAACAGTGTGTAAATATGCTGTAAAGAGGCAGACAGACTGTAATCAAACTTCTGAATGCAGAATCATCCAGGCAAGTTTTTGATACAGCAGGGTATCAAAGGGTAAGAAGGGTACTTCATAAGAAGGGTACTAAGGACTCTGTGTACACAAATGAGCAGGCTGTTGGACACATGGAGTGACAAAAACTGCCCAGCAGTCCCTTTGCCTTGGTGAATACAGCAAAATGCTCTGAAACACTGTGTGGTAGCAAAGCAGGATCAAAGTATCAACCAAAAAGTTTTTTGAAGTGGCTCAGCAGGGAGGCCCAGGCTGCAGGAGGCTGTGGCTCACTGGCAGCTAGGCCTCCACACTTTCCAAATGAGTCACCTTCTCTTACAACACACACTGCAAGTGGAACATGGAAACAGCTGACAGCCATGGGAGAAGTGAAGACAACACCACATTTTCTGCTGCCCAGCAGCAGGGAAAGGGAAAATGATACTGGGAGTTGTTAGTGTCCAACTTGGCAGAAGGAAAGCAATATCTGACAAGCAGCAAATGCAGCAGGACTCTGGAAAATAACCCCTTGCTTCTAGATAAATGTCCCTCAGCTCCTGCACATGTGCTGGGTCATCTCTGGGGTTTTAAGAGCAGCATAACAAAGTGTGGGGTGGAGGACTCCCTGCAGATCCTTTCACATTGTCCTGCATATTGACTGCTTACAGAATGGCAGACACAAGTGTCAGCATGATGCCTTGACTCCAGGCTTCTGCAGAGGCTTTTTTGTCTGGAGAAGAACTAATTTTTTTGTGGCTGAGCCAACCTTGTTGCTGCTGAGGTTATGAGTGCACAACTTTTGGAGGCATGGCATTCATGTAACAAAAAATATCAGAGGTTGACTAAGAAAGATGCACAGTTAGACCTAGAGACCAGTGGCAGGGATACACACAAGTCCTGAAATAACTAAGGTAACAAAGAGACAAGCAGAACATCCTTAAAGTTACTTTATAAAACAATAACAAATAACTCAAAGAATATATTCATTCCCTATCAGAGTTAATCCAATTGGAACATAAACAGAGTTCATTCTTTTTTTGTATAAAGAAATTTATATCAAATTCCCTGATAAGTCCCTGCACAATACCATGTTTTGTTAAACAAAAAACCATCAGCTGCATTGCAGAATAAAAAGAAAATAAGGAAGGAAAAGGGGAAAAAATATGGGTGAAATATTTGCCTAGTGTAGACACAGAGCTCTAAAGCAAGGTTTGCAGAGGGTTACAAAGACGATGACAGGAAAGGAGCAGCTCCTTTACGAGGAAAGGCTGAGGGAGCTTGGCCCATTCACTCTTAAGAAGGGATGACTGAGAGGGACCTCATGCATACATGGGAATACCTGAAAGAAGGGTGCCAAGAGAAAGGACCAGGCTCTGCTCCACAGTGCTGAGCAATAGGACATGAGGAAATAGGCAGAAACTGATGTCTAGGGTGTTCCCCCTGAACATGAAAAAGGGCTTCTTTACTGTGCAGGTGTCCACATACAGGGACAGACTGACTGCCCAGAGAGGCTGTGGAGTCTTCCTCACTGAAAATATTCCAGACCCTGGACACAATCCTATGCAATGTGCTTTAGGAAACCTGGCTTGAGCAGAGAGTAGGGACCAGATGACAATGTCAATGCTCAATTCTAGCCTTACCCATTCTGTGATGTTGTGATTTTATGATCTTAATTCCAGAAGATATATAAATTCTTACTGGCAAGACTGCAAATTCTTTATATCCGGGAGGTAAAATTTCTGGCCAGAGTAATTTGGAATATTGCTGGAGGGGCAGTGAAGAGCATTCCTTGGAGTGTGAATCCTCTAATATAAGGATCCACTAATCCTCTAATTATACATGCATATAACTAAAAAATCCCTCCCAAGTGGAAAAGAGAACATGAATGCAGTTATTATTGGAAAGCATTCAAATATTGTGGGGATAGGCATAGTACAGAAGCAGGAATACAATGGAATGGCCCAATTCTGAATTTAGCAGTAAAATTATAGATTAAAATCTGCATATGTACATGAACACAAAAATATTTCAATTTATCAAATAAGAAGCAGAGACTGCTGAACAATCTGAGAACCAAGTCTGTATTAAAAGTTGCAGCAGTGGCAGTTTTAAGCCATCATTTGTCCCTTACCTGGGGACAAGGTCCAGTTTCAGCTGGACCTGAAACTATAATGATTACCAGTCTGGTATACATAGGTCATTGCTGGATGAAAGTCAGTAATGTATAGCAAGGTATGAAAGATAACAAATACGGTGGTATGGAGTTTTTCCCGGCTCTGGCTCCTCCCAAGACACAGCTGGGAAAAGATCGTTTCAGTGCCTTCCTTTCAATGTGCTCAGTACAGGGGTAAAAGAGGAGTGACAACACAAGCACAGCATTTTGTGAGGAGTTGGAGCTACTTCAAACTACATAGAAGCCCTGCCCAGTGATGCTCCATCCACAGCATGTGTGACTGAGAAAAGTCTGGTCCTTTATTTGCATATCAGGAAGATGTTTATTGGCCAAGGTATACTAAACAACATGTGTTTGCCCCTGTGAAGTAGCACAGAGTTCTTCTTATAGGAAGGTACATAAAGAGCAAAGCTTAAAAGAAAGGGATATTTTTTTTTCTGTTTGAAACTCTGGCTTCAGAGTTTGTGCTAACATGTGTTAACATTGATGGCTAAAGGGCTTATTGTTATTCTTCCCCTTTGTGCTTCATCTCTTTTTTTCTGGGCCCAGGGGCACCCAGGAGTAGCTGTCAACTGCCAGTCAGTGAGTAAAGAGCCATCTGACACCTGGCAGGTTTCAGCGTTTCTGCCCTGACAAATGTGCTGTTGCCCTTGGTTCCATCAGATGGTTTCACTCCTGCTCTTGTGCTCCCAGAAGAGTCTGGGTTTCATCAGTCAACACATGTATTTCTCTGTGAGCCACCTCTGGTGTGATTTGTCACTGCCAGTTGGTACCCAGGGAGAGGTATTTCCACTTTCCCTCTCCATTTCCCAGACTCATGCTGTTTCCTGGCACCTTCCGATTCCTTTCTTAAGAGCCTATGCCTGGCTGACAGAAATAGCTTAGTGGTGTGCAACAAACGCCAGACAGACACAGAAAATAACTGAGCTTCTTGGGTTATTTTCCCAAAAGAAAATGGAGGTATCTGGGCTGCTGTAAGCACAGGTTGAGGGGCTCAGAGCAAAGAGTCACAATAACAGCACTGTGCCAGGTTCTGCTCCTCAGCACTAGGAAGCTCCTTTGCCAACAGCACCTTTTTCCTTCTGTGGAAGGAAAGAGGATTGTTTAGGTCTATCCAAAGAGACAAGTCAGGCCTTGGAATTCTGAAAACTATCATCTGTTCTATGACCAGTGACCTTCTTAATATTGTTTACATAATATGAGTTGAAACACTTAGAATCATATTTTATGCAACATTGCCATTTACAGTGCTGGCACAAGAAGCTGCAAAGCCAGTTTGGAGCACATGGTCCCATTTGTTGCCTGGAATGGTAAATAATGATCTGCTTTGTAATACAAAACTCTGGAGCCAACCATTGTATCTGCATAAGTACACAGAGGGAAAATCCATCAACAAGAAAAAGGATTGTAATTCTTATTCCTGTGTTGGGTGGATCTGGGGTAGCTCTTCTAATTGAAATTATTATTTCAAATTACTTGAAGGTGCTATTCTGGTCTCTTGAAAGCTGAGGACAAACCATTGGGTTTGGTTTATAGCTGCAAATAGCATGTGATCTGTACCAGAGACAGTATGTTCTAGGAGCCACTGAGTCATATTTATTGATCCACAGAACTGTGCATAGGGGTCTGCACTATCCGCTCGGCCCTCATGATGAGGGCTCATCCTTCTCAGCCCAAAGCATGATGATTTTACTTACAAATGTGAAATTTGCATGAACGAGCACAGCTATACAAATCCCCAAATAACACTGCACAATAACCATCCACAACAAACACACCAGAGAAGTCTGCTACAGAATACATCAAAAGGAGCTCCTTTTTAGCTTTGTTACAACAAAGGAAAAAGTGAAAAATGTTTATATATGTGCATTCTGAGGTCTCAAGTTTCTTGATTTCTTTTATTTTCCTGACATGCCCACCAGCCATGTTTATGGAAGCAGTGCAAACATATCTATCCAGTGACAGCCTCCTCCAGATGGAAAAACATGACCCTACCTTTCATATGTAAGACACTGAAGTTGTATTGTTTGTATTATTAATATGTCCCCCAGTCATCTCTCCCCCAGCTGGCCATGCAGGCCTGAAGCAGTCTTTTACAGAAAACAGAAGTTTATCAAGAAACATTTCATGAAACTAAGCAAAGGGACTGTATGTATATTTAGACAAAAATATCTGAAATATCTCCTGAACCCTGCTGCAGCAGTGTCCTCCCTGAGAAGTATTTTCCTTGGGAATGACAAGGACCCTGCAGAGCATCCAAGACTAGTTCCATCATCAATGTACTACCTTCAGTGTAGTGATAAGTGCCTTGTTTGCTCTGCTCAAATCATTACCACCTTGGTTACAGGGAGGCAATAATTACAAACTAAAATACTTTTTACTGAAAGTAATTAGAAACAAGGACAGTTACAACTACTAACTGGTGAGAGCGAACCCAAACAGTTTCTTTGTGCTATTGAGCACAAGAACCACTTCCTTGTTCACACCACATCCTCATGAGATGTCATGCTAACACTTCTGATAAAACAGCAGAAATTTTACTTAATGTTCCATAAGAGGACATTGTTTTCAAGTCTGGTTGTTCTTTGGGGTTTTTTGGCTTTATTTTTTGGAATACATGGAGACGAGTGGCCTAGGCTCATAAGAAAATTACCTCTGAAATGGTTGCTCAGGGAGAAGAAAAGATAGCGAGGAGGAGGGTGAACCCTGGTCATAGAACCACAGAACCATCCAGGCTGGGAAAGACCTTTGGAAGAGATTGGTTGGGAAAGATTATGCAGTCCAACTCTTAACCCAGCACTGCCAAGTCCACCATGAACAGGGTGATCTTGCAGTGAAGCAGTGGTGGTGGCTGGTCCACCTTGCCAGGGAGCGGGAGAAGGGAAGACTCATTGAGACTCTCTGGCCTGGGGGAAGAAGTCTGTGGGCCCCCAGGAACTATACCACCACACCCTTGCAAGACCAGGGAGTGCCAAGCAGGGGCTGCCTGGCTGCTCCGCACCCACAGGAAGGAGCTCATCAACTTAAACTCATGTGAATCTGAAGAAATGTGATACATGAAGGGTGCACGTCTGGCTTGGCCTTGGTTTGGAGGCTCCTAGGTGGATGAGAACCATAAGGAGGGAATTTTATGCTGTTGTTAATTCAAGAATACTGTATGCTGGATGGTTAGGGTATGTGCTGATGTTTCCAAGACAAACAGAAAAAATGGTGCCTTTGATTAATAACACAAAATATTTTATAAGCCTGTTACAGAAGCTCATTGATCTCAGAGCAGTGGAGGCTCGACTCCAAGTAATAACAATGAAGAATGTTGTAAATACATATAGCAGACTTTCTCAAATTAGCTCCATGTCCTGTGTTCCTGACTCCTTATTTTGCTGCTTAATGTGTAAGAAATCCTGTACTGTCAACACTGTTTTCTTAAACTAGCAAAGACGTAAGCAACTAAATAGCAGTTTATAGTCTGCTTGTTTAACTTTACCTTTTTGCTCCTGATTAAGCCTGTTTGTGTAGTAAATTTCCTTATACTGTGCAAGTGAACCAGAGAGAAATTTGAATCAGAAAAAAATTACAAACAAAAAAAGTTTGTTATTTCCATGTATTGTGTATGGGACCAGTGTACCTCCTTGTGTGTTTGCATGGGAATGCTGATAAGCCATGAGAAAATGCTTCAGTGCTGGGATATTTACTTTTAACAAGTGTCTTGCATGACTGATCTGATGCTAAATAAACTAGCAAATCTAGAAAAGGTTACATCTACTATTTGCTGACAGTTAATGCTCAGTGTAGAGGAAGGAACAATATTTATCCTTATAAGACAAGTTATCATGGGTATTAATTGGTTATATTGCAAAGTCCATAAAGAATTCCAGCTTGGCACAGCATTTCCCCTGCTCCTCTTGCCTTAAAAGTTAGCAGCTGAATAACAAACAAAATCTGTTATTAATGGTGGAGTACAAAACTAGGGGCTGTCCAGGCTTCCCTGTGTCCCAGGATGGGTTATGTGATATAGATGCTTATGTCCCTTTTTGTTAATTAATTCCAGCAATTAAGAAATTACCACCTCCTTGTACACTCTAGTTCTGCTTCTCTTTTAATTGGGAAGTGTTTTACAAAGTCCCAAGTCTTTTTGTTGCAGTTAACAGTTTGTCTATCACAATGATTTGTTTTCTGTAACCTAATACAAAGGTTATTAATGTGCTCCTTCATTCAGCATCCCCCTCTCTCATCAGCACAAACAAATCCTTTATCCCAGAGGTCTTACATTCCTCTTCTTGCTGGAATATGGATTTTCTTCCTTTAGTTGACTACTCTTTGTCTTGAGCTAATTTCTCAAAAGCTGCACATGGTACCTTAATGGAGAACATTGCAAGACTGACATGTTGAAAGAACCCCTTTTTTTTTAAATTTCTCTGCTGTGTTCCCACATCTGTTACCCTCAGTGGTGTTCCTTCTTGCCTGGTACTACTGGTGCATCTTGTTATCCTTGTCACCTACAATTCCCTGGTCTTGCAAACTGCTTGAATGAAAAGTTCCTTCATACCCTTTTGTGGGAGATGTTTTTACAAAACCTCTCCATCCTGGAGCAATATAAGAAATAAATTATTATAAGCTCTACAAGACATTTTGCATGGCAACAGTGCTCCAGAAAAAAAAAAAAAGTCTAATTTGGCACTTCCATGGATACTGCTGAATCTTTTCCCAAGCTAATGCAAGGCATACATTCTTACTGCAGTTTTATGAAATCATCCTGGTCACACCGCCGTAGCAGAATGGAAAAGGACCGTGGAAAGACCAAACAAAAGAAGAGGGCAAGTATCGGGTGACTTCGAGCTCCCCCTGGAGCTCAAGGGTTGTTTGCTTTTGGCTTACCTCTTAAAAATAGCACATCAAACAGCTGCGTTGGAGCTCGTGATATAGTACAACATTACAATGGTTTTAGAGTGAGCTTGAGACAAATAAGGAAATGGGAAGTAAGAAAGAACTAACAAGTCAGAGGAACTTTCCATGAGTTAGGATAGCTGAGGAGTTAAACATAATAATCTGCCTCATAACTATAGAATTTCTGCATTTCTGTTGATATCTGGTGCAGTCTTCGTCTTTAAAAAGCCCTGGGCTTTTGTACTTATGATGTCCTCAGCACTTCAAGCACTTGTTTCCTTCAATGTTGTACATATCCCAGAAACTTTATGTTTCAAATATCCAATGATGCAGGTGGTTTTGGGAAGTGATTCAATATTTTTACATCCATGGTGAATTCTCCATACTCATTTGACATTAAAAAAAAGTGCAGGAAGGGTCTCTTCCCTCTTCCTTACTTCTTTAGTACTTGTGGTCATCAGATTTCCTCAATTTCATTCCCATGGTGTGGGCTGGGAGACACACAGCAGAACAGAAAGATGTTTTGCCCATGTTGATCATATACAAAACTTTATTTTCATTTAGCTGATTGAGACAGAGAGACCATGAAATTCTGCAGATATGGTTGTGCACATAACAGGCTGCATCCTTAATCCTGTATGCACATGAGAGGGTGGTTTGTGGAGACATGGCTCATGCTCCAGTGAAAAGGCTTGCTGTGGTTTCTTTCCTTCCCCCTTCAAATTGTCAGGAGTTTGAAATCCTGTCAGGCATACAGACAAGGAGGGGTTGTATGGCACCCAAATAACGTGTTGACCAAACTCATGTTTGCTGCTGCTCAAATGCACCTGCTTGAGCATTGCTCTGCCTCCCCAGTGCACCCTGGAGCTGGAATTAGTGACATCAGTGCCTCAGCAGCAATGTTCCCTGGTAGGAACCCAAATCACAAGCTGAGACAGTCACAGAATCTTGGCATAATTTTCTCTCCAGGGTTATAAACTGCCTCAGAGAGGGGTCTCTGCTGGCAGGCAGGTTAGCAAGGCCCAGGTACAGAGCTCAGGAAGTGATTTCTACCTCTGTGCATCCCAGGGCACAGCCAAAATGGTCCAGTGACGGCCGGAACAAGGCCAGTTTCTGGTTACACTTCAGGCAGTAACTGATCTTCTAAGAGTTCTACTTAGGTTACCTGTATCAAAGAGAAACTTCTGAGGATTATTACCTTGTCCCAGTGTCTTGGTACACTGAAAGAAATGTTTTAAAGAAAGTAACTCCAGAGAAGGCAGTTCTGGGCAATGTGTTGGTATTTGAGGCTCCTTAAACCAGATGTGGCATTTCTTATCATGTGGGTCAGTTATGAACTATGCACAGGTATCTCCTACCATATGCTGTTACCATCTGTGTCTACTTTCTCCCTGCCAGTGGCACAGTTCCAAGGAAGGTTAACTCCACGATAAGCAGTCCCTGAACTGTAAAACTGAGTCACCAGCACAGCCCAATGAGGACTGGAAAAGGCAGAATGTGTTACAGAATTTAAATTTTGGTTTAGGACATCAGGATATATTCTTTTCTAGAGAACATTTAATATTTAGCATAGGTTTAAAATCTCTCTCATCTTCTATTACCTTTCACCAGGAAACGTGTTTGAGTATCAATGTTTCAACAATTCTAACAATTAATGTCCTTAAGGATTATCCAAAGATCCCAAGTGTCCTCTATACCTATCCCTATCCCTACCACACTTTGCAGAAGGTGACACAATACATGCCCTACAAGAGTGTGCTGTTTCACAAAAAGTGACAGTTCCTTTTGTCAGCAACAGAGGAAGGATACAACTCTTTCCACTGAAGTCAAAATGCTACAGAACTCTACTGCCTTTATGCTAGCTTTGCAGGAAAAACAAGGGAAGGCTCCAGAGAAGATACAGAAGATTTCTTCGGTTCTGTAGGTGCTAATTAAATATATCCCAGTATATATGTTGCAGCTTGTTTTATACACCTAATATACATCTATATGCCTTCTATATGCTCATGTGTTTCAGATTAACTTAATGTTTATGGTTAATAGATCACTTCTTAAATATAAAAAAAGGTAAATACTACTGAGCCAAAATAATAAAGTTCTTCCACAACAATCATGGGGCCATCATAAAAAACTCCTGCATATACATTTTTAGAACTGAAGCTTTGAGAACATCCTACTTGTACAGCTTTCAAAACATTTCAGCTGGGCATTTTCCTCAGTCTAAAATGTTTCTAAGTGAAAGCAGGGTTTATGGCTTTCAAATTTAAGGAGACAAACCAGTATCATTAGAGATCACCATGCAGCTGAAGGTGAACCACATCATTAGACATAACTGCCCAAAAATGCTACATATGGCTGCACAAATATTGAAGAAACTACATCACGAGCCTGTTGGAATCCATTATTTATTCTGCATTTGCACTCAAAATACAAACACAATCACTTAAATGCTAAACACAGTAAGTTATACCCACTGTTAAAACAGACTTTGACTTTCACAGGCACAACTTGAGTGGTTTCTCTAGAATTAGGGCTATTTCTACAACAGTGAACCACCTAGGTTAAAAAACCAGGCCACACCATCATGTTCTGGCTACTTACAATTACTGGAGGAATTATATATGCTGTGCTTTTTAAATTCATCATAATTTATAAATTCATCAAATTTGAGATCAGGGCCTGTGCACAGAATATCTCTCTGAAGTACTAGTCCACCTCCCAGACAGATTTCTGCCTCTAAATTGAGCATAACCCCAAGTCTGCATCTTCTGCACATCACACGCAAGGTTTAATACTGGAGGTTTTAGATGAGGAACAGAACCCAAACACGAAAATTGTCTTATCTTCAGTCATCTTTCCCACACACATACAAAGCACCTAGTTAAAGTGCCAAAGCATAAGTGTCACATTGCCCAAATCTCTAAAAAAGTAAGTTTTGAAAAAAATTATTAGGCATATAAAAATAATTTTGATGTGTCTATATACACACTATTTTTCTAGCAAAACCAAATCTCTGCTGGGCAATTCTTGGGCAATTTGTTCAGAAGTCACTTCTGGATAACTTTATTCCTAAGTGATAGAAATCTATACCAAGCATTTACTTTGTCTCCCTTTTCTTCTGCATAAACAAAACATAGGTTCCTGTACTTTGTCCTTGATACTGCTTTCCTGTTTTAATCCTCTAGGCTCCACTTAAGATTGTCCACTAACTCAGAAGGGAAATACAACAGTGGGAGAAGAGGCTCTGATATTGTGGCTTTCTTGGTTCCGATGTACTCTGTTTAAACAGTTCTTCTCTCTCAATCTATAGCTATATAAAAATAATTTAAATTTCAGTTTCAAATAAATACATTTGAAATTGGACATCTTTCTAGTTCTGTATTAGTCAGTAGATGAAATTTTTATTAGGAGTATCAATATACAAAAATACACTAGCAATTTTCTTATTTTAGCTCAAGTTCTTCTTTCTTCAGCTGCTCTGTGCTTCACCAATTTGTCTCTTCTGAAAGCAGAAAAAGCAATTTCACTGGATACTAAATATGGATAGATACTGTATATGTGTCAGAGCCACTAAAATGGGCATTTGGAACAATTACTTCTTCTGTGCCTGGTGTACAAGCATCCTGTAAGTGTCTTTTGCTCCTTCTGACCCATTTCTCCAGCACTGAAGTGCCTCTGTGCAGATTTAAACTGAGCAATATTTTTCACTATGTACATCTGCATCATAACCCCTCCATTAGTCAGTCCCAGAAGCTCTAAAAAGAGAAGACATGAATATGGAGATTCACTGCACATGTAGTCTTTGTAACTGGGAAGAAAAAATAGGATAGACTTGAAACAGTTTCCTCTACAATCATGTCATCATTCATCCCACAGAGCAGCACTGCCAGAGATTCATAATTGCCTCTGTACCAGTACTAGAAAGAAGAGAATTCTGGCAGCAATTCCTTGGTGTCCTTGGAGGTAGAAGATCACCTTGTGAGCTTGCAGTACTTTAGCAGACGCAAGGAACGTAGAAAAAAAATGGGAAGACTAATCGAGGGGTTTAAAGGGAAATGCAGAATACACAAAACCTAAAAAGGAGTTAATATTTTCTGCCCATGAAGACCCCAAAGGCTGTTTCATGCACTGTTTCTAACAGTCTTAAATACTACTAAATACCTTAAAACATGAATCAGGTTGAAGAAGCCCCCACTATATTTGGTATTATGTTTTTTCTACCTCTCTGATTGAGCAATGAGAAAGAGAAGTCCTCACTATTCAGAGTTCAGTTATAGTGGCCAGTGTCAAAAAAAGCCAATATTACTGGGGACAGTCATCTGAATTTTTGGTTTTTTGAGAGTCCATTACCCATCCCTGGATTGTATGTATACAATTGGCTCCACAACATCAGGGTCCCAAGATACCTTCCCAAACTCCTATACAGCTAAACTTAACACTGTGAGCACTGGCAAAACAAGGGGATAACTACAGTGTCACCTGAGCAAATGACACATACTAACACCAAAGACTTAACATAAGATTTTAAAGATAATTCATGCTCCCAGCAGGGAGTTAGTTATTTTTTTAAATGCTGCTGCTATGTATCTGTGAGAATCCCAGATTCAGATTGCTGAATATCTTTGAAATTTGTATCTTAAAAAAAGACCCTGTATCCTTCAGCAGATCTCAGCAATTCTGCAGCTTGAGCTTTGGCCTTCAGCTGCTCATGTTTTGACGTATTAATTTATTGTAAAGATCAGTCTAGGGATAGTAACACAGAGCACTCCACAGCACCAAAACACTGGCAAGTCTGTGCTGTTGTGGCTACAGCAGCACCTATCACTGAAGCAAATGAGTGGTTCTTTCTGCTGCTTTTGTAATTCCAGGGTTTGCAGTTAAAGAAACATACACAGAAGGAAAACCCCCCCAAAAACCCAACTAAATGAAATCCCCACACACACACTATTACATGCAAGTTTAAGCAAAAAATTACTTAGAAGTACAGGGTATCACTGAAGAGCCATTGGACGTTTGCTATTTTGAGAATTGTGTGATGAAAAGCCCACAAAAAAAAAAAAAACCTATGGAAAGACACCTGATGGCCTAAATGAGCTTTGGATCAGCTGTAAGGGCATTTCTTTATGAGACTGTTATATACGACAGTAAATAAGTTACAGTTACAACATCAAAGAAATGCTAATAATGAACACTTATTTTTGCTCTCAAGTACGAATAGCTTTCTTATGAATAGTTTCATTTAACAACTGGCTATATAATACCCAAATGATAAATCAAAGCAAATTTTAAAAACAAATTACAGATGCAGCTGAACAACTTAAAAATAAATTAAAAATTAGGTAAATATAAATATATATATATTTTACAAAATTACATCTTCAATGAGATGCTGCCAGTACAGCAACCTGCACCATCAAAATCCTGAGCACCTGACTCCCAAAACTGCTGGAGAGAGCTGAGCTCATGCTGCATTTTTCAAGCCCACACACACATCTTGTGCTTTCTACTGAGGAAGCTGGCAGTTTAGAGATTCAGGCTATTCCTCACAAAGCTGAATGCTGAAGAGCAAAAAGCATCTTGTGCTGTGCACTGGGAATGTATGCCAATTATCACATCAAAAAGCACTTGCTAAAGTTGTTTGTATCCTCAACACAAAGGTTCGGGTGTCATTCAGGAAGAGTGTTACCTCAATTTACTAGGTAACCTATGCTAAGCTAAACAACATAATCTGATTGTAAGGAATGCACTGGCTTTTAAGTCACTGTTTGTCTACGCTTTGAGTGCCTTTTTGAGGTCAGAGTAGAAATTGGCTAGGGTACTAGACATGGCAGTGTCTACTGCAGACTGTGGTAGCATCCCTCGCAGTTCAGTCTGGATATAACCTGTCAAAAGACTGTGGCCAGGAGAGTCCTTGAGAGGGATGCAGAACCAACCACAAGGGTGATTGAATCCACGGACGAAGTTTGGTCTCACCTCTCCATAGTCCAGGCTTATACCTATCAAGGAAAATAAAACAAACTAACAAACAGGGAAATGAATTTGAAAGAGGCTAAAAAAAAATTAACACACAGTAAATTTGAAATATATAAGCTTCTGGTTGGGGAATTTAGTAGTAGTGACAGGCACACTATGAGTTCCTGGGTATTTTCATGCATGGAATTTGCTGTTCATCCAAACTCTGTGACAGACAAGAGACCATGATAAGCAAAAATTCAAATGTTAAAAGAGGACATTCCTGCCATTTAGAAGAAGCAATTTGTTACTCATCCCACTTTGCTTTAGGACCTGAGCTGAAGGACTCAACTTGTCTCTAACACTCCTGCCCCATAGCTGACATAAGTGAAACCTGGCAGAAAGGAATGGTTCACGGGTAAACAAGTAACTTGTTCACTTCTTTAAATATGTAAAATGTTAAAACACCTTTAAATTTGTAAAAACACCTTTAATTTATTTGTTGAAGACCATCTTAGACCATTTTTGGAATGTTTACTACTACTAAATCTGAATCAAATCATAAACAAAGCAACTGTTGCAAAATTAGAATTTAGCAGAGGCACATGGTGACTTACCACATGTTAGAAGCCCATCTTCATAGCTTGTGGTGTAAGAGAAATCAACAAACTCCCTTGGTGCTATGATGTTCCAGAGCTGGCCAGCAGTTGTGTAGCGCATCACACAGCAGTTCTTGTTGAGTGACAGAATTATAAGGGGAAAAAAAAAAATCTATCTTAGTATAGTGAATACAGGGAAACATAATGCTTGCAGGCAGCTAACGTCACAAAGGTCATAGTCTCTCTCAACTACACTGCAAATTCAGTGAAGCTGTGCCATTCTCAACCTAAAAGCTGGAAGTTTTAAGGACTTGTGGTCTACAACAGAGAGTTGTGGAAACAGAGAATATCTGGCACCATAAAGATTTAAAAATCTAAAGCTAGAGAAACTTTGGCATGCCTGACAACTGAAAGCCACATGGCTCTTATGTCACCAAAGAGCACTTGAGAGGTCAAAAAGGACCATGAACAAACTTCAAAAGGAATCACTTGGTACTAAGATACTCTATCAAATACTTTCAGTAAGTGAAAAATAAAATGATACGTGAACAATTCTTGAAAACAGGCTTTCTTATAATACAGTAGAGTCTGTATAAATTTTATACAGAAAAAATACATTGTCATATAAATCTTCCTCCAGAGACAGAGCAAAAGACAATCTATGTTCAAGCCAGGTGCCCAGATGAGGGTTTTGAATTCATACTGAATGTCTGCATTAACCAAAGGAAGGCTACTAGTTGTTCTGTAACCAGCTTCAAACCTACCTTTCTTTTATCAAGTCCTGACCCTCAGAATTAACTATTTTGTGTCTCAGCACAAAGCCATGCTACACAAGTCAGCCCTTCAGGAAGAGGGGGAGGTTGCAGCTTCTGTATGTGTGGACTAATACTGTGTTTGCTGTGGAACGGAAGAAAGGAAGCAGTATGAAATGGCTTTGGCATACACAGTATCACACTGCAGCTCTCTGTATGCGAATTTTAACAGAGGCTATCAAAGCTCCCAGGTCCAAGAGAATTGTGACTGACTCCTTTATTTTTAGCATTAATGGAAAGATGAATTTCTTGTTTCAGAATAGGACTGTGCTACCAGAGAGCCTGATCTGTGGTCACACAGAGCATGTATGCACATGCTGCTCATGCATACGAAAAAGAAGCCTGAAAAAGGTTCATATCTCTTGGAATTGGTCTGATCTACATGAATGTTAAATTCATGAATTTTAAATTCATGTATTCATCAATACACATTTCCCTCAAGAATCTAAGCAAGTCTTCACCTCTTCAAATGTTTCCATGATGTCCATTGAAGTCATGAGGCTGTCCCAGTCTAGCCTGTAAGGTCCAGGGCGAATATGATCCACTATTCTGTTAGTAACATCTTCCACCACTCCTTGAGCTTTGTAGCTAGAAAAATGTGTTAACATTTAGTAAGAAATTCTTTATATTCCATTAATTTTCAACAGTACCCTTACATTAACACCTTGGTACCAGGAAGTATGGTCGGTGGACAATTGCATCAGAGAAACCGTACAGGAAAACACCTATGCGTGCATCTACTCTTCTTTGCAAGAAATTTTCCTCTGAAAAAATTGTCCTTTTTTATACAATTAATATTTTATAAATGACAAACTCCTTCCTTGTATAAAAATTATCCCGTTTATTTCTCTAACAACTGTAACAACTTGTCATTTTACTCCTATTGCTTGGCTAGCAAGAGAGTTTACCAGAAGTAAGTAATCTTAAAGTAAAACATCAGGAATACAACAGGGAAAACATTTTTATAAAGCAGAAGTAACAGTATATTGGAGATAGAAATGCTATGGTTTATAGCTTGAACAGTTTTTTGAAGGACTTTTGCCTATTATAGCAAAACTGTAAAACAAAAGCTGCACAGAAGCACCCTCAATGGGCCTCCTCACTGAGGCCCTGGACTGTAAATTGATTTGAGATAAGATAAAGTGACCCAGGTCTGGGGTGGGGGAGAAAAATACTTTCACAGGATTAAACCCAGCACCTCTGAGGTGGAGGCTACAGCCCCAGGTTTATCTGCTGTCAGGTGGAAGAGACCCTCACACGAACGGGGGGAGGAAGAGACGTTTTGTGTGTGTGGTGAAAAAGCCTCTGCTCACAGGCAGTGAAAGCCCATCCTCGGCTGTGCACACCAGCTCAGCTGTGGGGCCTCTTCACCCTGGCAAAGCCACATGTAAGGGACATCCACATGAGAGACAGCAGAGGGGCTGACATGGCTTCTTAAAGGGCCTCCCAAAGGGGTCCCCAGACCCTGCACCAGAGCTGCATGTGATGCAAAATTATGTAACAGATCCAGAGTCATGCAAGGGACAGTGTCAAACTTGCCCCCTCAGGGGAGGCATCTGGGCATTCCCACCTGCCCAAACCTATATTAATCCATGGGATTCTATACTTTTGGATGGGGGACACTCACCACCAAGACTAGATTGAGAGGAGAAGTGAGACATCATTGGGACCCACAGAGGGATAACTTTTCTACTTAACCTACCTCTGTCACTCTCCCTGTCCCCCCAAACATACCTCCCTTTTTCTTTCTTTCTTTTTCTTTGCCTCTTTTACTACTAAATTAAAAGTATCAATTTTTCAGTATCAGCATCTAGCCTTGTCTGGTTTTAATCAAGTTTTGGGAAATATTCAAATGTTTTTGGGTTCATTCTACTTCATTCACAGAGAGTTAATTCTCTTTACTCCTCTGTGATTAGAGCAGATCATAACACAGGAGTAGAACCAAGCTAATGAGAATCTACATTATGCTCTAGTGGCATATGATTACCAAATAAAATAATTTGGTACATGACATTATAGAACATTAATTTTTAATTAGATATTTTAGTTGACACCAGAGATTTTGTTTTCTTGAGTTACTACGTACTGGGCCTCCAAATCCTGAAGGGGAAGAATCCATCAAAATCATTATTTTCAAAATACTTTCTATTCATTAAGATGTTCTTATTGATAGTAAATAACCAAGCAACAGATTCACCTCTTCACTTGTGCAGTTCATCCATACTCATTCGTAATCATCTGTATGGAGCCCATCTCAGCTATATACTTGGAACAGGAAGACCACATGAACATGTCAGTGGCTTGCATGTAGGTGTCTGCAAAGCTCTTCAAAGTGTCCTTTAGTTCTCCAGGTGCTTAAACAACCCTGGGGTCTTCACCTGCACACAGCAGTCACTGCCCCCCTGGCAATGGCTCAACTACAAAACTTGCTGGAACCCTTGGTGCCTGGGGCCATCAGCTCTCACAGATTCAACAGGACTCAAATTTTGTGAGGTGTATCAGTCTTTGAGATAATTTTAAACACTACCTTTTCACAGGACTTTTTGCTTCTTCAGAGTGCTGTTTTTTAGTAACTATTTCTCTATTTAAACCTACAGATACCAACAGAACCCAGTGACAGAAACTCACAGAGGAAAGGCCTTCATGTCACACAAACAACCCCACAAAACCCTCTCACAACCCCACACTTGGTATTTTGCAATTGCACGGTCACTGCAAGAGTCCAAGGACTGACTGAGCTGTCACACAGTAACCTTTCAGGACTACTGAACCCAGGCTTGATTCTGAGCTTTACAAGACATCATTTCTGGGCAGATGCTGTTGCCACTTCAGCCAGTGGGAGTCCTGTGGTGTGTTCCACAGACTTCACCTTCGTTCTACCAACCAAGCAATGCTAAAGTATCAAAAAAAAAGACTAGAAAGGAATAGTACACAATAGGCAACTCATTTAGCTTCCCCTCTAGAGGATCTGTGTAGCTGAGGGCTGTAGAATTCACAGCCTTAATTTCTAAAATTTCTAAATTCTACAGAACACATCTGTGGAACATTAAAAATGTATCTCTTGTGCAGGCAAACTTACAGGTATCCACTGAATTCCTCTGATGGTTTACGCCACACAGTTGCATCTTTCTGAAAGAAAATATAAGACACAATGTTAATTGTCACTTGGATACAATTGCAAGAAGTCCAGAAAATGCTTCAAATTCCTTGAATAAAAGCAGCCAACTTTATAATTAGCCATGGTTCACGTGGGCACCACTGCACAATTTTCTTCAGATTTTTCTAATATCTTTTACATGTAATTTTCTATTACTTAAAAAAATCAGAAAATTGGCTTTCTCAGAGTGAAATGCTAGAAGTCTGTGCAGAAGTGGGGTTTGGTAGGCCAAGTCAGTTTACAGTGAAAACACACAGAATAATGGGACAATGTTAACAGGGAAAGCCTTCCAGTTGCAAGGCCACTGGAAAGCCAACAGCCAGACGTTACTCAGACAGGAAGACCACAGTACTTCTGCTTGCACTCCTGTAACACAAGTTACAGAAGTGTGCATGAGGTGCAGGTGCAGACAAGAAAGTTCAGTTACCTTTCTCTCCTAGATGCCTGACTAGATGAATCTTGCAAGCAGTAGTCTATTTATTTTAAAGTTACTCAGAGAAAATAGAGAAACTAGTATCTTCTGATTTTTATGTAACTATGACATGGGACCCCTGTACAAAATGTATGAATTTTGGTCTTGAAAAAAGTACCATATGGCACCACTTTATTTGGAATCATGATTATATAAGCACAAAGGACCAAATGTCCTAAAGAACAATACTGTTAAGTACCACATCCAGAATCATTTAAGGTATTTTGTGGCACAACACATCTCCTTGTAGTAGGCAAAGCTCTGAATTTCTTTTACATGATACAGTATCAAAATGGAAAGAAGGAATAGAAGAAAGAAAGGAGAGAGGAAGGAAGGGCTGGAGAGAGGGGTAAAATCTGAGGATTTGGAGCACAAGGATGCAGGTAACTTTTTAAAGGAATACAGTAATACTTAACACAACAACACAGGAATAGACAACATTTAGTAGAATAGAGGTGGTACAGGTGTATTGCAAGAGTCAAAGGCTTCGATGCTCCATTCCTCCCTCTCCAGACAGCAAATTTATTAATATTGCAAATAATCACTTTACATTTAGATCAGTTGCCTCTGTCTTATCAGTGTCTGCTCATAATGGAAGAAAAAATAGAAGCACTACTCAAACCACTGTAACAAAAAGACAAAGACAGAAATTTACCACACTAGTCCTACCGTATTGCTACATTCTACTTTCTGTGGAAGACAGCACTAAAAAGTATTCACCCAGCCTAGGACTGATGCACAAGCAAAGGCTATTTAGCTTGTGGAAGCACAACTCAAAAACCCCAGGCAGCTCAAAAGATGGCAAACTGCTTGGAGAAAGCAGGAACTGTATTCCCTTCAGGAAAGGAAACTTAGGACAAAGTGCGGTCTCTAAAGAACAACAGAAAAGTTAAACAGTATGAGAGGAAGCCCTGAGAATTATCTCATTTCTTAAGAAGGAAGGAATGATCTCATTTCTAAGAGGAAGACATTTGGAAGCTGAGGCACGATGAAGTATTTATTGACAAGAGATTCCAGACGCCAGCAGGCTGTGTCTGCTTTGCTGAAAGTACACCTGAGCCTCTTGCAACACTATTAATGCTAAATACTTCACATTTTGTTTAAGTCAAGCCTATAATCCTACGCAGGTTCTTCTATAAGATACTACCCTGAAAACGGGCAGAAGAAATGACAGTGTGCCTGAGAACAGGAAAAACACATCCTGCCATCTAAAGATGGTCTAGAGGGACGGTTTCACGGAGTCTGTCAGTTTGAAGTCCTGCAGGGCACGGCCAAGTGTTTCTCAGCCGTGTGGCACGGCACAGAGGGCTCTTTCCGCCGCACGGGCGACCCACAGCTTCCTGTGGAGCAGAACCGGGAAGCCGCCCAGAGCACTCACGGTTTTCTTCGCCACCCGCCACTCGCCGTCTCCGATGCTGTGGTACCGAACCAGCGTGTTCCGCAGCTTCGAGGCCAGGGGCGCGGGATTGGGCAGGGGATCCATTTGCTTCCCTCCTGCGCGGAGATGCCTAATCACACAGGCACAGAGCAGAAGACGCCACGGAGTCAGGGAGGTCAGCAGCAGCGCGGATCTTCCAAACCCGGACGGAGGATGCGGAAAACACCGCCGCGCGCACCCACGCACATCTCCCAGCCGGGTTCGAGTGGCACAGAGCGGCTGCCAGGGGCTCAGGCCGAAGGTCAGGAGCTCAGGCCAAGGGTCGGGAGCTCAGGCCAAGGGTCGGGAGCCGCCAGCCCCGTCCCGGGATCCGCCGGGAACGCGGGACGGGCGCGCTCCCCTCACAAGCGCAACAGCCCCGGCTCCGCGCTCACCCGCGATCCGCCCGACAGCGCGCGATGCCAGCAGCCAATCAGAGCGCGACCGCTCCTCCGGCGCAGCCAATGGTGACGCGGTCCGCCGGGCGCGAGGGAGGGGAGGCCACGCCTTCGCGTCACGCGACCTAGCGATATGTCTCGGTCGTGACGTCATGATCCGGGGGCGGAGCCTAGGGCCGGATTGGGAATGGCGTGAGGGAGGGCGGGGGAGTGCGACCCGCGCCCGGCCCCGGTACCTGCGGGGAGAGCGCCAGAGCTGCTCTGCTCAGGGGTGTCTGGCAGTGTCTCTTTTTACTGATCGCAGGGAGTCGCAGAATCAGCTGAATTGAAAGGGATGCATCAGGGTCATCGAGTCCCTACTCCTGTCCTGCACAGGACACTTCAAGAGTCACACAATGCCCGAGAGCATTGTCCAAACTGCAAATTTGCTGAGTCTGTCTTCCAGTTCTGCGTGCAGATTGTTTATGGAGATGTTGAAGAGCACAGGGTGGGAATGGAGCCCTGCAGGACCCTGCTAGTGACAGGTCACCAGTTTGATGTCACCCCATTCACAGTAACCCTTTCTGCCTGACTGGTGAGCCAGTTGCTCACTCATTATATGGCATGTTTATCCAGATGTTCAAAAGATCTATTACTTGTAAGTAGAATGGCCTTGTTAAGGTTTTGGACTCAATGTGCTTCATTGTCGTGACTTAGGGGAAGTTTCAGTGCTCAGACTTAGGGGGAGATAGACAATGCCTAGAAGAATAATGTACTGTTGCAAAATGTGGAAGATGTAAACTTTTTTTAAGAAGGGATATTCTTTAATGTATTTCCTTTTTATACTTTCAACAAGAAGAAAGATTTAATCCCTGAAACAGAAGGCAGCCAACAAGCTCTAAATAATGTCCAGGTGTTAGAAAAACAAACCATTTTTTGGCAGAATTGCCTTACTAAGGTTTAAGTCTTGGCAGGCTTCCATGATGTCAGACCTAGGGGAGGTTTGCAAAGCTTGGGGAGAAGGATGGTGGACACAAAGAATGCAGAATTTACAAGCCACAAGGACATCTGGCAGAATTCCCAAGAAAAGGAAGAAACTAATAAAGGAAATCAGCAATTGTGCTGAATCAGGTATGACTGGGTAAAAAGGAATTCCAGCAGCAGGAGGTGCAACCACTGACCCAAAAGTAGAGAAAGACTGAGCATGCAGACTAATTAACATAAGGGAGGGACTCACTTAACCTATAGAAGATAAACTACTAATTAATAAGAGAAGAACTTGTAGCCAATGAACATTAATTCCTATTTTTGCTAAAATGTGTAAATAGTACAAAGTTCTGGGAGTCATGGTGCTGGCTTTGTGGATTTGCCACCAAGCCCCCATTGCTGCACAGGTCTGTAAATAAATCAAGTATCTTTGTTCTGTGCATGGATTGGCCTCCTGCACACCAGGTGCAAGAACATATTTGGGGACAACAGGGCTTCTTTACAGTGACCATATAAAGGTTTACACAGGGCTGCGGCTTGCCAGAGTCCTGTGTATTTGCTGTTCAGCTGAAGCGTCTCCTGTGAGTGCCAATGTGATGAGCAGGAGCAGTGAAGGAAGATTCCCTGGGTCAGCATCTACAGGCTGTTAGCTGTGGCTTTTGTCATAGTACCTGAAACTGAAAACAACATGTTTGTCCAGCCACAAAGGGCTTAAGGTGCTGTAGAGCATGGTGAGTGACACATTGAGGTGAGAAAGCCTAAGACGCCCTTGGTCCAGTCAGCAGAGTTTGCAACACAACTCAGCAAGGCGCTGAGGAAGTTTTGAAGTTTTGTTTTGCTCTGTAAAGCAGGAAGCTGACCAGATTCCTATCCTAAGAAACAGAAGACCTATGGCCAGCCCACAGCTGAAGCAAACTTCAAAAGTGTGTGTAAGTGCTTGTTTCCTGCAGGCTTGCACTGTTCACT
The DNA here is from genome assembly GCF_014805655.1 of Passer montanus. NCBI lineage: Eukaryota > Metazoa > Chordata > Aves > Passeriformes > Passeridae > Passer > Passer montanus. The sequence goes on from NW_024374034.1 coordinate 2,356,439, forward strand.
GGGCATCGTGCCGTCCAGCAAACGTATTGGACAATGTCCGTGTAAAAAGTGAAACCTCTTGCAAGGACAGGGAGATAAATTGATTAAAAAGCAGATGATTAGAGTTGGGAGGTCAACAGATCTTCCTTGTATGGTAATATATTGTTCATTTTGGCCAATGCTGGCTCCCAAAATGAGTGTCTTGAACATGGTTTTCTTTTCAATATAAGCTTTACACTAGACCTTTTGAACTGTCCCTAGTTCCCTTTGCAATTTTGCTCATTTTTCCCTAATTGAAAACGGGTCTCTAAACAAAGGTCATGCTAGCACATACTAAACAAAAAATGATATTTTACATGAAATCCTTGACATTTTACAAATTGCAGAATCAAGAGAGAAGTTTTGAGTTGAAAGCATAGCGACTATACAGGAACATGCTTCATTTATCTTCCTTTAGAAGATATATTATATTTCTCTGAGTGAAAAGGTGTACATTTGAACAGCCCCTGGCTGCTTTCTCCAGTCTTCCTTGCCTTGTTACACTCCTTGAAGTCCAGTGTTTTCCTGCCTTTGAGCATGACATTCCTTCCCCATGGGCTATTGCTAGTTTGAACCACCAGTGGAAGTTTGTTCGTTTTTTAAGAGGGAATTTTTTTTTCTTGAAGGGGAGAATAGCAAGTTTGCATTGGAAAATGCTGATGTATTTAATAACAACTTATTTGTATAAATGTTTTATGTTTCCCCGGGCTAGGTGGCTTATAACAGAGGATTGTTTGAGTTTTTCAAAGCTTCACTGGGAACTCATACAGCAAGTTTCTCAAGTTTAGGAGATCTGTAAGGTTTCTGCAAGGTAGTCTTACAGATTATAGGTAGTCTGTATTCCCATATGTAACATTAATTTTATTATCTGAGCCAACAGGGTGCTTTCAGGACCTATAAAGTGGTTCTTGCTCACAGTGAGGTATTTCTATACTTCTGGCTTCCCAGCTGTGCAGAGCACAGTGTCAGTGAAACATGTGAGACAACTAATGTAATGCTGAATATTTTTCCTGTCTTACATTCCTTCATGAGTTACAGCAATACCTACAATGCCATCAGCTTGTGCCTATGTGAGAAAAGTGCTGTGAGGACATGAATGTTAAATACTGCTAACAATACCAGAGCTGAGCTTTAGCTGCTCCGTCCTGCTGGTCTTGCTGGTTCTGCTGGTTACTGGCCCGTCTCTGCACAGTAACTCTTGAACCACTCCCAAATTACATGACAGCTGTGTCATGCCTGCAGTATGCTATATTCCTGTGGAAGAACATCTGTTCCTCTTGTTACATAACACCTTGCACGGGTAAATTTTGATTATCATAATGGGTGAGACCCACAAACACTGTCAAAAAGCCCAAAATACCTCTGTCCCCCAACTGGAAAGTAACTAGATAAAATAATTTTCTTTCTGGAAACATGTGCATTCACCTCCATGAAGAGGAATGCTTGTCTTAGAATGCCTCATATTTCATATTAGAAATCCTGTTGTTTGGAAAAGTGGGAGATTAACTACAAGCATTTAATTTTTGTTTACCACTGCCTGGCAATAGCTTTGATCACTGAAGGTGCTCCACTGTAGAATGTATAACAATCTTGCCTGTTTTTTAGACACAAGGAACTGTAGACATTTAATCCTAATGTCTAGCAGGTCAGCAAAATTTCTGCAGCTTACCAAACATATTGGACCAAGTTCTGCTTTTGTAAAACAGGGTGTGCAACTGCTAATACATAATGTGCTCTCTCATATATGACATTCGGCATGCTGGTTTCAATATAGAACAGTACCCAAAGTATTTAACTGGATGAAATCTTATCTCCAGCTGTTGGGAGAAGAGCAAATGGTACACAGTTACCTCATTAAAGTTATTCTGACCAATTTTTTTCTCTTAAATTCAGATGTATTTAGTGCCCTTTCCAGACAAAAAAAAACAAACATGTCCTTGATGTCCCTGACAAGTATTATATGATTCTAAAGCTCAGCAAGCTGCCATTAATAATAATGTATTTGATATTCTCAAAGTTAAATATAATCTGAACATGTCACACAGAGGACCCTAAAAAACAGCATGTTTTGTCCTGCCAAGACTGTTCTTTGCTGTTTGAGCTGACTTGATCGTATGGAGATACAGTGTCTTCATTTAGCATTAAATTAATACAGCTCTTCTGAATCAAATCTGAATTTTGGAAATGAAAACGCAAATCCAAGATCCATTTTACCAGGCTTACTGTTTTCTCACTTCTTTTTCCCAAGTTATCAATAGCTACAGATAAATTGAAAAGCTGGGATTTTTCTCCCAGTTTTCTGCCTCATTAGGAGCTTTTTTCTTTCTACAAGCATTAACTAAGGCTTGAGCTATTAGAGGTGTCAGATAGTTCCAGTGCAGAAGGGTGGAGATAATGGAGTCCTTCATTCTTTGGGGCATCTATGTCCTTTCGGCTGATGGGTTGGCAAGAGCCATTAGACAACTTTTCAAGAATTATCACTATTTGTCAGTACTGCTTATATAGTTTTGAGGAAAAAGCAGCATTTTCTTAGTAGATTTTTTTAAACTATTTATTTTATTGTTACACAGTGTGTCGGGGGTGTGATTACCAAGGTAGTCCAATATATTTATTCTGAGCCTGAGTCTTTTTTAGCAGTTATAAACTTATGAAAAGTAACTGCAATGTCTGTGCCAATACATGTTCTGTAGTACAGGTCTATTTGACATATCACTAATGAATTTTGGCGTTTTTTCTAGATTTTTAATTCTGTAGGAGAGAGATATGCTTGGTTGATTGGCCAGTTGATCTCTTCCTAGACCTGCACTTAATTTGATCATGAGCAGTGTGTTTATCATTACTCTTGTTATAGGCAAAACCAGTTCAGGCCAAATCAATAATTTGAGAAAGCCAGATTAAAAATAGAAAGGGAATAGATTTTATTTTGTGAATTAAAATACAGTCTCTGCCAGCCACAATCAAAAGCACAGCGCTGAGCCAGGGACTCGACCCTGGGTGAGCACAGGTCTCACCGCCTCTCGCATCAGATCTGTGAAGTTCACAAGGTCCGCTCTGGTTATATACTGTTCTTCTTGCCCGAAGCTAGGTTTCTTTTGTTTCTTTCTCTTTTTTCGAATATTCATCCCCTGTCCAGTGTTAGAAGAATTCTATCTTTGAGCTGACAGAAAAAGTGTCTGGGGAAGGATTCGAATATTCATGTAGTCTGCTGTCCCCAGTCCGGTGTTGGAGGAATCCCAACTCCTGCTCAGACAAAGCTGTCTTGGGGAAAACAATACCGTGTCCAGGAACAGAAATATGTAAAATACAAGTTACGGGAACTGAGCATTTACATGTTAGTCCAGAGCTGTCCTCAGTCATTATTGGCCAATGATGGCTTGAGCACTCTGAGATTCTCTTAGAATTTCCATAGGAGCTGCTCTCTTCACTTGCTAGCTTGGACTCTTATTCAGTGAGCGCCTGTGTGCTCAACAATCTAGTGAGGTAACCAATTTCCCAACCTTGTGTGAGATGTCTAAAAACCTGGGTGCTTTTTTGTAACATATTCTACAGCGTGATTACATATATATATATATATATATATATATATTTACTTTAGTACAAATATATTTATTACATTTATTTGAGCACAAATTTGATACATTTATTACACTCTCTTCTGACTAGTCAGTTTTCCTTAGCTGATCATTGTGCTCACTGTTACCAGGACATTGCACTCAAATCTTTATCAATCTGCTCACTGGTGCAGGAGATCTGAACAATTTCAAGCAGTGAAAAATACTCATAACTGACAAGACAATTCAAAATGTTGTTGGGATTTGGTTTTGGGTTTTTTTCTCAGGTATTAACTTAAATTGCTTTTAACTGTGAAAGGTAGAATGCCCTCCACGTATGTCAGAGATCTGCAAGTTTGGGGCCTTTGCACAGGCATCAAGTTTTGTGGTAAAATTCAGACTTTGTAGACCCACGCCTTCTGTGTTGCACAAAACACAGAGGCTGTGTAGTCCTTTGAAGCTGTTCTTCAGTGCAGACCCAGTGACTGTATGATTGAAGCTGGCAGGGATCTCAGTGCCATCTGGTCTGGATGAGGTTTCTGTCAGCCCCTTGCTCCAGCCAGCCTGAATGGCACTAGGACCCTCTGGTGTATCAGCGCCCCCCTGCCTCCCCAAGTTTTCAGGGGGTGCAGATACCCCTCAATCCAGAGCATTAATGAAGGTGTGAAAGAGGTTCAGACCCCGTATTGACCCCGTCACATTGCTCCAACCAGGCCTTGTGCCACTGACCATCACCTCCCTCACTATCTGGTCATCCAGCTGGTATGTCAACTTCTTTGTGAGGATCTTGTGAGAAATCCTGCCATTACTTTCCTTCTGCAGCTGACTTTCAGGATTTTTTTCCCCCACCTTTCTTACTACCCAGTTTATGTTCTCTGTCAATAAAATAAAATACAAGTATCCAGGTTTGCAACTTAGGTGTAAGAAGAACAGTTGAAAGTTGAACTTAGAGAAAAACCTGCCCTGGAAAACCACAGTCTTGGAATGTAATGGAAAGAGCACTCTGCAAGTGGCACAAGAGGGCTGACATTTAACTAAAACAATTTTGTTTTGAAACCTTTTACTGTCTCACCTGGAATTATATGGCCCAGAACGTAGACTAGCAAAAGTGTTTTGCTCTTAACCACTCTTAGTGTATTCAGTCAAACTAGCATAGCATTTTAGCTGGCAGGACAACTGCTGGAGGAGACTGACTTTCTAGAAAGTTAAGCCAGTGAAATCTTGACAGGCTATCTCTTGCTAAAAACATGCACATGTATTGTTATGCACCAACTGTCACATGAGCCACTAAATCTAACTGATTATACTTCAGGTTGGTCGGAGGCTCTTCCAAATGCAGAATAGGCAAAATCATTTTTCATACAAATATGTCACAGGCATGAAGAAAACAAAGAACTTTGTTTTTCTGTTGAGCAGTTAAAAAGAGAGCCACAACCAAAACAAAACAAACCAACCCAACAAAAAACCTCCAAATTTTGTAGGGAATGTCTAATATTTTTCATGTCTGATCTTCAACTATCTATTTAACTTTGGCTGCATCAGGAAAGTGTACAATGTGATGCCTTTCAATCAGAGTGTGATAGAAAGTAACTCTATTTTCTACAGTTGGGCCACATAAAATGACAGAAATGGCATTAGGATTTCATATTTGCTTAAAATGAGCTGTATTAAATCAGCTAGCTTGACCATTCCCTGTAAATGCCAAAAAATCCCAAAAGGCTACAGCTGGATTCTTAGCACTCATACATATTGCCAAATGCAACTTTCCAGATGGTGAGAAGTGTAACTAATAATACTACATGTTTCACTTACATAGCCCTGGTAGAGTTTGCCTCAGTTTATGAGTGAGCCAGACTAGAATTCAGCTCACTTCTCACATAATCATTCAGACTAATGTATTTCACTAAGAAACAGGAATGCAGTAAGAATTCACTGACTTAGGCAGATGTGGGTCAAAGGAACAGTCTAGAAGACAGAATGGGCCATCACCCTTCTGGTGAGACCTGGGCTAGCTGCCACAATTTCCTTCCACAGTATCAAGTTGTTGCAGGAATTCACTGGACTGCAGGTCCATGCTGTTGCAAGCTGCAATGTTGTTTGCATAAGAGGGAGTGATGGTCTGGAGCACAGCTTAGGCCAAATAGTGTTCCAAAAGCAATCACTTCACAGACCAGCAATTGTAACTCTTTTTTTTTTTTTTTTTAAAGTGCATTTTGCGGTTAAGCCACGAGATGGCAGGAAAACAAAAGAAATATTATTTTATGAAGAAGCTGCACTTGAATGTTACATCTAAAACCAAATATGATCAAGAAGGGGGCAAATTTTTTTCATGAAATGTTGCTACAGTCTTATAAAGTTTAAAAATATGTTAGATATCCCTTTAATTAATGTTATCTAACTGTGATTTACACTAAACCATCTTTCTCTTATCTACTGTTTTGTGTCTCTGGACAAATGTCTAATTTTTTCCCTATGGGCAGGAGGTAAAAAAGTTAGAACTGCTTATTTCGATTTTGGTTCCCAGTGTAATATGGTGTGTAACAAAATTAAATTCAGAATAAAGTCCTTCTGGAAGGAGAACCATGATTTCCCTAAACAGTGATTAGTCCTTGGTTTCTCTATCTTACGTAGTATACCCTCTCATTCTACCCTTGCAAAAAAAAAATCTACCTTCATATTACTTTCAAAGCAGACTGCAAAGTCATGTAAGAGATTCAAATGATAAGTTATTTCTTCTTGATTTGAAGAGTAAAAGGCATAGTGCTTTAAAATCATCTCTGTATTTATCTGCCTTTGTCATCTGATATTTAAAAAGTGCTGTAACTTTTTCTATGAAAGAATTTCAAGTGACTGGACTCTTTTCCATCAGTGGAATTTTAAACAGAGTGTCTTCTACAATATCTTAATTCCTTTTTCAAAAGCAGTTGTCACAATATGATTGTTAGTACTGTGTAAGTAGCAATAGTGCACCATAGCAGTACATAGCAATAGTGTCTGTAAGAGTGGTGTGCATGGAGTCTTACAAACAATTCCCAGTTGTTGGATAGTCTTGTCCTGCAAACACTCTTAAATTCCCTGTAATGCTGATTGCAACTCAGAGAATACATCGTCTACCACAATTAATAAAGTTTAGTGTTTTCCTGACTGTAGCAAGCTGAGTGTAGTAAAAGACCTATGTCCAATGATGGAGTTTTAACATCTGGCCTTATCTGGATTCCTGGATACCCTTGTCTGTGGCCTCTCTGCAGTCATCTCATCATAGTGAACCAAGGAGCTGTTCACCAAAATGCCTTTATTATGTCCAAAAAAGTTGTTGAACTTGTTTTGGACAGGCTTCAATGATACCTCAAGGGCTTTCTGTAGATCTGTTTGGGAACTTATTGCCTCTTTCCATCCCTACCGTTCTTATTTACTGCTTCTAACAGGACCACCCTTTTCTTCTCCAAGAGGCAGTCCTGGGGATGTGCCAATGACAGAGCAGGTCACTGCTGAGCTGGTCAAGGAGTGCACCATTCTGCAATAGCTGTGCCTTGGCCAAGGGTCAGAAGCACGGATTATGGGCTATAGGGCAGTGTACAGAACTTTGTCACTTGCAAGAAATGAAGAGTAGTTCATGGCTTTGTCATGAAGTTAAACAGTCATAGTTCATTTGTGCATATGTAGTTGCCCTGCTAATAAAAGGAAAAAAGTATAGCTGAAAAATTACTGTGTTGATAACTCCTGGTTTATATATACAAGACATACAAGACACTTATTTGTGAGAACTATTGATCCCACATTTTCTGGTATTAAAATGTTGGTTTATGATAAATTCATAGCTGTCCCTAAAGCAATTTTGATCCCTGGAAGACTCAAAACCCCCAAACTCAAAACATTGCAACTCCAAAGCAATGTTTTTATTTAAAGCAGTTATTTCATTGTCTTTTCTGTGAATTGTCCATGCTTGCGCTGCTTTGAGGGAGTAATATCAGCAAGGTGTAGCTGTTGGCTATATGCTTAACTCATTATCTCAGTCAAGGTTTGAATAAGTAGCAAAAGTGAGTTCTTTGTGTCAATCAAAAAATTTGTCAAGTTTTCAAATGTTCCTTGAAAGACATATGTCTCAGGTCATAGGCAGAAAATTACATTCAGGTTTACGAAACCAGATCTTTTATTACAGCAATGAGAAAACAAAAATAGAAAGTTGAGATTACAGATCTTTGAAAGGTGGATATTGGCTCAAAGCAAGGACTCTGTATTACATATTAAGATGCCATAATGTTGCACTTTGCCTGGAAGAACCTACACCGTAATTACCATTCTTTGTTTAGAGGGCTAATGTTTAATGGGTTTTTAGAAATGCGCTGCACCAAAGACTTCTTGCCACCTATCCATTGATTTCCAGCTTTGGGATTGTTGTAGTAACAGAGTGCATTGTGATTTCTGCAACACTTTCAAAATCTTGGTCTCTGCTGTGTTTCTTTTTTTCTCCCTTCACCCCAAGAGAGACAACAGGGTTAATGGAGCTGGTTGCTGCAGACAAACAATGAAGCTGAATTTACTCCTAGTGGTCTTACACCGGTAGCAGAGCTGTTCCAGTCTCATTCTGCCCACTCAAGCTTCTCGCAACTTCAGCTGCTGTAGTTTTGAGGAAATCATGGCAAAAAAAAAAAAAAAAGACAGAAACAATGACAAATAAAAAGTAAACACCAGATCCACTTTTCCTTTGTTTTTTTTCTTTCAATGGTTTAATTTACCATGCCCCTTGGCAGCACTGTAGGCTTTTGTGCTATTTTCCAATAAATATGTGCTGAAAACCCCTGTGGCCACACATTGCTCTGCTTTGGTATTGCCCTGACATTAGCAGATCTGTAAACCATGTTCCTGATATATTTGCTGCTACACTGTTTATATTATTTTGTAAGTCAATTTGAATATGCAAAATTTGCTGACCCTTTTACCATTTTAAGGGTACATAGGTATAGGGCTGCCATCATCACCAAAATATTTTCTGTGAGTCATGGTCACTGTCAAGAAAAACAAGACCTCTTTTGATCTCTATGATTTCCAGGCTCGATGGAAATGCTTAAGCTTAGTAATTCCCTTTTGTACCATATATTCTCTGAAATTACTGTTACATTCTCTTCACAGAAATTATTTTGTAGCTGGATGTGGGGTTTTTTTCATTATTTTTTTCTGAGTGGTGGCAGAACATTATGGCACACAGTCCTCCTAGATGACATTTTTTCTTAGAAAAGTACCCTCCTTATCATCCATACAAGATAGAAACTACTTAGAAATATTTCCAGGGTAACAACTTGGAGCTTTTAACATCTTAAAGTATGTTTGGCAATTTTTTAGTGAAGTAAGATACATTTATCGTGAATGTCTGAGCTATTTCCTTTTTGAGAATAGCATTAGGAGTTGCAAATAAGCCTTTTTGACTAACGAACAGAACATGAGATCATTGTTTTAACACGCATTCTGTCTTAATCAGCTAATTATATGGACATAATAAATGCCCCAGTTTCCTCAGCCAGTCCAAAACAGACTTGATATCTTGAATTATATCTTCACCCTGGTTATAAATGTAATATTTGGAGTATTAAGTGAGTAGACTAACATAGGGCAGCATTGTTCTGGTTGAGGATTGCAGTCACAGACAGGAAACCTAAGATATTTTTCAAATGTGGCAGTGGCAGAAGACTGAACCTGATTATCTTAAAAGCCTTCTTTAACCCTGTGACCTCTTATTTTCTTAGCTTTGGTGAGAACTAATATGAATAAAACAGTTCTTCCTCTGTACCAAGGAGGCATGTCTTTGTCTTTTCAGACGATTCTTGTTACAATGTGCTCCAGGGTTTGATGTGTGAGGAGAATAACAGTATGGACAACAAAATTCAGAACACAGCTTAAAACTCATTGCATGCAGTTGTTGTCAGGATTTTTTTCAATATGGAGGGACTCCTTAAGGCAGCCTTAGATGAGATGAAGATGACTAGTGGAAGATTTTTAGAAAAGAATTAATTTCCTGGATGAAGAGCACCTTTGTCCGAGGATGGGATCCTGAAAGGTCGCCACAAAAAAACCCCCCCAAAAAACCAAACCAAACCAAACCAAAACAAAACAAACAAAAAAAAGCAAACAAAAACAAAGCAAAAAACAAAACAACACCACTCCTCTAGTGGCTAGGGCACTCTGCTAAAACATAGCAGAGAACTGATAGGAAAGTATGCAAATTACAAGGTTTATGCAGAGTCAAAACAATATTAGAGTTTAAGAAAACCATGCACATAGCCAGCTAGAAGTAGGAGGCTGATGATTTGGGGAGGGTCGTTCAGCTGATAAAAGGATGTAATTCTCTTGGGTAGTAGCAAAGGCTGCACAACAGGGGTCAGAGAAGGACTGTATGGTTTCAAATAACAACAAAACCTTTGAGGGGCTTCAGTCACATCAACTGCCTGTGTGTACAGCAAGGAGGAACTTGAACAAAGCTCTATCAGAGTTCAAGGAGCTTTAATATGTTTGAAGGATGCTCTGACATAAGCTTTTATGCAGTGCTCTGGAAATAAGAGGCTGAAATTGGGTCAAGAGAGGAATATTCTTCTCAACACAGTATTTTAAATTGCAAGATGCATTAGAAGGCCTGAGTGACCTCTTCTCTGCATAAGAGGTTTGGGAAAATAAACAATGTGTTAATGCATGTTTTTCATAGAAAATTTCTCTGCAGTATTTCTGTGGCAGAAGATGCTCAGATAGATAGCCTAGAGAGAAGCAATTTACATTCGTTTGGTTTTCAATTAATTCTGATTAAAGTGGGAGGAAGACTCTGCATCGACTCTGCATATACCATAAATGTGGTGTGGATATGCATATTCTCTTTTAATGAGGCATCTTGCCCACTGGCCCAGTGTCATATAGCTCAGTGGCTTCATCTTGCTATATCAACAAATTTTAAAAGTTGTCTGTACAATTTTCTTAAATACAATCCAAAGATGTATTTATTTTTAATAAAATAAACTCATTTATTTTCTTGGGAAAATATTTATGATTTATTGTAATTTATTTTGGGGTAACATTGGACATTTTATGTACTCAGTAGTAGCTGACAAGGTTTTTGAATGGTGTTAAATAGTTTAAGGTAATAACTGTGGTTTAAATTTTCTATGACTACAGTTGTGAAGTGATGGCAAAGAAAATAGGATAGTAATAACTCTCATGGGTTTATTTCAAGTGAAAGTCAGCAAAACAATAACAATTCTAACAATCTAAAACAAACAAACAAAACAACTTTCCTAGGAAACAACACCAAAAGTTGCATTTGTTAAAATGTATAACTGGACACATAGTGTTGGAAAACTTTTACAATGTTATCTGTACCTGGAGAATATTAACTTTTGTCATTTAGGTTAACATTAATCAAGAGCATGTCAAAAGTCTGTGCTGAAATGTGACTGAATTCTGTTTTCTAGAGAAACGGTTTGGAATTCTGGAAACTCTTCCTAATGGATACATGATTTACATATTTCTTTCTTTATTTTAACAAAGTACAATAAGCATCAATAACATTATAACTGTCCTGTATTACTTCTTTGATTTTCACACATCTTCTCTCTGCATCTTCTGGATCGGGACAGCCTCCGGTTCCTTCTCTTTCCCCTTCTGCTCTTCCCTTCATCCCATAGCTTGTCTGCATGGAAGATCTGTGTTTGCTCAAAGAATCGCAGCATGTGCCGGGTGGAGAGGGCCAGCATGGGGATCATCTCGCCTCGAGGCAGGGCAGCGGCGGGGCAGCGGCGGGGCAGCGGCGGCGGCGGCGGGCGGGCGGCAGCGGCAGCGGCGAGCGGGAAGGACACCGGCGGGGCAGCGGCAGCGGCAGCGGGGCAGCAGCGAGCTGAGGTAGTACTTAGGGCTCCAGGCTAGGGGCTGGGCGCTGCGGTGCAGTTCATAATTCCTTATATACAGCGTGGCCCCTCCCACAGTCCGATCGTCCGGAGGAATCATTGGGTGGTCTGGAGGAGTTCATCCTAGCGACGGAGCCTCCCCCCGTCTCGAGGGGGGCTCGAAGGGGGTTGTTCGGGGATGTCATCCTAGCGACAGAGCCTCTCTGACCTCCTCCTCCTCCTGCCGATCCACGGGTGCTCGTTCTTTTTGGGCACGTGTCACTGACAAGGCACGTGTGGCTATTCTAGTACTTTTACATGTAATGTTAGTAAAATAAATTTTTAAGCAAGAGTTCAGAATAAAATCTAAACAATTTGAGACATTTTCATTTTAGAATTAATCTTCCCTCTCAACTGGGGGAAGAACCTTTTCCTGATACCCTGACACAACTTCATGCCATTACCTTAGGTCCTGGTGATGTCTTTTCCTGAGTCTCTGCACATCACAGAGAAGAGATCAGTGCCTGCCCCTTCTTTTTATCTCAGGAGGAAACTGCAGACTCCATTTAGGTCTCCTCTCAGTCTCCTCCAGGCTAAACAGACCAAGGGCCCTCAGCCGCTCCTCACAAGGCTTCTCCTCAAGGCCCTTCACCATCTTCATGACCTCCTTTAGACACTCTCTAGTAGCTGAATGTCTTTATTACATTGTGGTCTCCTAAACCGCCCCCCAGCACTGGAGGTGAGGCCACCCCAGCCTAGAACAGAGTGGGACAATCCCCTCCCTTTCCCAGCTGGTGATGCTGATGCCCTCCAGGACAGCGTTGGCCCTCCTGGCTTCCAGGGCACTTGACTTAGATACAACTCACCACTGACCAGGACCACCGGGTCCCTCTCTGTGATGCTGCTCTCCAGCCTCTGATTCCTTATTTCCAGCTATATTGTTTGGCAGCTGACTAAAACCAGCATCTCAGGGAATTGAACAGAGCAAGTAGCTCTGAGCTAGGTTCATGCTGACACTTCCAAATATGCATGAGAGCCTTGATTACATAATCTCATTTGTATTTTGAGAACCTGGGACAGGTACCAGACTCAAAGGGATCTGTGGATTCCGTGACCATGTTTGTGATGTTAAAATGCTCCCTTGCTCACCCCCGCAATGGAGCACAGGGAGCCACTGGCACATGGAAGGGCCTGGGAACACCCAGCCCTGGCTGCTCCCAAGGAGCAACCAGCTCCTCAGAGCCCACCTCAACACACCAGAGCAACACAGGAGCCCAAAGCCAGGTGGGAACTGTGCCCTGTCCAGGCTCTTCCCAGAACTCTCTCAGGGAACCCACCACCCCATGGCATGGCTGTGACACCCGTTATAATAAAAAGTCAAGGAGCTTTTGAACTGAGGGGCAGTTGCTGAGAGCCATAGGATGAGTTAGGGGAAGAACACTTTAGGATTGCAGAGGATTTATAATGGGCTGTTTGAAGAAATACCAAAGATGGGAAAAGAGAAGAATTTAGATGATTTGGGGAGGAATAAGTGTAGGAAAATAGAGGGATAAGATGACAGAAAGGGCTGGTTGTTTCTGAATAATTATGCTTGACTGCCTTTGCTATGTGCCCAGTTAGCAGAATCTGACCTATGTTCTTATCATATTAATTTCTAACTCTTTGTTTTTCACTGGGTTTAGAGAGGAGCTCTCTCTTGGGGGCCTAGAGGAGTCCCAGCTGCTAGAGAGATGGCAGGGTCTGGGGGTCTCCAGGGCAAAAGTAGGTGCTGTGTCTGTGTGAGACCACAAAGCAGTTGTCTCAGTGTTGTCTGTCTGAAGTCCTGTACCTCGGGTGCTCCTGCATCCAGTGCCTACAACTCAGGAGGCTGGGATCCAGGGGCAGCTGCTGGATCTACATCCTCACTGTCCTGCTCTGCCAGAGGAGGGAGTAGAACGATGCTGTTTGTGCTGTGTTTATGTGAGTGCTCTGTGTGCCTGTGTCCACCGTGCGGCAGGCTGTGATTACCTGTGCATGTGTCGTGCTTTTCTGTGCTCTGCATGCATCTGTCTGAGTTCTTGGTCTTCTCCGGGTTGCTTTTTTGTGTCATTTAAAGACAGCTCAAGCCATGTCAAAGTAGAGAAATTTTGAAGCTCTTGATTACTGCAGAAAGTGTCTGGCAACGTGACAGATGGCAGTTTAAATTAGTTACAGAGAAAGGGGTTTAGCATTTGAAGGCACCCAGCAAACTGAGTTTACTATCCCACATTATCTAGCCTTTTAATAATGAAATTCACCCTTCACACAGACCAGTAGATGAAATTTTATCGATTCATTTTAACAGGAAATATAGGGAGTTGATAAGTGAATTTTAATTATTTTTTTTCCTATACTGCCATTACTCTTTTCTTCAGTTATTTCTTTTATGCTCATTTTATTTCTGGCATTTGTTCTGTTTTGTTTTTTTCTTTCTTTTAGGTTGATTGTGGTTTTGATTATTGTTTTTTTTCCCCCAGTGCTGCTTAGTAGAAGAAAAATATCATTACTTATTCACTGATTTCCCACAATACTTTTGAATTTCTGTGTTTTGGTGGGGTTTTTTTCAGGAAGTAGAAGTTACTGTGGGACAAGATCTAGAATATTTGTGAGACTGATTTCAGCTCAAGATTGGAAGCTATGAAAAAGATGCAATATCAGTATGGATCTTTTTCTTAGATCTAATTGCACGTATAGAAACATGTTGAAGTTTAAGAATGAGGTTTGCATTATTTTTGAGATAGTCTAAGCAACCAGAACAGGAGACTGCTAACACAGAATGTTATTGCACCTCCTGCATAAATCCTATTATCTTTAGGAAAAAGTAAAAAGTGGGCAACTCATGCCACAGAAAAAAATGTGCCATTTATGGCATAATGTTCCTTAAATTGCTAAAGCAATATAGTCTACTTCTGTAAAACATTTATAGTAGTATTTAAGACATCCATAATGATTTTCAGTGCTTCATAATACACTGCAAAGAACATAAGAATGTCTCTTGCAGTGGCCAAGGGCAGCTACCTGTAGAGGAATATAACAAGTTAATCACAAATTAATTTTCACACATACACTCTCTCACCTTTTGATCATTTGCAGAGATATTTTTATAGGATTTTAGTAAATTAATGACTGGTTATGGATTTTTCTCCTATGAATTTGCCTACTCACTTTTCAAATCTGTGTGAAATAATACTGTCCAAAAATTTGCCATATGCTGCAGGGAAAACAATCTCCTTTTGCTTGTTTTCTATCTGCCTTCTGTTACTTTTATGCGATGCCCTCCCTAGCTCGGTGCTGGAACACAGTGAACAGTTAATCCCCATTCAATATCTCTGTGTACTTGGGCTTTATTGACATCTGTTACGGACCTCATTCAGTTGTCTCTCTTTTTTTCAGACTGAAGACTCCTCACTTAGGAATCTTCACTGAAGAATCTTCACATAAATATTTGTTGTGCAGAAGGAGTTATAGACATTTGAGCCATGTTCTTTGCTCTGCTCTTAGCCTTTTGTAGTTCTGTGTTCTCTCAGTCAGACCTGCATAAAATAAGCCAGTGCCTCTGCTTGGAGTAATGCTTCTAACTGTTGGGGTGGGGAAAAAAGTAATTTCTTTAGGTTACATCTGCTAGATAAATAGATCACATATCTTGCCACATGTTTCAGGTGTCTTAACATTTGTACATTAGGTGAAACCAGGCTGTGAGTATTAGATCTTGCTAGATTTTGTTGATTGCTGATTTACAGAGAGTAGGGCTTGCTCATTGACCAGTTCTGTTCAGCCAGGAGCTTCTCAGAGACCCTTTCCAGAGCTAGGGGCATTGGGTTTGTGCCATTGGTTACTCATAGATCATGGTAAAGTTTCTCTTAAAATTATGTTTTAGTCAGTTCTTTATTCTATAACTTGAAAAGATGACAGATGGTGTTTTCTTTGCCTAACATGGAGGAGTTGTTTGTGCTGGCATAGGGTAAATGATATTTCATTACTTCTCAATGATTCTGTGTGGTTTTGAGTAAGAACAGAAAAAAAAAAAGGGTGCTTCATGAGTTTCACTGCTCCATTAAAATCTTCTTGCTCAGTCATACTGCAGCCATTTCAGTAAAATCCTGAGGAATTTTTGTCCCTCCTGCCTAAGATAATTACAACAGTAGCATTATGCTTGAGGTTAAATAAGATGTCCTGGTTTAACCCTGACTATTTATTTAGCTTTTACTCTGAAGATTAAATAATTCTGTTGTGACAGGAGCCCTTGCTTTGGTCACTGAGATTTGTGTAATCCATCACCCTGGACAATATTGACACCAGTCTGAATAATAAACTGGTGCATCCTTCATAACTCAAGACTAAGCATTCTTCATGGAGGATGTTAATGATCCTCTCAGCTTCTTTATGGCATATCACTTTGTCTGTTCCAAGGTCTAGTACCACTCGGAGCCTTTACTCCCCACAGTGTAAAACTTGCCATGAAGTTCTGTAAATCTCTTCATGTTATCAGACCTCTTCTAGACATGGGGGAAATGCTGCTATTGATGCAAGACCTCCCAGGTATCTTGGTCATTCACACAAATATATCCTGCAGTGTCTTAGTGCAGGAGGCAGTAATACTGCCTTTGGGGAAGGAGCCCAAGAGTCCTTTGCAAGCGGGATGTGGGGAGACTGATTTGCAGTTATCATTATAAATTGAAATTATAATAAAAGACAGTGAAAAACTCTTGGAGGACAAAAAAATGGAGAGGAAAGATTATGTGAGACCTTCAAGAAGTGAGTGCTCAATTCAGAGTAAAAACTCACCCAGTGTATTTTAATTCTCTGCAATAAGTGCAGACTATGGGTTTTCATTCTTAAACTGGCCAATACACTAATGTTTCTGCTAGGTATTTCTGTTTTAGCACTGGCACTGCATCATAGACCTATAAATTTTCCTTATGAATCACTCTAAAGCCAAATTCTTCCCTAATCAGTGAACACCTTTTTAAATTTTTTTTACTGCTTCACACACAGATTGTCTGGAATTCAGTGTTTGGGAGTTTTTTAATGTAATTCTTTCTGATTATTTAGGACATCCATTCCTGTTCTCCAGCTTAATTCTAGAAGACTTCCCACTTTTTACTAAAAAAATGCAGTTTTGTCAGAGGTGTACATGCTCTGCTATGCTACCCTTCACCTGTGTGGAAGGTCGGAATATAACAAGTTACCCTTGTGGAGAAGGTATTTCAAAGAAACCAAGCTCTGCCTTGGAGACAGAGGAAATGAAACAGCTTTCTACTTTGCTTTGTCTCAGAGGACCCTTCTGTTGTGGAGATGCAGAAGGTCAAAGAACAACAGCTGCCAATCTCTTCCAAAACTGATGTGGAAAATTCCCTGGTACCCATCCATTAGGTGATTTATGCCTGCAGAAACAAGGAGTGATCAGCAGGATCTATTCATCCTTTATCGGTCCCATATGGCCAGTGTGAAAGTTTGAGGAAGAATGGAGACTAGCGATAGGCTACTGCCTGAATGAAGTCACAGTGTCATTGAGTGCTGCTGTGCTGGTCACATTGGAACTTCAATATGAACTAGAGTCAGAGGCAGCCCAGTGGTACCACAGTGGGTATCACTGATGTATTTTTGTCAATCCTTTTGAAAGCAGAGTGCAGGCCACAGTTTGCTTTCACTTGGGGCTCTGACCCCAATTCCTTTTTGGTCACACATTAATGAAGAATGAACTTTGATGGAACCATGAGCACAGCAGTGATGCAGAGCTGCTTTCCACATGCAACAGTCCAACACCACTACCTGAAAACTGGTTCTGACGGAGCCCAGGGCCATGCACTCAGTGAGCTCAATGGGCTTTTACAGGGATGGTCCATAATTCAGGGGAATTTTTATCTGTGTGTGTATATGTACCAAAAGAGAGGAAAGTGATGAGGTTTTGGGAAGTGGGACCTGGCATTATAGAAATTATATGGAATATGGAGTGCCTACTCTCTTAATTTCAGCTGGAGTAGAGAGAATTTTCTTCCCAGCAGCTATTAGTGCTGTATTTGGGAATAATACTGATAACACTCTGATGTTTTTATTGTTGCTGAGCAGTGATTATCTTAAATCAAGGATTTTTCAGTGCTGCATAGTCTGCCAGTAAGGAGCTGTTGCAAGAAACTGGGAGGGAGCATTGAGATGGGTAACCCACTGTGGCCAAAGGGATATTCCGTACCATAGAAGGTCATGCCCAGTAGGTAAACTGGAGGAGTTGGCTGGTAGGAAACAATTGCTGCCTGGGCATCAGTCAATATGTGGTGAGCAACTCTATTGTGCATCACTTGTCTCCCTTGTGTTTTAGTTCTCTTTCTCACCTCTCACTACTATTGTATTACTATTGATTTTCTTTATTTCAGCTATTAATCTGCTCTTATCTCAGGCCATGTGTTTTTTGTGATTCGTCTCCCAGTCTCACCAGGGGTGGGAGTGAGCCAGCAGCTGTGTGTATTTAGTTGCTGGCTGGGATTGAACCAAAACACCTTATCATCTTTGGAGTTTACAAATAACATTTGTTGACTTGCACAAATCATTGGATCTGTATACACAGGGTATCCATGGATACACTGTAAATACAAGAAAGAATTTCTTATTACTCTGGATGCAAATTACAGAATCACAGAATCACAGAGTAAGCTGAGCTGGAAGGGACACACAAGGATCATTGGGTCCAACTCCCAGCCCTGTACAGCAGCATTCCCAAGAGTCACACCATAAGAGTATTGTCCAAAAGCTTCTTGAGCTCTGTCAGGCTTGGTGTTGCGATGGCTGCCCCAGGGAGCCTGCCCAAACACCCTCGGAGGAAAGAACCTTTTCCTGATATCCAAGCTAGAGCTCCCTGGACACAAATTCAGGCCATTCCCTTCAGTCCTGCCACTGGTGACCCTAGAGAAGAAGTCAGTGTCTGCCCCCCCTCTTCCCCTCACAAGGAAATTGCAGCCCCCAATAAAGTCTCCCCTCACTCCCCTTTTCTCCAGGCTGAACAGATGAATTACCCTCAGCTCTTTCTCACATGGCTTCCCCGCATGGCCTTTCATTATTTTCACTGCCCTTCTTTGGACTCTCTAGTAGTTTAATACATCTGTTTTATTGTGGTGCCCCAAACTGCACTCAATATCTAAGGTCGCTGCACTAGTGCAGAGCACAGCTGGACAATCACACTCACATAACATGTTAATGTCTTGGTTTAGTTGTCAGTAAGTCATGAAGATTCACTCATCTTGAAGGTGTACTTGCTTCAAGTTATTTCAACAACAGCTTTCTGGAGACAATAGCAGAAAGTTCCCAGATGATGAAAGGGACAGAGAACCTGCACTGTGAGGAACAACTGAAGGAGTTCAGTCTTTTCACCCTAAGAGAAGAGGCTTAGGAGACATGTGACTACAGTTTTTCAATATTTAAAGGCTAGCTACAGAGAGGACAGAGCTTGTCTCTTCACAAGGACAAGACAAGGGACAATGAGTACAAGTTGCACCAGGAGAGATTTCAGCTTGCAAAGAAAAAAAGAAAATTGTCATGGTAAGAGCAATTTTCACTGGGACAGAGTCCAATTTATACCAATATCTTTAATAAGCTGGATAATTAATTAAACAGAGAGCACATGGAATGGTTATTCTGAAATATTCAGGGATGGTAAACACATGCTCTTCAAAACATTTTCTGCTTTGTCTTCTTCTCCCCAATTCACCTGTTTATTGACCTGACCCTTTTCCAGGTAATAATCAATGTACTTGCCTACTCAATTACATGCTAAGATAGTGAAATCTTTCATGCATTTTCCCAGAAATGTGGTAAAAGGACCACTAGAAACCTTACCCTTCTTTCTCTACCTTTTATTTATTTATGTTCCCATTCTTTTAAGAGGTTTGGGTTTTTTTCACATGTGATTGTGACTCTGACAAACAGCAGTAATTACGTTGATATGTACTTTATAATGTTTCTTCCTAGCCTAAGTGTTTGCTATTTTCTAGGTTGAACTCCTTCAATATGAAGAGGTCCTCATTGTAGTTTAGAAAACACTTGGCTCACCTTGATGCTACCTAATGGCTTTAAAAAGCACTAACATTCATTGAGTAATTTTCTCATGCCTGATTTTGACTGTTGGTGATTTGAGTCCTCTTATATACTGAGTATGCCTAACTGGCTTAACAGGAAATAACACATGACTATTTTGTTTTCTACATACTGTCAGTGAAGGCTGGCCTTTCAGACCATTAAAACACTGTCCAAGAAAGGGCATGAAGTCACAAAATCCTAATTAATTTATTTTGTTCATCCAGTTTTGTAAGAAGACAGCAAGTCTTGGTATTTTGTACAGGTTTGGTAGGGGCTCTTTGTGTCTATGTTCATATCCTCAGAACAGGATACTATTTTCCCTCTTTCTACAGTTCAAATGTGGCTCCCTTTTTACCAAATGCTTCATTTTCACTCACATCCTCATATTTAAAAGTAGCATAAATGAGACTGAATGTGTGTATTTCTTTGCAATGCAGTTTGATGTTAACATCCACAATTTGAGCTTTGCATAGTGAGGCTTGTAGCCCCTAGTAAAAATATTTGGGTTTATTTGGATTCCCATAGGTATGCCAAAGGAGAGTTTCCATACCCAGAAAAATATTATTATTCATCTGAAAAAACCCCAAAACAAACAAAAAAACAAAACAAAACAAACAAACAAAAAACCCCAAAAACAACAACAACAACAAAAAAAAAACCCCAAAAACAACAACAACATCAAAAAAAAACACTAGAAAAACTTACTGCATTGAAAAACCCAAGTTTGCTAACTACTATCTAGGTAACTTTCATTCTTGAAGGGAGGCCTTGCAGGGAATTTTTGGAAGAAAGACAAAGATGTGGTAATTGTAATACATTATTGACCTATCACATTCTTATTCTTCAACAGCCAAATTAACTACTGCTTTGAAATAGTAGTATCATCCCAACATTTAATCTGTTTTTTTAATAGTTCCTTACATTTCTTTTTCACCATAATGGAAAGATTCATTTGCCATGAGCATGAGGATATAACAAGGTACTGGAAAACAGCATATGAAGCTCACATGTGGTGGCAGCAGTACACAAGCCTGTTGTTCAAAGGCTCTTTGGTGCCTACAGAATGTCTGCATGGCAGTCATGTGTGACTGCAGCATATGGAGCTCTACCAAAATAGCAGAGGCCCAGTTTTTTTGATGCCGGTAAGAGATAAGAATTATTAGCCTAGTTTGGGTGCATGAAACTTGCACAGGGCAAGGATAACCAGCCCAGGCCAAAGCACTGGCAATGCTGGTGATGCAGGTTTTAAGTAGATTAAAGTTGGCAAAAATTTTCGTGTTCTCTCTGGTTTTACATTTCTGCTTTAGATTGTGGGCATATTCAATGCAGTGCATGTGTGTATACAAACATATGCATGACTCCAGTGTTACTTCCATGATCCAACTGCCAGGTTGACTGTCATTTATTTGGTAATATTGTAATAACTGCAGCACTGAAAATGATGGCAGGATTTATGGTAATTTTGATTCCTGCTTTGTTATACTGTGTCTTTAGATGGTTATTTATCTATTCTGACTACTGTCAGAATTTTTTGCAGATCTTTATGCAAGCTGATGGTGGTTCTCTTAACTAAGTTTAAAGTTTCCTATGTGGGCATCTTAAATAGATTTTAAAAGGATCATTTACTTATTAACTGGTGTAAAGGGGAAAATACTGAAAGTAGGCAGAATGTTCTGGATTTAACTAATGGATAAATGGGAAAGCAAAAGACCAAAACTATTAATGGATTACAGATGAAGTTTCCTGTATTCAATAGAATAAGGAAGCCAGGGACAATGAAGTAAGGAGATAAGCACTAAAATTCCTGATAGGAAGAAAATGAGGTCACCATTGTAGCAATAGAACTAATGCTCTGGGGGAGGAAGGCAGGTGTGCAGACAGCAAGGTTGCTCCTGCTGGAGCACTGATCTCCAAGGAAATTGTGCCCTGGGGAACTTGGAGACAAGCAATGCCAGGTGGACTGGGGAGCTCTGCAACATGGAGACAGTGGGTATCAGATCCACCCAATGTAGAATCCTCCTTCTACCTATTTTTCCAGGGACTAGAACTGTAATACAAAATGATTGCCACCCCCTTCAGTGTGTCGCTTTCACTGCGGGTACAGAAATCCAGGCAAGAGTCCTCTCAGGACACAGGCTAATGGAGGTGGGGGTGATAGTACATCCTTTTGCTATTTTCTGCATGAATGGGTTTGCCATTCTTATCACCATAAGATTGACTAAACTTCTAGGCCATGGGATTCTACAGTGAGAGCATTCCCTGCTGTTCAGCTCCTTTGGAGCAAAAATTGAAAAACCCAGGAAAAAAATTAAGCTGAATGAAAATTCAATCTGCACTTGTGATTATGACATTTCAGTGAGAATTCAGATGAGAGGGAACCTCTTTTTTTCACTCCATGCTCCAAAGACTGCTCTCTATTGCTAGGCAAAAACAGCCTGTGATCACTTTGCACACTGTTGTCTGTAGGCTCAGCTCTGTTTGTGCTAGCCCAGTAGGAATGGAGACTGGTCTTCAGAGGAGAGTTTGTTGGTTAGAGTGTGCTATGCAGTAGCTGAGACCATGGTTCCTTCAGTCCTTTTTAGAGGAGGTTTTTATTTCTGGAATGGGCCTTGGCTTCCCACAGGCCTCAGAGCTGTCAACACCTTTGCAACCAGATGTTTGATGATAAATGTTTGAGGCACAGCAAAATGCAGACATTACATTAAGTACCAAAATTAGTTGTTCACACATCTTCTTCTCAGGAGTCACAATCAGAAATGGGATTGGAGCAGCTGAGAACTTTGGTCCCAACCACACTCTTTTTCCCCTGCTATTCTAGGTCTTCTCAATGAGACTGTTCTATAGATAAAGATTGAAAAAGCTTTTCTGGCATGATGTATGTGAGCAACATTTTGAGCTGTCTCACTGTAACTTGGCTTTCTTCCTTGGCTGTTCCTACATCAGATTTTTTCTTAATTTCCTTTGGTAGAGATGGTGGAAGGCCTGTACCATACATAATGAAGTGCTTGTGCCAATGCCAGCGAGAATGTGAGCACACCACCATAAGCCAGCACCGTGGCCATAAAGACACCGTAACCATCTGTACTGCTCCTGCAGGTCTGCAGGTGGCATGGTGGCAATGTGCTCAAATAGCTTCTCATGTATAGCAGAGGTAGGAGATACTTCCTTGAGTCAAAGCTTTGATTTTTCCTTTTAGCCCCTTTTAGCCCCCTCCAAAGACTTGTGTTTGACTGAGGGCAGTTCTAAGTCAGGATTTATCTAACAGGGAGGTCAAGATGGCAAATAAGAAGACAATTATAACAACGATGCAAACGTTAGCCAGAAAGCCATCAGATCGTAAGTCGAATACATAATGTGCACATTAGTCTTCCCTCTAATCTACTCACTGTGGAAAAGAATTATCCAGTGCATTTTCTGAAAGAATTAGTGTAGAGACTAATTAGCTGTTGTAGTGTGTAACCACTCACACATGGTGGAAAAATTGTTTCATCTTACCAAGTCAAATATTCTGTATTTGCTTCATAGTACTGTTATGTGATGTATTCTCCTTGATAAAGGCAGAAATTGTACAATAAATTTGCTTTGTGCAACCTTGTAACATTTCTCCTTTGTCTTCACCCTCAAATTTAATGTTCTAATTAGTAGAAAACAGATAGGTACAGAAAAGCACAAACCTTGCAATGCTAAGCAGTGCCTTTGACTTTGATCAGATTATGAGCTTCAAGAACACATGTAGGACCTTCACAAATCCAATTATACAGTTTATGCCAAGAGGAAAAATTTGTTCCCAGCACAACCCTTGCAGTCATGAATTCTGACATGAACCAAAAATCTATTCTGTATTAACTCTAATTCTGGTTAATTTAACAGTGAATGACATCTCATTTATGAAGAATATGTTAGATATTTTTAATTACTTTTTATCCATATAACCTCTTTTCCTTGTTTTTCTGATAGGATGAGATGGAAGCTTTATTATTTAATTCAGCCTGTAATTAAATTTCTTCTCCTGATTCTAAATTGTTTACTTCTGTTTCTTCAGTGGAAGGTCCTTTTCTTCTTGTCTTATGGAGACAAAATGGGTGACACTTGGCTGACCCTCTGACACTGACTGTTATAGGGTTTTTCTGTTTACTCTGCTGTTTTTGAGTTAGAGCATGTCTAGTGGCCAAAGGAAAAAAAAACATTGAAAAAAACTGTTAGATACTGCCAAATAATTATGTCCCTGAAAGGTCATAACCCTGTCAGCCTTGGTCTGATCTTGAGCTAAGGAGCCTTCCTCCAAGGGCTAATGAGATTAGGTGTTGCAGCCTATTGACATGGGATTCCAGATCCAACCTCATATTTTATTTACAGTTCTGGGACATCTCCCATGGTTGAATGAGCTTTGAGTTCCACCATTACAGTGAAATTCACCAGTATACAAAGGAGAATTACTCTCTTCCATGTGTAGGACCCTGCCTTCTGCACCTGAGGCCTTGCTGCTGAAGTTCACTTGTCTTTTTTGCTTTGTGTTTGGCTTAGCTATTACTTGTTGCTTGGCTCAGCAAGTGACAGCTACACACATCTGTCTGCTTCTGGATGCCAGTAAGAGGACATCCTGTCTAAGTGCTCAGTGAAGATCTTGAAGCTGGGTGCAGATAGGGCCAGCCCTATCCACACTGACCATGTGGACTGTCCTCAGACAGCACAGGATGGATGTGTTGGGCAGTGACAGGACAGTGAATATGCCACCACTGCCCCTGGAGTAAAGCCGCCAGAAGCTGATTGCTGCACACTTCCTACTGCAAGAGGAGAATTTGAAATCAAAGATTTTCTCTCCTCTTTTGAGGAGAAGTTGAAATACAAAGATTTTCAGCATTGGCCCCTTCCTGTCCTCTCCCTTCTACAGTGGCACTACACAAGAGAAGACACAAACACTTAGTCTGGTTGCAAAACAGCTGTTTATCTGGGATAATTTTGTTTGGTTTGGAAGAAGGTGTTCAGTACCAGTCAGTGCCATGGTGGTGTAACTATGCTGCAGAAACTGTGCTGCTCTCAAACCTGGCATGCTTTCTTGACCTTCCTCAGGTCAATCTGTGCTGCTCTTTGGGCTGCTCTTGTCCAGTACAAAAAGTGCAAACAGTCCTGGGAGATCCCAGAACTTCCTCAACCCTGCTAAATTGTTTCTATCACTAGACTGCTCTCACTTTCTACTTGGTGTTTCTATGGGATTATTAGCCTGCGGCAGAGAAGGGAAGGAAGGGAGGCTTAACAAGATGTTTGTGTTGATGTGAGAAGATTCTTTCTGGGAACTGAGACCTTCAGGTCCCTCAGATTGTATCTCATCATCTGGAGCAATGTCTTATCCTTTAATTGACCCAGCAGCTGAGTACTTTCGAAGTCTATATGCAAGTTAAAGGATGCCAAAGCAAAGCACAAGAGAATGGATTTAGTCATCAAGGAACTGAAACAAATGAATTTTCAGGTGCCTTTGGAAGTGACAGGGTTTTTTTCTGAGGCTTTAGCATTTACACTACCAATTTAGGCAGACTAAACTCACTGCAGTGCATCTGCTTGTGCAGCTCTTGATCTGTCCTGTCAGACAAATTAGCTTTGTGGATTGCCCTTCATGATCTCAAAAACTTAGTTGGAGGGAGTGTGACCCCAACCTCTTGAATTGCCTTGTTTAAAGGCTTTACAATGCCTGTTTTGGAGGTGCCTTACAGAAGCTGAAATCCTAGAGGCCTCATAGTTCTCAGAGAGAAGAATATTTGTAACTACAAATGCCAAAAAAAAAACCAAAACAAAACACAAAAAAAAACCACCAAAAAACCCAACCCCCCCCCCCCCAAAAAAACAACAACAACAAAAAAAAAAAGCACAGAGAAAAGAAAAAAAAAAAACAAAAAACAAAAAAAAAGCACAGAGCAAAGCAAAAAAAGATAGCAAAATACTAATTTATAGAAAACATAAACATGGGACAAATCTTTTGCTCCTACTTAAGCAATACCTCAGGGTTAAAACTGGGGATATTTCTTAGTGCTAGTTATGCTAGTATTAGATAAGAAATAAATCAGCCTACATTTGGCCCAGGTTTATCAGCCGTAGTTACTGGATAATCAGTTCAAACTTTATCTTGTTAGTAAGCAGAAATATTCTCTTCACCCTCTAGTGTATTCTAAGCCAGATACTACTCAGATAACACTTAACATTTTGAAATATTGTATTGACATGAAGATTTTTATTGTTTACCTGCAAACAGGTGCTGCATTCTGTTTTTCCCCAAAAACTTAAGATAATAAATTATATTTCAGCACAACCTAACTAATACAGAACTGACCTTGAAATATTTTCTGTATTTATTTTGGTTGATCTTCTGTATTATTCACCAGCAGAGTATTTGTCCTAAAGAGGACTTCAGACAGATTTTAAGATTTGAATAATACCTCTCAGAAGCCTTATTTTCCTGCACAGAGGTGTTCTTTCAGCCTTATTCACACTGTGTATCACAAGTAAGAATGTGACCCTCAGCTATGGGCACAACCAGAAATGTTTAAAATTGTCCATCTGGAGAAGTTTCTTTCAGCCATAATGTTGGGTATTTGCCTTTATAAACTCCATAACTCCGTAACAAGTGTTGCAATGCCAACAGAAATTGTCTCTTTAAATAAACACTTTAAAAACCAGAATGGATGACTAATGCTATACATAAATTTCAGCACCTTCTCATCTGTATTGGTGTATAAACACCTGACTTTCTACAATGGTATTAAATATATTTTAATAATAGTAGAGAATGTTTTTCAACTATTTAAAATTTCAGGTAAAGTAACAGGTTATGTTAACATGTGGCCAGCAAATGTCATAACTGCTCTAGCTTAACACTTCTGATTTATGTCTGGCTTAAACCAGAACACAAAAAGTTTAAGCAGTCCTTTGAACAAGTAAAACATTCAGTAAAAGTGATGTCAGCAGGATGGGTGAAACTCAAGTCTGTTTCTATTGTGTGTGCTGTTTATTAGGCTGCCTGTACTGACTGGAAAATTCATTGACAATTAACTTTATTTTCTGCCCTTGCACCTCAACACCAAGTGTGGGCTGTGTGGCAGAGTGAGATGTTGCTTCTTACATGTCTGTCCTATACACATTAAATAAAGTTACTGTTTCTAATGCTGGTACTTCTAATTGTTTTTACATTTTGTGTATTTAATATGATTTTGTGGAGTTTGGTTTTCTTAGCCTTGAGCTGTTGGAGCAAGAGTAGATAAAACAAGTTGCAGCAGTGAACACTCTACAGAAAATGGTTAATTTGTAGTTTTAGTATCTTCTCACACTTACAACATCATTATACTTTGTCTGCTGGGAGCTGCATAATGTGCATGCAAGATATTTGCCCAGGTGTTCTGGGAATCTGTAGCTTGTGCTCCAACCAGACAGTCTGATCTCCCACCCAGAAGAACAAAATCCACTCTTGTCCCTAGGCATGCCTTCCAAGCATGAAAAATCACATATGCAAAGACATGTTGGAAATGTGGCGGACCTAGATGCACTTTTTGGGTTATTAGTTGTTTAGGTAGATATCAAAACTTCAGCTTGCAACATTATCTTTCCCCTTTTTATTTACTCTTTGACCTAAGGTCTATTTGCTACAGGGAAAGCTACCTGAAACCAATTTTTCTATAGATGGGACTTTTATCTGGCAAACACTACAGCAGCAGAGCTGAACTACCTGACTTTCTGTAAGTGAACAAGTTTGCAGAGGAACTGGTTATTTTAAATGAAAGAGGTGAGCCAGTGCTTCACTGGACTGTGACCAGGACAGTGGAAGCATTACAGAACTCAGCCCCTGTTTTCTTTGGTTTCATATTTTGTCAAATTCAAAAACATGTCAGATGCGCAGCAGGCTTGTAGTACAATCAATTTTCTACATAAGAAGCAACCAATAGCTACCTTGTATCTTCATGAGAGTTTTTTGAGAACTGATTGAGATCTTCATGTGGAAACATAGCTAAATTTCAAATGAGATTTTAAACAAAAAAATTTCCATGCTCTTTTGACCATTTGTGGTCATCTTAAACATATTATGATTACTTTGTTTTTATGATTACTTTGTTTTTAGAAGTGGAGAAAAAAAGTCTTTCTGATAGCAAAACTTCCTCTCCTATTTTTAAAAATATATACTAACATAACTGCCTGTGGTATTTTTTATTTGGAAAAATGCTGTCAACCAGAATGCCCTGAAGTATTGGGGTTCTTTGCTAGCACAGTGCTTGGAATGCAGCTGCCTCTTAATCACATTGCATGACTGTAGGTGGGAAAACCTGAAAACAAGTGGAACTTGAAATGAGCCATGCATACTTGTTTTGGAACATCAAGAGAGAAAGGAGGGTTTTAAGTCCTCAAACTATGTATTTTTGCAGCTATCTACTTTTATTTTCCTATCATAAATAAAGAAGATTTGAAAAAAATCTAGGAAAAACCATCTCTGTGGAAAGGAAAACATGCTAGAAGTGAGACAAAAATCTAGAATAATTCTTTCAATTCTATTATTCAAAACCTCTGACTTTTGCTTAGGTTTAATTTCAGGACTTGTTAATGAATACTGGAGGAGCTTAGAGGAGGAGCTAATACTTGTCTCTGATTTACAAAGTAGAAACTTGCAGATAGATACTATACTCTTGAGGCTGGCAAATGAGATTGGACTTTTGGCATCTCTTTTTCACATGCTTGCCAAGCTGGACAGCTTCCTACATAACTGCTGCCTTATTTGGAAAATGCTTAAACTATTTCTTGGAAAGTGTTTGAAGGTCAGACAGAGGGGTTTTTTCTATGTTTTACAGTATTTAATATTACATAAGAAGGTTGTGTCCTACTTCTCATAGTGATCTGACTAAAGACTACTGGTATGATGTAGACATGCTTCCTGACACAACAGAAACACTTTCGAAGACAGTGAAAGGCAGTAATACCTGCATGTTCTTCTACCTGCTACACATCCATATTCACACTTAGGAAATAGGCACTCTAGAACTGTCTTTAAAATCTCCCAAATATTTATGCACTGCACAAATTTTGCTGCTCAAATGAGGTCTCTGATAACATAGTTTTGGAATCATCCTACTCTGTAGCAGAGATCCTTAACAGGTTTCTCCTTTTGAGACACCTCAGAGGTCCTCAAAAGGTGATAGAAAATTATGGTAGGGGCTGTGAAGATATAGGTATGAGGGAGTAACAGGAGGCTGAGGGTTAAAGCACAAATCATAACTGGTCAGCAGACACAAAAAAAAGGTAGGAAATACATATACTAGATCTAAAAGTCCCATATGCGGTAAAAACACAGGAGAAAACACAGGGAAGTGTCAAGAGTTCTCACAACTCCTAGAAGAACAGAAACAGAGAGAAAGGGAAAAAGAATGGGAACCAAAAAAAAAAAAAAGAGAGGAATTGCTCCACTTTTGTCTTCCTCCACTAAAGAAGAAGGAATTGCTCCACTTTTGTCTTCCTCCACTAAAGAAGACACCACTGGTCTTTAATCACATCAAGTTCCCCTCAACCTAAAAAGACAAGAAGGGCTGGTTTTGGTCTTGCTATTCAGCATATTTTGTCTGTGTGAAGTATCTCTATTATCTCACTGTATCATGTAAATTTGGCCCCTACAGAGCCCTGTGTGCATGTGTGTATACACATGTGCATGTGTGTGCATGTGTGCATGTGTGTGTCCCACTCCAGCCTGCCCACACAACAAAGTGATTGATTCACAGCACTGAGCCAAATTTAAGCTCAGAGGCAAAAACCCACTTAAATGAATTTGAGAATTTCAAACCTCCTCTCAACTCTCTCCCACAGCTTCTTTGATCTCCTTTTAAAAATCTCAGACTGTCAAAACATGAATGCATGTATGCATTTATGCACATGAATAGTCCCAGCAAAGTTAAGGGAACAGGGTTCTGCCTACTCTCCCATTAGCACATCTGAAGGAAGACAAGCCTCTCCTTTCCTCTGCACTTCTGTTCTTGCCTTACCTGACCATTGGATTTGTTCTTTGCTGGCTGCTTTGTGTCCCACACATTTGTGCATTGCATAGAAGAGTGCAGTAACAACCGAGTTAATTATAACTAATTGAATTGCAAGAAAAGTGTGTGATTCAAGGAGCAGTGGTCCTGCTGTACGTAAAAAGAACAAAATAAAATAAGGAATAAAAAGTGCTAGGGTAGGTATTGGTATTTATTTTATGTTTTATTTTTTAAGGTTAGGGTTGTTCTGGTTTCCTTCAGCATAGACTTAGATCTCTGGGTGGAGGAGAAACTGTTTACACAACAGTGTCTAGATACTGTGGTGTTCTTAGGCTTTGGCAAAATGTCTCCAAATTATTTGAAAATGTTAGTTTAAGAGATGTTGAGATTTGAATTGAAAACAGACATAATAGTTAGAAAAGTACCAACTTGAATTTTTGAGTATTCTGGCAAAAAAAAACAACCCAAAACCAAAAAAACAAACAAACAAAAAACCAAAACAAAACAAAATTAAAAAAAAAAAACCAAACCAAACAAACAAAAACAAAACAAAACAAAACAAAAACCAGAACCAAAAAGCCTTCTTTAGTTCACTTTATGGCTTTGAGAAGGTACTCTGTGCTTGCACACTAACTGCTCTCCTACACCACCACAGTGCTGCAGAATTACAATGCTGCTGTTCTGAGGCTGTCCAATAATTTCACTTTATGTTTATCTATGGTAGAAGTTTAAAGCAGGCTTTGCCTTTCTCTGAACTCACACTGGAAAGGCAGTCGATAAAATGCCTAAAGTCTGTGGGCAAACAGTCTATAAACATTGTTGCAGTGTGTTGTCATGGTGTGCCTCAGTTTCCCCAGTCCCTCCCCAGAAGTTTCCTTCCCCAGGTAGGGTGTCAATCTCCTCTCCTTTCCCCACCCTGCTGGGCATTGTCTATGAACCCAGAAATTCCAAGGGGAGCGTCAAGTGATTGGCAGGTTCAAAGGATGCTCTCCACCCCCTGGGGGGCCATTGGCCCACCCAGGTGTCCTTCTCACCTGAGACCCCTCCCCTCATACCTGGTTGGTAGTCTCTCTGTTCCCTCCCCTGCCCTCTCCCCAGGTAAAAGGACAAACAGACCACACAGTTGGGGTTCTGGTGGAGAGTGCTGCTGGAGTTGTTGCAGGATTCAGAGGCCATGAGGCTCAAAATAAAAACTCTGGATTAAAAACTCTCCATCAGGACCCACTCCTTCTTCACCTTGCCTTAAAGGTTTCTCCAGCTCAGGAAGGCCTCAGGAGTCACCTCCCTTTAACAGCAAGCTCCAGCCACAAGCACTGGAGTTCGGGGCATGCCCGACTTGTCTCCACGTGCCCAGCTGCGACCACAGGTACTGAATAGCGTCTCTGGGGAGGAAGGACCACAGGTGCCGCTATTTGGTCAGTAGCCGAGGCCAGACAGACCAAGGCAGTCCCGTTCGGTAATATTGGTAAATTCCAATAAAACATGATCTTCAGTCTAGTGGAACAGTATCATCAGGTTTGTGCTTGTCAGCTGAAGGTGGCTTCCCTCATCCTCTTAAAATTGTCATTACTAACAGTGGTGTAGGGGAGAAGTGAGTGAGCATAAATATAGAGGCAATGTGTATCACAGACATTCA
This sequence comes from Passer montanus, assembly GCF_014805655.1. Taxonomy (NCBI): domain Eukaryota; kingdom Metazoa; phylum Chordata; class Aves; order Passeriformes; family Passeridae; genus Passer; species Passer montanus. Next base: position 2,387,586 of record NW_024374034.1, read on the forward strand.
GTTAAAAAATAATTAATTTGTGTGAATCACCCCCTGGGAAAATTACTGCTTTTTGAAGTATGCAGGCCAGGCCTTGTGAATGACACAATCTGATAAATTGTCACATATGCCATACATTATGGCCTTGCTTCAGAAACTCCCCAGAGGCAAGTTGTGTGAAACAGACCATTTCAGGACCGGGTAAATCTCCCTGTTTCCAGTTCTTCATGAGTTCTCAGCAGACTCAAAATTATTTGCAGAAGAGGGTAAAATTTGGTAGTGGCCTTAGAATAAAAGCACTCCCACAAACACAACTAAGGAGCAAGAACCTATTATGCAATAAATTACACGAGTTATAATTGACCTTTGCCATCTTGCTGAACAATTGCACATTTAGTCAGAGCTAGCCTTAAAACACCAGGCTAATCGTATTCCTAGGATGAGCAGCATGCAGAAGTTAAAGAAAAGTCTGTTAGAAATTCAGGACAGATCTACTCCCTCCATGCCTTGATCGCTTTCTCTCTCAAATGTCTCTCTTGCAGACTCTATTAATCTTTACTCTATTCTCTGTAAACACACTGGCATTGAACAAAATGAGGCAAATAATCTATTAATTGCAGAAATGAAAATAATATTCATTTTGTCCTTTACTGTGACCTGGGTGTAATTGCTGGGAAAACATGAAGCTGAGAGGTTCTAAACAGATGTTGGCTACAGCAGTGTACGAAGTGATGTAAGTTGCAGGTGAAGGAAACCAGTCAGACATTCTTTCAGCTCTTGTCAGTTCAGAATTATTTCAAAGAATTCTACTGAACCCCAATACATTATTACTACCTATTGCAAAGGAAATACCAGGTGGAATGTTTCTCTTAAACCTTATTTTGTATTCCAGACTGTTGGGATAAAATACCTTCAAGCTATTGGAACATTCATGAAGATGAACGTGAGAATTTAGAGAATTGCCTTCATAATTTCACATTGTTTTTCTAGCAATTCATTCATATTGCTACAGAAGCCAGTAAGTTTAGTGTGATGTTAATGTGCAGGTATTAAATCAGATCTGAGGCCTAATCAGTTGGGTTCCCCATCTCTTAGAGCGCCCAGATGCAGAAGCATTTGATAGCTGAAAAGCCTACTGGAAGGAAGAAATTTTTTGTGCTACATTAGGTCTTTCCTTTTATCTCCAATAGCAAAGTAGCTGAACTCATGAAGTTAAAATTTAAAGAGACACTGTTTGATGGTGGTCCTCTTATCTGTATGAAAGTCACCACTGTAAACCTTCCTAAAGTCTTGGCTTCACCTCTGAAAAAGAGTGTGTACAAAGCTTTTTTAAATGAAATTTAGTAACAGCTGTGTTCATTTAAAAATGAGCAAAAATATACAAAGTAATCTAAGCACTTCTAAATTCGCAAAATGGTGAAAAGTGAAGTAATTGACATAAATTCCTGGTATGTAAAAATGTCAAACACAATTAATTCTTCATGTCAAATTTCCCTACAGGTAGTTTGCAAAAAAAAAATTAATTCTCTTTATTTCTTAACTAATATGAAAACATCTTGAACATCTTTTATTTAATTTCACTGTACAATTGTACATTTGACTGTACAATTTCACATTTATTGACTGTCTAGTTCTGACAAACCCCACAAACTTACTATGGTATCAGTCCTTAGGATTAAGCAAGTGTGAGTCCCAGAAACAACTTTTTATTTCTATATTCAGTACAATGGATAATGAATTTTTGCTTTTTAAAGGTACATGAAATACATCATAATACTCCTGAGGATAATGATGTTAAGCAGATGATGTGCCAGAGTTAATGGGCAGAATGCTGGTGTTACAGATACACTTCAGAGGGCAGACCTAATGCTAACATGAAATCAAAACTAGCTTTTGGACAGATAATTATCCTGGTGGTTATGTGTGCCTAGACAAAGCTTGAGGCAGCTTGGATGCTACCAGATGAGCCCAGAAATACAGCCTTCAGCCTGTCAAGTGGCATGCTGTGTGTTTAGAGCAGGTGTGCAGATACAAATCTTCTCCTGATATCTTCCTCAAGGGGAATGCTACAATAGGCAGCTTGTTCAGCAGTTTATGTCCAGCCTGTGCTACCTGGTAGATTTCAGAAAGGTGAAGGTTATTTCTGAGAGTCAAGTAGATTAGACGTCTAGCTTCAGCAGAAGCAATAGTTTTTATGCATAAATTGCATGTGTCTGGGTTTTCAGTGTCTAAAGGTTGGTCTAGTACAGGTTTTGGCAGCTGGTGGGGACAACCCAAGTTGTCCATGGGACTCCCTCAGCAGCCTCACAGCAGAAAACTCTATACAGTGATCCATTCTCTGGGGTCATAAACACCCAGCCCATGCCCAAGTAGCCCCTGCCCATGTCAGTAGCTCAAGCTACTGCATTGCCTCATGAGGCAGAAATAATCAGAAGTACGTTAAAATATGGCTTTCTCTAGGCACCTATGTAAGCTGGTGAGAGCAGGGTGGACTAGAGGGCACCTAGAGCAGGTGACCTTGTTCTGCGCAATCCAGCACCATGAGCTGCAGCTGGGTCCATGCTCATCTGTCTTGGAAGCAGCACGTGGTAGTCCTGGCTGAAGGGTGAAGGTGGGGAACTGCCTGCTCTTCTTGGCACCAGATCAGTGGGATGGATGATTTGAGGGGGAAAACTAATGTTATCTGAGTAGGTGTCTTAAAAGAAACCAATATCCTTGTTTTTAATTGTTTTCTTAAGGCAGTGAGATAAAGTGAAAAGTTAAAATAATTTTTGAAACAACATAAATATAAGTAGTAGAAATAATAGAAACTGTATGTAGTGAAACTTGTGTTCCACTTACTGTTTGTCTTCCTCCTTACATTTCCTGTGCTAGGTGCATCATATATTCAATTAAAGCATGGGGTCATTAGGCCAGGGGCTACTGTCTGCAACTGCTGCTTCTGCTGGTTATTAGATTACATGCAGCCATGAAACTAGTAGTTTTAGCACAGCCTCATCAGAGTGTGACAAGAGGGCAATCAAGGTTCAGAGTTTTATGTATTGGTCTACTTATACTCACGGAAACCAGCACACTTAAACATACATTAAATGTTTTAAGTGGGGTACAAAAAGAGAAAGGATAAAAATACTGGAAGAATAAAACACTGAAGTCTTTGTTTTATTAACATGTTGCATTCCTCGTTTAGGTATTAGGAGATTGCTATTGCAACCAGCCTTCAAGACCTGTTTTGAGACAACAAAGAGTGATAGGCAAAGGGGAGTAGGCATCAAAGGCAGCACATTTTGGGGGGGCAGGAAATTTCCACCAGATCCAGAGGAAAAGCACCACCACCCTCAGCTTTACATGTCTCCCCCCCGGCCAAGTTTGCCTGGAAAGGTCTCTAAGATCTTCAGTCGTCTTCAGCAGTATGATCTCCCTGCATGGTTGTGAAGTTTTTCACAGCTTGGAAATAATTGTGCAGTTTTCTAAGATGCCCTGGAGCAGAGTCCAAGCTGTTAGGAGACCACTTTCAAACATTAAACCTAATGCTTCCTATCAGGATTTAGGGTAGGAATGCATCTTTGCATCCTCCCCTGACTCTCACGGACCAAGAAACAAAATTTTTCCTCTGCCCCTTTGCAGCTGCTTTTTCTTGTTGTGCTTCCATCATGTTAGATTAAATAGTCTGGTTTCATGCAGTCTTTCCTTGATGAGCCTGTTTTCTAGACCCTTGGCTACTCACTGCTCTCTCCTGGGCATCCTCCAGCTTCTCCCCACCTTGCAGGAAGTGCCTTGCCCAAAACCAGATACACAGCTTCTCCTCTGAGGTTTAGCAAATGCTAACAATGAGTTCTGCATGAGACCTGTAGACCTGTAGGTTAATGCTTCTGTTTGTATAATCTGGTAGAGTGTTTTCTAGCAACAGCAGCAGATTAACTCCTCCTAGCTACAGATTCATTGTGACCCCACAGATAGTTTTCCACAGAAGTATTACCCAAAAATTTGGTTGTCTAAGCTCTGGGTGACATTGCCCTCCTCTTGAGTAACACTCTATTAAAAAGAAAAAAATATCAGTTTGTCATGATAATTTCAAGTGTTCCCGGTTTTCAGCACTGGCACTGACCGTACTTTTACCTCAGTCCCTGAATTTCAGTTGGGTTTCTTCCTAGTTTAATATCCTATTTGCTGGAAATATTGATTTGGAAAAAATATAAGGATTCACAACTGTTTTTGTAGTACGGCTGGGCACTTTTCTGGTATGTTTCTGCTGTTCTGCTACCACACAAATGTATTTCATCCAGTCTTGTTTTGCCAAATTGATTTATAAACAGATCACATCAGTCAATATCAAAAACATAATGAAAGACAAGATTTATGCCTTCTGTTGTTTATTCACAAGCCTTTAACCTCATTATAACCTTCCATAAAGGAAATGGGATTGGTTGGATGCAATTTTGTTCTCATCAAATCCCTGCTGACTGCTAAAAAAACAATTTGTATAATAGTTTTGTTTCAAACCTTTGGTATTTTGTCTTAAAACCTTTGTGATCAATTAATTTAATTGGCTAAGGCCAACTTCTCTTATCTCGAACAGATGAAATTGCAGGCCTATGCATAATACCCCATAGTGTAGAGAAGGATTAGGAAATTTCTGTTGCAAGGCATTGCTAACTCTAGAGGAGAATGAGAATATCCAAATGATTTTAAGGAATATATTCCTCAGCATAGCATAAAATAATGGCCAAAACCCATACATTATGATCAGCAGTGAGTAGACCCTTATGGCCTTAGCAAGCAACTCACCCAAGGTGAAATACAAGAGCTTAAAAAAGTTACATTAGTCAGTGTAATTTGAGTTGTGAATATCAACATATCAACAGTGACTATTGTTATTAAAAGGTATGATAGGATTTTTGGAAAGCCATGAGTAACTTAAACTCAAAAACTTATATCAGGAGTGGACTCAACTAGACAATGGAACCCTAAATAGATACAGCAAAGATGTAAATGTTCCTCACAAGTAAATCAGGGCTGAACATACGGGGAGAAGCAACAACTATTGTTAAGCCCAAATAATGTTGCTGCTAGAGCACAGGAATATAGCTGAGGGAAAGTCTGTGTGTTGAGGCAGGTTAGCTATAGCAGGTATTTCATATTTGTAGAGTCCTGAAGTGTCAGCAATCTGTCATTTGACCCAGTGTAGTAATTGTGTTTAGAAAGAAATAATGGCAACCATTGCATGTAGCTTTCATACTTCCGTGTATCAGACCACCATGCTTTTAGTATTTCAAAGTGACTGGGTTGTCCCTACAACACTGCTGGGAAGGAAGAAGGTTGTGTTTTATAGAGGAGTTCTGATGAAAATGGTCAAGGAAGTTGGGCTAAGTCACACAACTGGAGCGCCAAAAGTACACTCTAACCTGGAACCCATAGTTGGTTTCTTTTGTTTTTCTCTTGTTGTTGTTATGGTTGGTTATTTTGGGATTTTTTTAGATCTGACACAGAGTAACTTGCAGTAGTTGGCATAAGAAATCAGTGAACATGACTGGTTTCTCATATTTTTCTCATATTTTTAGTGTCACACTCTGGTCTTTGGGCTATTTTTAATGCACACTTTTAACCTGCTCTCAAGGATTTCTGCATCATTTCACATTCCAAAACCTAATCATCAGTATTATTTTCTTACACCTCTAAAAGGAAGCCAGGAATAACTTAAAGTTACTCTATCAAAAGCAACTGGTGTATCAGGAGCTGTGGCTTAGAAGGGCTTAGTGATATCACCTCTTTTAAGGACTGCAACTGTTCCTATGGGAGCCTCCTGCTGCTCCAGAGCTTCCTGCCATGCATCCTCCTGGCTGTCCTGCATCCAGCAGCAGAGGCATGCTGGCCCTGGGGAGAAGGCTTTTCTGGTGCAGACATTAACCTTTCTCCCTCAGGGATTTCAGCTCTCCTTTTACAACTACTTGTTTTTATTAAAGTCAGCGTTTTGTGAGTGCTCAGAGAGTGCTGTATGGTATCAAGTTGGGACACACAGCACATTCACTGTTAGATTTTCTCTCCAGTTTTTCTTATGAGTGCCAGGAAACCAGCAGTAAATCAAAAAAATAGCACAGCACAGGACATCCATTACTGTTCAGACTGGCAATGTGAGATGCATATTCCTGCAAATGCTGTGGTCCAAGACATTGATATATGTATTTCTGTTTCCTGGCAGGAAAAAAAAATATTTTAGCAACTAGTAGAAGACAAGCAAGTCATGAGCATTGGATAAAGTAGTTTCTCTGATCTACTACTGCTTTGTTTTTATTTGCTTTCTTTTCAGCAGCAGGTGCTTTTCAGTAGCACCCACATATCACTCTGAAAACATGAATGAAACAGAAAATCAGTCAGTGTCACAGGCTTGGCATGAAGTGGTGTACTTTGAGGAAATACTAGTTGAGACCTGCCAGCTCGAAGGTGAGTGGTGCAGTCCCAATTAGCCATGAACACACACCTCCAAAATGCTGTGAGAACCTGATTGCTGCCCAGAGTCAGTTCTCGGGCTCAAAGAAAAGACACCTACTCTGGCCTTGAGTTACTTTGACACACTGACATACTGATGGCCCAGCATGCTAGTTTGTGCCCTCTAAGATGCCAAACTAGACAAATACATCTGTTCCGTGGTACAGGAGTTGCTTTGTGGTGCACAGGAAGCAGGGACATGTGCCATTCACTTATCTGCCCACTCCCAGGGGGACAGCAGCTATTCCTGTCCTACTCCTTTGCTTCCTGCCTGTTTTGTAAAAGCAACCTCCTGGCTCAGAAATAGTCAACAGGCCCCTAATCTGCTTTCCTCTTTCACACTGAATTTGCATAATCTGCAAGAGAGCTAGACCAAATCTAGTTATATATAATCCAGCAAAACTTGGGCCTCTTGTCTCCATTGCTCCAGAAGGGGATTCCTGAAATGCTGGAGTGTGTGATGTTCACCAGCCTAGTTCTGGCAGTTTGTTTTAAAAGTATTGGTGCTAAAATTATCTACATAAAATGTACCAGTATGACCTAATTTAAATATTTATTATGTTTTCAGATATACCTACCACTCTGAGTATAGATTTGTTCATTATAGAGTCAGAAACTCTTATGTAGGTTAACAGTACTGAAATGAGATGCTCTTAAATTATCATTTCTGCCTATCCCTTATAGTTTGTTATTACTGTGAAGCCTCTGGAGAACTATTTCTCTTGATTTTGCATGATATTCCTAATATAACACATTACATAATGTTTTCTAGGTTTCAAGACTTTAAGGTTAACCAGAAAACATTATGTTCTTCTCCAAAGGGAGAAAAATAAAGGACATGGGTAATTATTCTCTCAGCCTTCAAAAATCCATTTCCTTAACAGCACTCTATCCTCTCAAAAGAGAGTTTATGCTTATGGGGATGGCTTGCTGATCGGTTGTGCAGGAACAGGTTCAGTACTTCATGTGTGATTCCAAGAAGCACAAGAAGCCCAGCTTTCTGAAGTGGGTCCACCTGTACCACTCTGGAATAAACACAAAGTCATATGGCTTTCAGAAGTAGGAACAAACCTTGTCTTGCCTGCCACTGGACACAACATTACTGCACTATCCACAAACAAGATGTTTGTTCCATCACAATCTGTAATTTGAATTGCTCTTCACATTTATGATACGCTTACACAACCAATCGGTGGGGGTATAAAATAAAAGTGTATTGGCTTTGCAGTACAGGAATTAATGCAAGAGAAGAGAATTGTGTGCAACTTGTGCCTTCCTTATGGCCCAGCAGGACAAGACCTGTTCTTGATGCTAGTCTCAGGTTGTCTTTACCTTTCAAGAATGTTAGAGCAATGCAGAGCCTGTTAGAGCATCTGGAGAAATCTGAGTTTTCAGGCATCCTATGTTCTGAATCCTTTCTGGTGCCTATAATGCCTAAATCAGTACAAAATTATTCACTACCCAAAAATTGCCTTATAGCTGACTAAGTGTTGTTTAGAAAGGTCCTAAATCTTCCCAGTAGAAAGTGATCTCTGGCTTATGTCACTCCTCCACATCAGAGTAGTTCAGTCCATCAGGAGAGAACATCGCAACACAATCACCTTGATAATAAAGGAAACCCATCCACAATTAGAGTGGTGGCCTTAAAATGCATGGAGAGCTTCAGTAGCAGCCAAGTACCCCTGAGAGAAAGAAGAGAAAACCTGAGGTTTGCCTTTCAGCACCCCAGGCTGGGTAGAAAGCAGGGGTGGTGTGCATGGGCAAAGCCCACCTGAGGGAGATGTAGAGTTATGTTGGTGGCACAACAAAAGGGCAGAGTTGTGCCCTTTTGCTCAAACTCTGCCTGTCTGTAAGACAATGTCAGTGACACTGTCTGGGCTTTAAGAGCTGAGGGCTGCAGTTCACTTTACCCAGCTGGAAAGTCTGCCTCACAAGTTCATCAAAAGTTTTGGGTCATCCCCATGAACCTGGTTTTGATCTTGTTTATTCTGTGGTAATTCCAGTGGAATAACTCAGCATTTACCACTGTGTGAGATTGGATGGATGGTTTACTGTTTGAAAATCCCTGGGTTTGGCACGTGATTTAGGCACACAGTGTCCTTGGATTCTCCTTCTATTGAATTTATTGGAAATTAGCATAGATACCACCAATCATAGAAAGGACTTTGATCATGATACCTCTTTTCTATCAGAGGGAGTAATTCCTTACTTTCCAGGTCTTTGACCATCTCGCTTTCCAAGACTGGGGTAATCCATCACCCTCTTCTCATTTATCTTCAGCAAGTTTCTCCCCAGCCTCTGGTCATGTGTGCTGTATTATCAAGGATTATCAAATACACCTAGGCTTGTAGATAGGTTTCTTGACTCACAGCAGATAGGCTTGGGCTTTTCTGGCTGAAACTTGCTACTTTGTGACCCTTTGTGCAAAGCAAAATGGAGCAGAGACCTGCAGAGAGCCCTGGTGGCAAGGTGGGAGTGGGTTGCCCAGGTTTGCACCCCCTTGCCAGTGTACCGCTGCTCTCTTCTGGCTTCAGAGGTTCAGATCCTTCAGTGACAGGAAAATGCCCAGCAGATGAAACTCGGGGAACAGTGCCCAGTTTCTTTCCACTGCTCTCATGTGTGATTTGCTAATGCTGTGAGCTTTAACAGTTACAGCAAATTGCAAGTCTGTAAACTTGAGGTTCCCCCCTGAAAGGAGCTGCCTCAAATTGCTCATACTGATGTGTTTCAGAGTGAAAAGCATGATATGCATCTTTTCTCCCTTTGTTGCTCAAATTACACTTTTAAATAGTAGCAGTTTTGCACTTTACATAACAATTTCCTGCCATGGCTGGTTTTCCAGAATCTGACAGGAATGTTTCCTGCTGCTACAGTTAAGTTACTGATAACTTACTGCTGTTTATTTACAAACACAGTGTTCAGGCATCCTTTTTTTGTATTCCCTCTCTTTTCTCTCTCTCTCTCTTTTTTTTTTTTTTTTTTTTAAGGGTGTTTTTGCCACATGCAGTCCTGTCCTCATGCAGCCTTCCTGTGAACAGCACTGCCAGCTTGGGTGGGCTACCAAGGAAACACCGAGAATTTGTCGGACTTGAAAAGAAAGCAAACGGACTGTGAATTTGTTAGAGGCTGCAGGTGGTTTTGATCGGCTGAGCGGAGTCTGTGCCGGAAACATTACGGCTCCTGAGCCTCCCGGAGGACCTCAGCAGACAGGGCTCCACAGCCACGCTGATGACTCATGGGCAGGAACTCTCCTCCCAGCGAGTGGCACTAGTGGGGAAAAAGTGACCAAGCCAAAATGACTCACAGGGGAGCAAAGGCTCCAGAGCAGGGCTGCCCTGGCAGCCTGCTGACACACTTAACTCCAGCAGCTGCCACTACAGCCAGCGAGCAGAATGATTGCATAACTGGTGGGAAAGCAAATCTAGATGTAGCTGTAAAACCTGTGGCAACCTAATTGAGAACATAGCAGCCTTTAAGGCTTGCTGTCCAGTAATTTTATTGAAGAAAGCTGGATGGTCTGTGGTAAGTCTTGAATGGATGGGTACAGAGAATTTTATTAGGAACACAGTAAAATTTGCAGCTGAGAAAAGCAGCTTTGGGGAAGATGCAGTGTTGAAATGATATCACAAAGATCTTTCTGCACTCTTATATTTATCAATAGAAGCCTGTTGAGATCAACTAGAGACTTGAGACTACAAAAACCACCTGGGAATACAGGAAAAAATGCACAAGAAACCTGTACAGCCCTTTCATCTTGAGGCTGTGTCCTGGAAAATAAATAGAAGTCCCAGCTGCTGTGACTTTTTGGAACCTTTGGGATCTGGCTTAAGTTACACAAAATAAAATTCCCAGTAAAACAATTATCTGTCTGGATGGATTAATGGGTTTAACTTTGGACACGTGCAATATGAATTTGAAACAATACTGTGCAAACAGGATACTCTTTCTTTGTATAAAACATCAGCTGTTGGGTCACATCTCTTCCTCTGGAATCACCAGCTGGAAAATATTAGATGAGTCACAAGAATCTGAGAGCTCTGAAAAGCAGCACACACCAAGTGACATACAGGGTGAAAGCTTTAAACCCACAACTTAAGACACCAAATCAGAGCCCTCAGAGCAGGAATAGAGTTAAGCTGCTCTGAAATGTTACAAATTGATTGGTGAGATCAAGCTAAGGCGCTCAGGCAGCATCAGGAATGGCAAGATAGAAATGAATACACGAAGAGCATGAGCATCCTTTTCTGATTTTTTTTTTTCCCCAGGCAGTGCTGATTTTGCAGTTACTCTGCTTCCTGAGATAATTTACACCAGCCTACACAGCACTTTGTGCTCTGGCCGTATCCTGACAGACAGATGGTAGTTCTGTATGCACTTAAGAAATAGTTCAGACAGATAGGTATAGGCCAGCAGGATTGTCACTGTGCCAGTAGGATACCTGAAGATTCTACGTTATGTTTACATACAGTTGAACTATAAATGCAGGATGTATATTCTTTTTTATGATTCTTTCTCTTTTTTTCTTCTCTTTTTTAAATTTTTTTTTTTGGGGGGGGGGGGGGGCGGGGGTGTTTGGTTTTTGCTTTTTTCTTTTTCCTGAAGCATAAGCAGGAAGCATTTGAGTATCCAAATACTGGGCTCTTTCTTCAGGGTGATACAAATTACAGTGTATCTGCTGTGTTATACCATGTTCCCCTTCTTAGTCCAGGACTAGGACACAGGCTTTAAGTGTGATGACCACTGTCTCAACTTTGCCAGGCATGTCCCTGGGCAGAAGAAGCGCTAGAGTCTCAAGATCTAAGCTGGGATAAGCCTGCATCCTACCCCTGACACCACTGGCCAAGAATCTCTTGTCCTGCTGTATCTTTTTTTCCAGGGGGGATGCCAGCCTACCCCCTCTCTTGCAGCTCCACACTCACAAAATTTTGTGGGGGAAAAAAAATAAAATTAAGAACTGTCTCATAAAGCCAGAGTTTATTCCTGCATGTTTTCAACAGGGCATTTCACAGGTCTGTATCTGTGAAGGAAAATAGCTGTTCCAAACTGGAATGTGACACTCGTGTTTTCTCTCTGCAAACCTCGTGCCTCTGGACGTCTAGGTCAGACAGGCTCCAGACGGGCTCAAGTTCTGATTTTTTTATTTCTCCTTAATTGCTTGCTGTATTTCTCTCCACGTTTATTTATTTCTCCCCCCCCCCCATTTTTCCTCCTCCTGGTCTTTCTTTTCCCTGTACTAGAATGTAAGTTACCCATGTTTTCATGGCTGGAGCAGCAAAGCCCAAAGCTCCCACATTTTTGCCTCTTACTTCACCAGAACTCAAGATGAAGCTTCATATGCACTAAGGATGTGAAGGAAGGGCCACAAAAAGGGGTCTTGTGCTTTAGCACATGGATCATGGGCCATTGTTGAGTGGTCTTAAACCATTACCTCACTTGGCTTGGTGGTTGTACTCATGTTCTTTTTTGCACTCACAAGAGCATAATGCTGATGAGACAGATTTGGGCTCATTCCATTCTATTTAAATTTCCTTCTTCTGCTTAAACTTCTTATGTAGAACATTGATTTTATTTTTTACCTTTTGTAATATGGTACTATAGCTTTAAGAGTAGAAATTTAATTGGAGTCTGGCACTAAAGTACTACTGAATTAGATTTTTTATTGTTTCCATATATTTTATATGCTTGCAGACAGAATTTAGCTAACTTCCAATGAACAAAATTATTAATATGAATCAGATTTTTTTAATACACATCATCAGGACACTCTTGAGTGTAAGGATTCTGTATTTGATAATTAATGATGCAGCTTTTTTAGTACTAGAATTTAATTGATAACACATACCATTATGTCCTACTCTTCATTTAAAATATGATGCTCAATTGTAAAAACAGTTCCAAATCAGTGATTTTGTCTGTGTAAAATGCTTTGTGAAAGCAAGAATTCATTACTATTCCTATTTTTCAGAATTCATCTTCAGGATTTTATTTTTTGCTTGATTTGCTGAATGACAAATACTGATTTTCTAGATTCTCCATGATATGTTATAAAGAGGTCTGAAGTTGGAACCAGTGTTGCCTGAATCAATTCATTTGACCATAATGCTTTCAAAATACTAGTCTATTTCAGAAATGATTATTTAATGAGGTAGGTAAAAAAAGTATCTGGTCATGGTATTCTTTAACAACTGACTGTGAGACATATACACTGTGCTTTTTCCCCCCAGTAATTCTATTTATATAAATAAAATTCAAATGCGAATTTTCATCCCAAATGCGAAAACACATGTATTCAATCTGAGGGGCATTCTTTAAAATGGCCATATGCTTTTTTTTTCTTTTTTAATGCATAATAACTATAACTTCTTTTCCTTTTTTTTTTTTAAACTTCATGAAGCTGATACTATGTGTGTGCCACAGCCATTATTGCAGATGCAGAAGTGTGTGCCATCTTTGCTTATTCTGGAAGCTTCTATTAATCACAGTGTATATTAAATAATCTTTGTTTCTACTATATCTAAACTATTATGAAACCAATATATGCTCTAAAACTTAGCAATGTGTGTGTTACTTTTCCACCAATAAAAAAAAATAAAAATAAGCATGTTTAAGAGAGGACTGTGTCAACATTATTTAAACCAAATTACCACGCAAGGTAAATTACCTTTTAATTCAGTTTACCAGAAGTAGAAAATGAAACATATTGTATTTGCCATGCACAGCCCCAGAGTGTTCTTCTGGGGCTACTAAAAATGGCATTGAGTGACCACATCTGACCCAGCCACTCAGCAGTGTGGGAAGCCACGCATGTGACTGCCATTGTCCAGCAATGGATCATTTCCCACATCCAGGTCTGGCATTTAAGTTATCTTGATAGCTATTGTTTAGCAAGAAACAAAAGGAATTACCTTTTACTTCACCAGATACTCCTGAAGCAAACCTCAGGATTCAGGAAAAGAACAGGTGAAAACAATCGGTAATGGGAACCCTGCCCTTTTTGTAATAAGGAGAGACACATCGCAGCTACTCTTAGAGCTTGCATATTTATTGAACAAATCCTACTAAAATAGCTAAAATACATTGGGTACTTGCATTATTAAAGATCACGTTGTTACAAAAGCCTGCATTTTCAGCAGTACACAACTGCAACTATACATAAATGCCACAACTGCTGAATATTACTTCTTGCTCTATATACAGCACAGCAGACGTATCTATTCTATTGGAAAATAAAGTGAGTGTACAAGGAAAGGGATACAGAAGGTAGGGAAAGGAAAGAAATCTAGAAGTGCAGTGCATGCATTGGTATTTAACAGTCAGAAGCTAAGACAGTTCAGAACAAGGCCTGCCCTGTAAAAGGAATAGCTAAAAGACAGAATTATATAAAAAATTAAGGTGGGCTTTCAGACTGTGTCTAACACAACAACACTCCATGAGTAGATGATACTGCTTAGTTTTGTGGTTTGTGTTATTTTGTATTTATAGTAGTTTGGGAGCAAGAACAAAAATGTAAATTCCACATGTTGACAGTACTGTGGAAATGTACTCTTTCCCCTTTAGGACTTCTCTTCCCAGAAATTTGCTGTATTTTTCTTACTATATCCCCTAGTTCATGGATTTGAAGAGGACATTAAAACTTGTCTCTTCTTTAAAAAAGGCTTGTAAGAAAAAAAGACAAAAATCAAGAGATTTTGAGAAGTTGGTGGAAAATTATTGCTCATCTTTCTCCATAAGGTGGATAGGAGTCAGAAAGGAGATTTTAGAAAAATTACAGTTTTGTGATTGCTCCCACTATAACTGCATGTTTGTGAGTGGACACTGATAGGGAATCAGTTCCTCACTTGTACACTATAAGTAGTTACTCACCTACAGCACTGAATAAGAAAGCCACACTGAAGACACAAGTAAACAAGTCAGTCCAGTCTAAAGAACAACATTCAGAAAAACAAAGTACCAACACCCTCTCAGAACATGGAAATAAAAAATAACTCCATCAGAGCTACCTTGCCAAGGAGCATATTTAAAGTCCAAAATAGCACCATTCATCAGTGTCTCAAATCCCGTGGCAGCATCACGATCACTTACCACAAGGAAACCATGAGTTTCATACTACTTCTATACATCAAAAGAGTACATGGATAAAATATAGAGATATACAGACAATTGATGAAAATAAACTACTAGGCTTGTTACATCTAAATGAAAAAAAAGGGGGACTCTCAGCCTCTGCAAGAAGCAGTTTGGGTTGGTGGAAATGGAAAGTGTGGTTTACCTGTTGTGTGTGAGCTGTGGAGTTTGAGTAGTGAAAGACATTGCTGTGGTAGAACCAGGCCTGAGGGCCCACCTGTAATGTTTGTAAACATGGATTCACAGTGTGAAATTCTGAGAGCTTTCGCTTGAGTTAGAATGTTAAAAACTAGTTTTTATGGTACACGTTTGTCCACTGTTATTCTCTAAAGCAAGGCTCAGAGTCCCATAGTTTCTTCTTACACTTGATGATTTACACAGAAACAATTTCCAATATATGACACCATGACCTCATCAAACCCATACATCATATGTAATACGAATGGAGAAATTATGTTTAAAAAGAGTAGAGGTAATTGATTTTGGTGAAATGTTGTCCATAGCCACTTGCTGGAGCCAGGTGCACCCCCTCCGCATCACTTTTCTTGCGATTCACTTCCTTTGAGATGGGGAGATTTCCCTGTGGAGAGGAAAAAGGAGTATTAGCTGTGTTTGGTGGGATGTTCCCTTCTCTCATCCTGAAATTTCCATAGTTCCCTAGCTTTAGTTCATCTGCTAAACACGACTGAAGCATCTGATGCCACAGAGAGCAAAAGGTTGTTTGAAAACCAGGAAGTTCTTGCAGCATCTGAGAAAAACATTTCACATGGGCATGAATTAATGTGTCCTAGAAGCAAAAAATGAAAAAGAACCAATATGAAACTGCATTTTATTTATGAAAGATCATCTTAATATTACAAGAACTTTTTCCAGGTTAGACCTCTCATTTTTTGAAAACTTCACTAATTAAGCAACCAACAGACTATTAAGTCGCTTCCCTATACTAATCCGTCAAAAAGAGCACACTAAAAACAATGCAGTGTTTTCTTGTTCTGAGCAGGTAAGGAAGTGGTGTACCATATGAGCCAGCTGCCTCAGATAGATCTTTGTTAACCATACATTTTAATTGTGCCTATTCAGCAAAGTTTGTAAACAGCATTTACATATATGTGTCATTTTAATCCTCAGAATGAAGCCTAAAAGCTAAGAATGTGCCTAAAGTACTTTGCCGATTATATGTCACTATGGGATCTGAAACAAAAATAATTTGTTTAGCTTAAGGTAAGAAAAAAGAAAATATGTGTTTTTTGTGTTTAAGTGGTAAGAATTGTAAAGGTATTTTATTGCTGATATTGTTTAGGATGTGTTTGTCACATAAGCTCAATACCTCTCTTTGTTAGAGAAATGAAAGTTATCTTCTCCAAGTTAATTTATTTTCTGATGTGAATTTCTGAATTAGGAATTAAACACATGGCAGTTTCCTAATGATCAATAAAGTGCAATTTTCAGCAATTTTTCTTTCTTCAAACACAGAATTTTCAATGGGATTTTCATATTTGCTACATTTACTTGTGCTGGGAATGAAGCCATCCCATGGCTCTCCCACTGTCTTTATCACAGTGTACAGGATAAATTCTGCTTTTAGGTATATGAACTCCCCATGGTGTTTTGCACTGCACACAGGAGCAGTTTTCAGGATGAGCACAGAGCAAAATCCCTTCATGGAAATAGCTGGTGACCTGTTCCTTTGGGGCATCAAGAAATGGAGGAAAGGAGCAGAATTTGGTCAGTACATATGCAGAAGGGTAAGGAGTTGTAATGTATATTTGCTAGAGCCATTATAGGTATTTTGCAAGAATTTCAAAATGAGAAAATAACATTTAAATTGTAGTGACTGGATAAACACATTTCTTCACAGTACTCTAGAAAATTCCATCCTCATGATAATATTTTTACTTATTTTTGTTTTACTAAATTTTCTACTTGTGTATCATTACAGGATACAAAGGGAAAACTAGAAACTTACACATGCAAACAGGCACACCACACAGACCAAAGGTCTGGGCAAATTTCCAAAAGCATTGTGTTGGGCAGTTCCTTTTCAGCTGTGAAAACAATCTCAGTCCTGAAATCCTGCCATAGAATCATGAGATATAAAGTCCCATGTGACCCTTCTAGGTCTGGAAATAAACTGTCACTAAGAACTGAAGCCTTTTATATTTGTTGGTTGCATAAAATAAAATTAAAACAAAACAAACAAAAAAAACACAAAAAACCACAACAACAAAACACTTTTATCTCAAATAATAGTTTTTAAAAATCTATATATTTTATTTTATTGTTTCAGAAGTTTAAGCTGTTTAGTATTGAATAGATAAAAGCGCTTATCAGGAAGACCGAAAACTTTCTGCAGTTTTTTTGACCAATTTATCCTAATTAATTTTATAGTAAAAATAAAAAATTTCCAAAGATGCACAGTTTCTCTTTAAGATGATTCTCTGGACTATATGCAATTAACATTGAAGTTGCTTTTGAATGTTAATTGTGAAATAAAATTTGGAGCTAGTTCTAAAAATGTGTACCAGCACATGCCAAATATCTTCTGAGGAATTACATAAAGGCTAGGAAAAAAATTGTATTTTAAAAGCAAGACTCCAGTAACTTTAAAGGGGAAAAATACTTATAATATGTTTTGGCTAGTTGAGAAGCTGTTATCCCTTCTGAGAAACTTTTATTTCAAACTATGTACAGCATAAGCCCACAGCTATTCATAAATCCAATATAATGCAGCATTGTTGCTATGCTGCACATAGTGCACAGCTTCATTCCTGTGCGATGGGAGAAACTTTGTTTAATGATGAATGACAACTTACTGAAAGATTCTAACTTAACATTTTGAATAAAAATCATCTAATTAACACACAGCTGATTCATAAAATTTGCAAATTCATTTGATGTAAGTATGACCCCAAAAACCACATTAATCAGGCTCTGGCACTGCTACCAGCCTTCTCAGCTGAACTTATGGAATACTGTGAATACTAAGAATCACAGTACTGCCATATATCCTAATTTAAAGACTGGCAGGCTGGCACATGAGGCTTCAAAATACCCCACCTATAAAATTTAAAAGTTCCCTTGTAGAGGAAAATATGGTGTTATCCATATGGAACATGGAGTTAGCAGAGATTTATTAACAAAGAGCAGAAACCTAGTTATTAACTGAAAATTAATCAAAACGATTTTCCATGTGTTCTCTTCTTTACCCACCTGCTTGAGCCAGTAATTGAAAGGGAATAAGAAAATAAAACATGTACATCCTGTAGTTCTGCATAATCTATTGTCTTTCACTACTGAAATTTCTTGTCCAGTTTCACATTTTTAAACCAATAATGGTAACAGAATAAAATCTTATTAATGCTGTCTGATGAGCCAAATCTTCTGCCTTTGTTTGACTTCTTGTCAAATTCAGATAAAACTGCCATGCTGTGTATGCTTGTTACTCCAGCCAGGTAACCCACAAGCAAGATACTTAATAAAAGATAAGCAACACCACCCAGTTCCTCCTGCTGCATTATCACTGACTTTTTCATCTGCATTGCTAGGAAAGCATTGCCAAAATCCAGTATTCAAAACTCAGATGTCAAGCTTGTAAAATCAAGAGACAGGCTTAAGAAATATGAGCCTTTGAAAATTAGTATGTTTTCCTTCTGGTGTGCAGCCAGCAAGAGTCCATGTTTTCTGCAAGCCTGAAGGCTAAAAACACAATTATAAAATGAAAACTGAGCTCTGCAGCTAACTGCATGGTGCAAGGAGCCAAGGCTTTAAGAAAAACAGAGCAACATGAGACTCTGGATGAAATCAGCTGACTTGTTTCTTGAAGTAGTTGTAAAATAAAATACATTGAACTTTCAATTTTAATTTTTTTTCTCCAAAAACTTTCATCTTAGCAAGCTATTTATTATATTAAAGAAGTCACATAAATAACTTTACCTTTGGAAATCCCCCATCCCCATGGTTGTTTGGAAAGATCTTCTGGCTTATCCAAATCACTGAACCTGGCTGATAAACCTGTAGTGACATAAATACATACAAGATCTTACTAACAAAGACATACTCATTAAGTGCAGTGGTGTTCATGTGACAGACCACGTTACTAAAATAAGTCTAATATCAGTAGAGCTTGGCCCAGAGTGTTTAATGTTTAGTATATATATTTTGTACCCATGACAACATCTGTCTCTACAGCATTCCAACTATATTGTTTTATGTTTATCTGCATTCAACAGCTGCTTTTAAAAAAATAATTAAAAGAGTATAGGATGTATATATTTTTAAAATATCTCTAATAAATTCTTTATACAGGATGTCTGTACTAATGAACTTGCTGAGGATATTGTAAGAAAACCTGCCCATTCCCTTTTGCCATGGGTCACTGGCAAAGGGCTGCTTAATGAAGTTAATTATCTTTGCTGATGACTGTAGGTGACAAAAGCACCACACTTTTGATATCCTTTCACAATGACTGGTGAACTAGAATGTATAAATTTATAAGATCGTTGAAAAAAATTATAATTCCATGTTAGCTCCCTGTATTTTTCACATGAAAGAAATTCCAACACATTATAAAACACATTCAATAAAGTAGCTGGCAGCAGGATTTAACCATTAAGGTCCTGTCCTAAGACACCCACAGGAAAATTTTTCTATGTAAAATGTGTAAGATCCTAAGCTGGGCACTGAATACAGTAAAGGTTAAAGTGAATAAATACCAAGATAGTTCCTCTCAGGTTCAAGATGAAGATCAGAATATCTCTTCATCTCAGTCTCAGAAACACCAAACTGGTCAAATACAAGTTACATACAAGTTACATTCTTAAATTTATTTTCTTGCCGGGTCTTTCTCCTGGGCTCTTGGTCTTGGGTGAATTGAACTTTTTCTGCATGATGCCAGGATGTCAAACTGTCAGTGTTTTGATCTAGCCATTGTAAATTACACCATTCAGATTTGTTTGCACTTTGGAAATCAAAATTTTCATAGTCAGTTAAGTAAGTGCTGGGCCAGTTTTACACACTCTCTTGCTCCTGTGCATGTATTGAAACATGAGAAAAGTTTCCATTTCTGGGGAAGTGCATGTTGACTATTAGCTGTCACAACTGGACTAGTTCTATCCTGGAGAAAATATTGAAAGAGTGTTTAAATCCTCTTCCCAACAGAAAATACTGAAGTCTTCTATAATGCAGAGGAGAGAAATTTAAAACTCAGAGCTGAAGGCAGTGCCTGCTTTGTACACTCTCCCGTGCTTTCCTGCAGTACAAATGGTAGTTTCTACGGATTAAAGCAACAGATTTTTTCATATCTGAGGTCTCAGACAAGTCAGTTCAGCTCTCTGGGTGTGTTTGACATAAAATAACCAATGTGTAATACAGGGCTCTCTGTGAATTCAGTTAATGCTCACTCTGAATATTTGAACATTGTATGAAAGATAACAAGTAACCTCTGAGCTTTTCTGTTGCTATTTATAATCACTTAGTATTCATTCTGCAATTATGTGTTGATTTTATTGTGTAGTCATACTTTCTGTGTGAAAACTCATGGTGGGAAATAGCAGTGGGAGTTCAGCTCTACCACAGGACATGCTGTTCACACCAGCAAAGTATACAAAATGTATATGGGAGGATCACATAAGCATCAGGATACTGAATTAGTTATTATCATGAATACAAACTTCTATATTTTCTATGGAGTCTGAGATGTATTTGGGTTAGACTATGGGCGTGTTATCCCTATTAATAACATAATAGGAATAAAATAAGCATGTGAAGTTAGATGAAAAAGAATGGATTCCTCAAATTAAATTCATAAAAAACTTGAAAGAATTGCAGTTTGTGGGTGGATTTTGGGAATGAGGCAGGAGGGAAAAGGAGTGTAAGATGAGCTCACAACTATGGTCCAGGTTTAAAAAAAAGAAACCCCAAAACCTACCACCACCTGCAGAATACCCCACATAATCCCCAAACTATCTTTCACAGTAATTCTCTGTTTAAAAAAAAAATAATTCAATAATATCCTTTTTTTCTTCTTCAAAAACAAATACTGTGTATAATAATATTATAATTATATGGTAGATAATAATAATATTATCTACCATACTGGTGGATAATAATCACATGGACCTATTTCACATGAAGTTACTGTTGTGATATCACTGTACCAGAGTCCTGAATGGACAAAGGACTCTGCCTTGGGAGCAATGCTTAAAGGCTGGAAAATCATGGCTTGGAATCTGGCCAAGTGAAGGAAGATTCTGGGATGGAAAAAAAGATGCTGGTGTAGAGAAGTCCACTTTAGATTTACTGTAATTCACCCGAAGGAGAAAAAAAAAAAGGATATAAAACAAACCATGATATCTTGCTGTGCTTTATAAATGCAGAAACTACTTAGAAGTTCAAATATACTGATAACTAGGGTATTAGAAAAACACATAGAACATTATTTCAGTTACAGCAGGTCAAAAGTACTGATATAAACGTTGCAAGATAAGCTATGACAGCGAAAAGCAATGCTCCATTACAGAGTAGGACGTAAGGGTTACAACATTCCAGCTGTTAGCATGAAGCAAACACTTCTAAATAAATGCTTCCATTGACACACACAAAATTTTCATTTCTTAGTACTTCCTGTGTGACTGTTATGCAAGTGCAGGCTTGGCTTAAATAACCAAAGTATCAGGATTCAGAATGGAATTACTGAGCTTTAGGGTGGATTGAAAAGTACAGTTTCTGCAAGTCTGCATAATGCTGATTCACATTGATAGCCTCACTGTTTGATCCTCATTAGCCAGACAGTTAAGCCAGGAAACTTCATCCATGAACCATCAGATGTGGGAAGAGCTACCTGAGACACTGCTATGAACCAATGTGCAATTCTGCCTTAAATACTGAGGCCAACTTGAAAACTGGGAATTATGTGTTCTCTATGAGTATGCTTTCAATTTTGTAGCCTCCAGTCTCCTGAAAAGATACAAATTATGCAGTTTAATATTAAAGAAGAGCAAAAATGGAGGAAAATAAATGCCTAGTCTGTTTACCAGAACTCTCAGATTCCAGAACTACTGATAGTTTTTTGGGTTGTTTCAGCTTTGGTATTTTCAAACCAGGAGGATTTAAAAACCAGTAGAGTCTACTTTACTCTTTTGGCCAACAGACTGAGAAACTAATTTGCTCTTGCTCTGTTTTACCGACACTTCAAAATTCTAATTCCTGGGTTGTTTTTTTTTTTCATTTTAAGCCATGCTTTCTTAAAGAATAATGGTAGGGGAGTACAATCTTTTGCCAAGTCTTAAAACACATATATTAAATAATTTTAACAGAGCTGAACTTAACATACTCTATTAGTCACATCAAAATCTAAAATTGATTTGGTACCCACTCTTCATTCCTATTCCCTAAGAGCATCTTTTAAACGTTCACATAAATCCATCAAGAGCAAAAAATCCCCAGACTTATGGCATGCTAAACTTACTACAATGAGTATAATCCTGTTAAGCATTCCCAAGGTTTTTATGGTTAAGAAAAATTGAGAAAACCCTCGTAATTACTTTTTCTATTTTTTTTCCTTTTTTTCCCCCATGTGAACCACAACTGAATGCTTGTAATCAAGTTTTATTCAGGATGTAGAGTGGTATTCAACTGCACTCATAATTTCTTAAATAAAAGTTTATTGAAGAGCAATTGCTCTGAGGAAATCAGCAACCACCTTTTAGAGAAGCTTCAGGTAATCTCTTTGTCTTATAAACCAATTTTGAGGCAGGGGGAAATAAATGAAAACAAAAAGGAAATGATGACAAGTACTGTAGATCCTAATTCCAAATAAAAGGTGACCATGTCCAACAATTATGCAGTAACCTACCTAGGAAAGGAAAAAAAAATTATAAGAAAAATATTTACTATATGGATTAGCAGTGTAATAGCAGACACAGACGGCCACATGCTGAGGAACATGGGAGTAGAATGATAAGGGGTGTGTGGGAAAAAGAAGCAAAGAAAGAATTATGCATGCTCTCTCTGCAGCACTAAAATGACATTGTGCAGCTGTGAGGACTGAGTGACCTGTGTGCCTAATCCAGAACAGAGAAAGGGAGAGAGGCCACCCTCCTCCTGAGAGTGCGCTGTATAAGCAAAAAGGAATGCTGCTTCTCATTTCTGTACCCACATTTCTTTAAAATTTCTTAGTTGCCATGTAGTTCGAGCTGTAGATGTAGGTTTCACAGCACATCCTACCATGTACTTTTTAATTCCCCCAAATGCCTCCCACTGCAGTAAAACATTTTCTTTCTAACCAACATCCCACAATCACAATCTGAGTGCATAAGCAATCTTACTGCACCACTGCTCAAACACTAAATAAATAATTTTGTGAATGAAAACCTCACTAATTCTTTTTAAACCAAACTGGAGGGAAAGCTTGTGCTAGGACCAAAGCCTTTACTTCAGTGCAAGGGGTAAACTAATGCTCCCATACACAGTAATTTATTTTTAAGACTATGAGGGGAACATTATGAAAGTATAAAATACAAATATCCACTGTGTTCCTAATGTAGCACACAAGATTTAATAAATACAGCAACTATCAACTGAATGGTTGCTGCTTTTTGAGAGTTTAGTTAGACAGAAGTATTCTATCAGTCACTGCTTTTATTTTCTAGATCTTCTAGAGAGGGCAAGGACAAAGCTACATCAAGAGTACTCATCATTACTCCTTATTTCAGCAAGTCCTTGAAGTTTTGATGAGCCTTTGTTATATTTAAGAAGCTGTACTCATGATGAAATGGGAGGCTGCTGTTGTGATAGCCTGATTCTGGAACAGGCTCACTGAGGAAAATTTCCCTACAGAAGCAGCAGAAGCCAAACTTGCCCAAGTTAAAGTGCAACTTCATTACCTTAGCTGAATAGTTTAAAAATGCTGTGAATGTGTGGTTTAGCAGATGTGAGGCTTAGCAATTTTGTGAACTTGTTTGCATTTTTGAGTGTCTCTGTATCATGAGTGTGAGCCTCTGCCTGAGGTGCAGTGACAGTCATCCCTAATAACCTGACTTCATGATTTCAGTATCCTGTCAGAGCAGCAGATTTTTTGTCATCCCTGGTTTTCACATCAGTGCCATGAACATAAAAAAAACAGTGGGAAAAACCAATAATTGACATTTATTTCACTTGGTTGGTTCCACAAAGTAATTGGTTAGATAAATGGTTTGAGAGAAGAACTGATAAAGAGTTACATCATGATTCTGCAGCTGGGATTGCTCCAAGTGGCACACCTTTGTGAGACTATCTGCCATTGCAATGATAATTAATACTTGGCAGTACATCAGCAGAACATGGCAAGACAGCTGTACACCTGAATTTGCCTTTGACTTCTCTGCATCAGCATCTTTTCATGTGTTTGCCTTTTCATGGGGAAGATATTACTGCTGCTTTTTATTCCTCCCCATCTGATGACTCAAACTCACAACCACATAGAGATGAAAAGGCCTAAATGAGACAAGTATGCTTTTCCTTGCATCCTCCTCTCCACACTGCAAATGAATTACAAAGTTTGTTTATTAGGTATTTGGTGACTTTTGTAGTCCTTTTGAATCTTTTCAGCAATTTCTGTAGATTTCACAGAATAGGATGTCATTTGCTCCTTCCCCATACAGCATGAGGAAGTGACCTTGAAAACCTTCTCCTTATAAACCCATTGTCATCTGTTGTTTCCTTTGATTTTCTTAAAGCATCTATTCTTGAGCTTACACTGAAGCATCAGCTCCTATGCAGTCTCCTACCCTGGCTTATCAAGGGACTCATTCCTGTCCTCATCCAGGCCTGTATATACAGGGTGAATGTTTTATATGTGTATTTACAAATAAGACTTCTGCACAATTCTGCACAATATCCAGCAAGAACCCCTCTGCAGAAACTTTAAGTGTATTCTAACATATGCGATTGAATGAGGTTAGTTCTAGAAACTACTTTATAACTTTACCTGGGCAGGAATCTACTCCATACGACCTGAATGTGGTGCAATTTTTAGGAAGAGAGATCAATTTTCACTTTTCTGCACTAGTTAAGATTAATCCTGCTTGTGTATTACAAGTGTCATGCTGCTTTTTTATTTCATTAATACACAAAAATCATTGAAAAACATTGTTAATATTTACCATGCAAAGACTAAGAGGACATTAATACACAAAAATCATTGAAAAACATTGTTAATATTTACCATGCATACAAAGACTAAGAGGGAAAAAAAATTAAGCAGTACATTGTGAACATGGTCATAAATGCTCCTCCAACTTCTCATTGAATTAATGAATTTTTCTAAGAGTAAACTATTACCAGAGTATTGCACTCCTTGAAAGAGAAAGAATATATTTATTTCAGAGAAAATAAAAAACAAATGTATATTATGTGGTAAGTTCCATCAGGAAATAAAATGGCTGCGAATTACTTTGTTCCTCCAGTAAATTTCTATGTTCTCCAAAACTGCAAAACATCAGAGAAATCAAAATAAGCAAATCAACCATCCAGAAAACCTAACTCATAACCCAGTACAGCCCCACATATTTATTTTGTTTGCCTCTGCACCACAGTATTTTTTTTTTGTTTTACATAACATACAACACAGAGAAAAACAACAACAACAAGGCTGAGAATTGAAATAATACTCTAGTTCTCAGTTAATTACATAGGAGTTTGTAATTTGCTCCTCAAGTGCAATAAGGTAGAGCCTAATTAGAACTATTTGCACCTACATCTAATGGTAACTGCAGAACAAGATGCATAAGCAAGTCTTTTGTTACAAACTCAGGTGGATACACAACAAAAATTGGCAACAAAAATTCTGAAACAAAGGATGCATAGTAGTTTTTCAGTAGTTTCATGCATAACACGGACAAATTACTTGAGCTACAGAGGAGGAAGGAAAGGAGCATGGTCAGGGGCTGACTAAAAAACCAGTGTCCTTATTTTATCAAGTTTTGATCTTAAGGGAAAATCCAGCAATAACAGTGACCAGTAGTGAATTGTTAAGAATAGGAACAGAGATAGACTAGAATAACACCTCTCCTGTGTGCTCCCTCAGGCCTGGCCCTCAACTCCTGGGGTACACAAAATGTATACACCAAGCAGTCTCCCAAAGTAAGTGTTCATTTCCTAATTTTCCTATACATTTTCTAAATACTGGCCTGAATGCTGTAACTTACCGAAGGCTCAAGGATCTGCTTTGGACTACAACAGTTCTTCTCCTACATACCAAAAAGATGAGTAGAAATCCAACCAGGGACGCAGTTCCCCAAGTGCAGAGCCCTTCTTTCCCCTCAGGAGGTGACAGCCCGTTACCCAAGCAGCATTTTGCAGGCAAGTATAAAAAAGCCCCAGCCATACTCTTGGAAATGGGAGAGAGAACCACCTTATAGAGCCAGTCCTTACTTACCTCATTAAAAGAGATATAATGAGAGCAGCTGATTGCTAACAAATGCTTGAAAGCACTGTGGTAGATTTACTTGAAGACTCCCTATTACCAGCCTCTACTAGGCAGATAGTAATGCAGCTAAGTGCTACTCCATACAAAAAAGCACAAAATGTATCATGTTCTGGAGGCTAAAAGTAATAAAATGTCTGCGGGTTCTGGGACTCATCTAAGGAGCTGTGTAAACTCATATTCTTTTGTGATGGAGATTTATCACAGATACACAGTCATTTTAAAAGCAAAGAAGATTTGTTCCTCTCTAAGTTGACCTTTCTAAGGGTAGCTCTAAGGTGTCAATGTGTGCCTTCCAAACATCAGTGTTGGAAGAGGCCAGGGGTTCTTTCTGATAATGTGTATATTAAGCCAAAGCTTCTACCACCTCCAGCGAGGACACACAAATTGTTTAGAACTTTTTGTAACTTGCTCCCACCTAAGTATGCCAAGCTAGTAGAGATAATCAGGTTACTGTTTACAAAATTATTCCATAGACACTTCTTCCTGCAGGATGAGAAAAACATATTTATTCTGAGGGTAGGTTGTTTTTATTTTTTGGGGGTTTTTTTTGTTTATTTTAATGCAGTGTTTACAGAAGGAAACATCAGGAATCCTCCCAGCAACATGTACACAAGGATTCATTGAGTACTGCTACTGTGAATTTGCCAGACCAGAAGTCCAAATAGAATTGCATGTAACATTCAAGCAGTGATTCATACTATCATTCTACACTAAATATTTGGAAATAATATTTTTTCACCTTTGAAGATTGTACCCTCAATTAATATGGTTTAATGAGGTGAATAAATATTTGAAATAAAACCAAAATACAAATAGATAAAACTATTTTTATTAAAATATCCTGCCCCAGCCAATGATGCCAACTGAATTATGTTTATAAAGTTGTGCTAGAACTATTAAGTGTCCTCCTTTCCCCATCTCTTCAGCATATATAAGGATCAGAATTCAGTTATGAAGCAGCAGTAAAGTCAGAAAAAAAGTAAAAATATTGTTGGTGATGGCATTAGATCCCAAGCCTTAAAAAACCAATGTTATATCTGTGGTGTTACTAGATGTATATTCTTATTTCTGGTTTTCCAAAATTTCAGCCTTTGAAAAAAAAATTAGTAAAGATTTTTCCTGGACTGAAAGAGGGTAGACTTAGATTAGATATTAGGAAGAAATTCTTGCCTGTGAACCTGGTGAGGCATGGGAACAGGTTACCCAGAGAAGCTGTGGATGACTGATCTCTGGAAATGTTCTAGGCTAGGGTGGACAGGTCTAAGAGTAACCTGGTCTAGCAGGAGTTGTCCCTGCCCGTGACAAGGCAGTTGGAATGCAGTAATTTTTAAGGTCTCTTCAACCATTCTATGATTTTATGTGATTCTATGATATGTAATACTGGACTTAGTGTTATATAAACCTTCTATTCCATGTGTCAACACAGTTTGGTTCAGATAGAGTATGCTGGGGCAGAGTAGCAAAATTTGAGCATCCAGAGCATGTTTCTGACTGAGTAGAAACAAGTACGTAAAAAGCTTTTGTCTTTTCATGTGCATATGAGCTCTACCACTGAAATACCCACAGTATCTATAGCTTTGAGCAAAAATTACTTTTTTTTAAAAAACTCTGCTTTTCTACCCATAATTAAGTAAAGGTTTGTTTTCTGCTCAGCTGAACAAGTGGCTTGACAGAAGTATTGCAAAAACTGGTTTGTATTTCTGCTTACAAACTTTGTAAACTGAAAAAGCTTACAAATTCTCCCTGAGTTTTCAGCAATCAAGTAGCACTGTGCAAACTACACACAATGTATAACTTGCAGATTACATAAGCATAATAAAAAAGCACAATATACCCGTTCAGATGGCCAAAACTATTTTGTTTTATCTCTCACAATTATTTCTCTTGACTAAATTCTGCCCATGCTGTACATGAACAGAAGAGGGTCTGACAGTCCTGCAGGTTCTGTGTGGCTCTGACTTACCATAAAGGAGACTCCAATTCCAGTTCCAGTACCAGGCTTGGTAATAATCAACCAGGTATGAGTTTTCTTATGCCAGACCAAGAGTTGCCTAAGCTGCCTATCCAGTAATAGGCTGGACAAAATATCTCATTTCATTACCTTGCTTCTTCTCTTTTTTTTCTCAGAGCACATAAAAGCTTCCAAATAATGCCTGCCTCTGCCAGACCAATTCTAGACTCCATTCTCCACAAATAATCCTAAAATTCTTAAAAGTTGTTCCAGCCCAGAGGCACAGAAGATTACAGAATGTGTAAATACACCTGCATGTAACTCCCTGGAAAAATGTTAGTAATGGTTAAACTGGGATAAAATTTTAAACACAAAATTTTCTTCATAAATATCCTCACCTAATCTAAATTATATTATAAATTTCTCTACAAACTAGAAGAAAAACCCCTCACAAATAAAAAACTAAATGGGATGGTGACTCTTTTCTCTTCAACCAAATGCAGGCTGTGTTTTCTTTCCCTCTGACTAAAAAAGAGAAGGGCTTTTCTCCAAACTGTTCTCACCCTTAAATGATGAAATATGACAGAATAACCTCAGAAGTTCAGGCAAGGATGCAGGACAGGAAGCATTCAGCCCAAATGACCTACTTCAAGAGCCTTTTTGCTCTGCGATGACACAGCTATACTGTACAACAGCCAGCCCAGAGACTCCACACCAGTAAGAAATGCTGACAAGAAAGCCATCTCATTGTGGCAAGTCAGGAGAAAATTAATAATTGGCTCTACATGATCTTCTGTTTACTTTCAGAAAAGTCAAAATTAAATTCTTAAGGATCTGTTTACTGATATACACATTTATTAGCGTTGCTAGTTTAAATTCTTTAAGCACCATCACTGTGAGCTCCCAGAACTTAAAATCCAGAAGAAGGAGAAAAGGACACATCTGAGTGCTTTGACCACTTCTCTAACTGTCCAAAATGATGATCTGATTTCTTTATTTGAAAACAAATATTTACAATAACAGAAACAAACAAACAACACAAAACCCAACCTTTTCCTGGTTTTGGTAGGAGCCTTCTTAGAGATCACAGAAAACTGGAATTAAGAATTCCTTACTCCCACTCTTCTAACATGTTCCTTTATTTAATTGATTGGATCACTTTCAATGATTAGAAGTGGCAAAAAAATTTAAAACAAATTACTTTTTATTTATTTTTTTTTTTAGTTAGAACCATTTTTTCCCCCTTGTTAGCTAAAATTTTAGTTAATATTAAATAAAATTTTAGTTTACATTTCATAACACTCAGCACTTGCCACGAAGGTAGTATATAGAAGTTCTACCATTTCAAATTAAAAAACTACTTAAGTCATCTCAGGATTTTATACATTGCATATAAATATAAAAGGCTCCTTCCTCTTTCAGGTAGACACTTAAAGGAAATACAGAAGTAAGGACAGACCTTCAAAGGGCAAATATTCTTGTGTAAAATGGCTTAAAATGTCCATGAGTTAAAATCATATGAATACTAGAAAGTGCACTCTTCTGCTTTTCTGTTCCTCTTAAAATTGAGAATATTAATAGTAAACAGGTGCAAGAAAGACCGATTGATTGATTAATTAATCAGGTAACTCTAATTCCAAGTCCAGGGAAAGGAGAAGCAGCACTGAAAACTAATGTGTTAAATAATTTGCTTTTACTGTTTAAAATGTCTAAGAAACATTTTATGAGAAAGAAGATTAAGA
The DNA here is from genome assembly GCF_014805655.1 of Passer montanus. NCBI lineage: Eukaryota > Metazoa > Chordata > Aves > Passeriformes > Passeridae > Passer > Passer montanus. Next base: position 2,417,329 of record NW_024374034.1, read on the forward strand.
AACTAAGAGGGTAAGACAGTAAAGTTAAACCAAGAACTCTTTTGTTCTCACTGAACAAGTTTATTCTAGTCATTTCAAATCTTACTGTAAGCTTAGCTAAATAATTAATGAACTTTCAGACTAGCAAAGGAATAAGAAGGCCATTTCCCCCCATTTTTTAACATCTATCTCAGTCTACTGAAACACAATAGCTAAATTTTAACTGACCAGAGAGAGCAGGGTAGAGCCTTTGCATACACTTGATATTTAAACAAAGTAAGCACTTTCATCATCATGTATTTCAGTGTGTAGAAAGTGTTGATATGCAAAGAAGAGTATTTCCTGTAAATTAGAATGGTTAGAGAGATGCTTGCAATTAATACAAGAAGAAATATGCCAAAGACAAGTGTGTCCACTACTGCAAGGAAAGTGTGTCAGTGGTCTGACTTAGAATTACATTCAGTGTTAGTGCACCAGAAGTGAAAAAAAAAGGGAAAAAAAGGTGGTGGTAGGAGAAGAGATTCTGCCAAGTATCACATCTTCAACATCCTTGCAAGATGAGGTAAAACCTAATAGTACATTTTAATTTTTATCACAAAAAAGAAAGGGAACTTTTAAAAATAGCTAAATGAGGTTTGTATTTATGTTACACTGCAAAGCAAAGGATGGGACTAGACAGGTGGGTAACAACATTTTATTTTTTGCATTTGGATAGTTTTAAGTTTTTAAATTCTGGCCTAGAGACTGGCTTTATAAAACTGATTCCATTGACTACTACAGGAACCTTGCTAGATTTATAGAACCATCTGCTGGTAGAAATCAGTGGCTATTTTATGCCTAACTAAACTTAAAATAATCTTTTGTTCGACAGATAGGCATATATTGCACAGAGCAGCCTGCATAACATTTAAAATGTGGGCTGATTGTCACCTTGGTGTTGGTAGGAAAACAGTTGCCTTATCCAATATTCCACAGTTGTGTGAACAACATGTATTTTAGCATGATTTCTATTCACAGTTTAAGTGAATCATTTCCCTTTTAATTCCCCACCCCCATCTATTCACTTATACACAGATGAGCAAAGCACTTTGATGAAAGTAGGTTCCGGTATAGACTAAAACTCCAGAATTTGCAAGTTTATTTCTGCAGATAGGAATGATATAAAACAAGGAGCCAAAAAACAAAAACAAAGCCTTTATAACAGAGTATGTATTTGCTTATTTTAATCATTCTTTGATCATGACTCCTCCCCCATATCAAAAACCAGACAGGGATAATATTGATGCAATTAGCCCAATCTTCATAAGAGTATGTCACTTAGAACCTCACACTGGGGAATATATTCTGTGCTAATGTACACCCTATGCAATGCTACTTAAAGCATTGCTCAATACTAATCACCATTAGCATCACTGATCATGATTTTATCCTGTAGCATCCAAAATACATCAGTTTTTTGCCAGTACATGTATTTAGATATGATTCTGAGATAGCTGCATCCTCAACTAAGAATGTTATAGGATGAAAACCTGTCTGAACAAAATCTGCCTACTTTGAGCACTTTTTCTAAAAAAATACTGTTACCTTTATCCTTCTGAGTCTGAGACAGTCCTTCTCAGAGAATACCTTTTTTGCATGCATATCCTTAAAATCAGGAGTTTGTCAGTCAGAATATAAAAAATGGTCTTTAATCAATAGAAACAGAAATAGCACAATTAGCACTGAAGGAAAGAAGTTGTTGTTCATTAAATACATTCCAAACAAATGCCTTTAAGTTCAGCCAGGTTTGAGTCCTAAACATTTTTTTCTAGAACAGATCTGTGTCACAAAGAATAGTAGTGTTTTCAGAAGGTTAACCTAATAAAAAATTTAGGTTGCATCATATGTACTTCCCTGACAAACAAATATTAAATATTTTTCACTTACAAAGTGCAATGACCTATTTCTTCTTTCTGGGAGAAAGGTGTCAGTGTTGGCATTACTGGATAATGTTTTGTCTGCATGTATTGCTACATGTGTTATGATGTGTATTTTTCACAATAACTTAAATATTCCTTGCTTCAATTAAATAAGCCTTACTGCACAGAGATGGATTTGATATTTTTATTCAAAAAATGCAAGAAAATAAAAGATCCAACATAAGGAGCTTTTCAGAGTACATCAGTTATTATATGGCAAGTCCCCATAGCCTCAAAAACTATGTCATAAAAAGGTACTATTTATAAATGAGTATTGGGAAGAGGGAAATAAGGTTTGTATTGACACAACAAATTATTGATACTCTGCTAAAGCAACTAATTCTTACCATTTTTAGGTTCTGTTAAGTCTTGGGATTGCAGTTTCTCTCAAGTAGCACAAGGAGAACAATCTGAAAACAATTTTAAAAAAATTAAAAATGGAAAAAAAAAAGTAATTCCAACTGTCGCAATAGTTAAAAGGTATTTTTTTGCCAGCATAACAGTGGTTGAACCAAGTAGAAGCTTCAGTGGTTAAGATGAAAGTCATGCAAATTATTCTAACCACATATATGCTTATATATCATACATCTCTGCACTTAGTGGTCTGTAGGCTTAAATATAGGACAAAGGAATCCCTGGTACCTGGATTTGCAGAACCCTATGCTATTCTTAGCACTGGGTATATTTCTGAAGAGCCCCATATATAATGGTTAACACAGGTAAAAAATCAGTCAAGAGGACAAAAACCTGTCAGTCTATGTTTACTGTAATTTGTGGTCCATTGTTCCCAGGCATACTACTAAGTGTGGGTTTTTGCAATCAAGGAACAAGTATAACACAATGTAACAGCCCAGAGAGTAGGTATTTTTGGAAATGGCACTGCATTACATAACCCCCAGTTTTCTCCCTGTCTCTATTCCACACACACCCCCTATTTTAAACAGGGAGAGAAAAAAAAAGAGTAGGTCCCACCTCATTTACCTTAAATTATCACGCTCTTAATGGACTGAATTTGTAGCATATCTCCTTTATCAGCTTTCTTATAGAAACAAAAATTAAAAGTTCTCTGCTATTGATTATATGTTTCTTACCTACAGCACGTATGTATGAAATATAATTAGGTATGAGTCATATGTTTACACAAACACAAGCATACATATTGGATTTAAAACTGCAAACTCATATATCCATAAATATACACAGAAATGCTTGAAAAAAGTAGCATGTCACTACATGTCCAGCAAAAAATGGTTTGTTTTGGCTTTGTTGTTTTGTTGCCTTTTTTTTTCTCTCAAAAGAACCACCCAAAATTTAACTGCTGCACATGCAAAAATGCAGAAGGCTGTTGCAAGAATGACTGCTTTCTAAAAATAAACCCCAGCAGCCTGAGAGGAATCCAGTGTCAGGGCGGAGAAGAGGGAGATTCGTTTTACAAGGGAGAAGAAAGGAAATGATAAACCTGTCCTAGAGCCTTGCACGCATGCTAACAAAGCCAAGTGCATTACGTTCAAAAATGCATTTTGGTGTTTGCGGAGTGCAAAACCCAGAAAAAGGAAAACATATAGAAAATCACTTCTCATCTCCCCTTGCATGTGTGCAGAAAAATCCTCAGCCTAGAAATCCAGTCTTAAAGCACAAAGACAAAGAGTTAGACACATATACTGCACGTTTCCTCATTTTCCTTTAAAAAGCCTGTTTGGAAATGTGCACCGAGAGGGGAAAGCCAAGCTGCAGCAAAGTCCGGCTAAGGACAGAAAGAAATCAAAAAGAAATTAAAAGAAACAGAGAAACAGAGAGAGAAGAAAGCAGAAAGGGGGAGAGGGAGGGAGAGAGAGAAAGGGGATTAACTAAAAAAAAATAATTCTGTGGATTGGAATTATATATACTTACAGACAAAAGCCCCCGCTCCCTGCTCACTTTCTGTCCTTTCTACATGATCTGAAACACAAATGTGGATTACAAAAGGGCAGCATGCTACAGAAGGGAATTTATAGTTGGGGGAGTGGAGAGAGGGTAGGGGGTGTGGGTAAGAATGACTGCACCTCTTCCAAAGTGCAGCCTCGGAGGAAAAAAAAAAAAAAAAAAAAAAAAAAAAAAAAAAAAGGGGGGGGGGGGGGGGGGGGAGGGGGGGGGGGCGTTTCCCCCCCCCCCCCCCCCCCCCGTTCCCTCTCTCGGGCTGGGTTTTGCTTGCCAGCGCTGGTTATATTGAACAATGAGCTAATTCTGATGGTAGCTGGCGTGCTGCCAGCTCCATCCCCCCTTTACACACACACACACACAAACACACACTCACTCCCCCTGCCCGCCCGCCTCCCCCCGCACGATGCTGCAGCGCCAGACTGCTTAGTCTGCAATAATCCGCAGCCCCGCGTTCCCCCCGCTGTCTGGGAGCCCCAGGGCAGCGCCCGGCCCGCCGCCGGCCGAGCTCCGCCGGGGCAGCCCCGGCAGCGGGGCGATGGAGCGGGAGCGGAGCGGGCTGGCTCCCTTAA